>NC_043705.1:16636389-16658139 GCF_006229205.1 Suricata suricatta
ACAAACATCTGCAGTGCCTTGTTTAACTTCCTCTTCATAGAGGTGGGAATATGCTTCCTCCCATGAGGTTTCTGGGGAATATCCATCTGATTTGGAACATTGTGAGGTCTAATCAATAGCAACAGGCTTAATTTTACACGAGCAATGAGTTAACAGAAGGAGATGCCAGCTTCCGCCCCTGTGGCAGGAGCCGTGCCACGTCTACCACTTCCTTACTGTGACCGTGTCATCCAGCAAGGCCGGTGTGGCTCCCAGCATATCTATCCATGATTTATGTATCTATCTTTCTGTTTTCTATTTTTCTATTTATCTTGAAAATACTAGATAAGGATACCAAAGAAGGAAGTCACCCTTGTAGCATACTTTGCTATTAAAATGTCCTTTTGTAAATGTGGATTGTCTGGGACAATGATATTATAAACTTCCAAAGCATGTGCCTATAACTTCAGCATTTAACATTAGATTTGTTACATAACTGGCATTCTCAAATTCGATAAATTTCAAATGTGGCCCTTCATTACTTTCTCCTCTATATTTCACAATGAAAAGGCAAGGTAGCCCCTCTCCCATTCCTCAGAATTCCACAGTAAAGTTGTAAGATTAAGGGGCACCTGGGTGGCTCAGGTTAAGCATCTGACTTCAGCTCAGGTCATGATCTCATAGTTCGTGAGTTTGAGCCCCACGTCAGGCTCTGTGCTGACAGCTAGCTCAGAGCTGGAGCCTGTCTTCAGATTCTGTGTCTCCCTCTCTCTCTGACCCTCCCCTGCTTGCACTGTCTCTCTCTCTCAAAAATAAATAAAAACATTAAAAAATTAAAAAAATAAAGTTATAAGAAACATCTATGGTCAAAGTCTGATACTTCACTTCAGAGGAAAAGCATGTTGAAGGTTTACTAAGTTAGGAAACTATTGGTAGTAAGTATCCAAGCACACTTTTGAAGCTGTAGGATTGTTTTAGGACAGTTGATGGTAGGAATCGCCTGTGGAAGAAGGAGATGTCATGGGAGAAAATTTAGGTCGCAGCAAATATTGTGAAGTGGGAACACGATATTGGCTCTCTTGCAGCAAATTTGGGCAACAGAAGATGAGGAGGCAGAGGGTGGAATGCCAGCTCCCATAGCTGTGGTCTTCTCCCTGAAATGTTGTGCTGGTCAAGGCTGATGGGAGAATAAGCTTAAGTGAATCTGATCAAACAACTGGCTATTTCTTTAAAAAAATTTTTTTTTTAACGTTTATTTTTGAAAGAGAGAGGGAGACAGAGTGTGAATGGGGGAGGGGCAGAGAGAGAGAGAGAGAGAGAGAGAGAGAGAGAGAGATACAGAATTTGAGCAGGCTCCAGGCTCTGAGCTGTCAGCACAGAGCTTGATATGGGGCTTGAACCCATGAACCGTGAGATCATGACCTGAGCTGAAGTCCGCTGCTTAACCAACTGAGCCACCCCAGGCACCCCCAGCAGCTGGCTATTTCTATGTGAGGATAGTACAGTTTGATCTTACTGATGATGATTGATGTTTTAAACAAACCAGAAACAGAATCTTATAAACAATAAGAAATAATACTGTGTAAAAATTAACCATCCACATGTTTTATGATATGACCAAGAAGAAAGTTACAGTTTTGTAGAACTTTTCTTATGTACTCAAAAACTGAGGCTTCCCTTTCAGTCACCTTCCTTGGTATTTGGAATTGAGTGAATGATGAGAAATTTCAATGAAACAGGTTGATTTTGACTAAATATTATAAACAATTTTGTCAAAAGGGTATCAACATACACCCTGGCACTGAATACATCTTTTTTTAAAAAACTTTATATTGATACTTATTTTTAAAGGGGTGTGTCTTTGGTAAAACTTTTCAATTGTTTCCAAATTGTTCACATAGGTAGATGTCACTTGGATATGTTGTTTATGAAGAGTGCTCTTGAGTTCCCTGAACTGTTGCTGGCTAAGTTTTTAAGCTTTTGATCACATATTACCATTTTCTTCGTTTTCTTTTTCCAGGATACTTGACATACAGGGTCACATTGGTTTCAGGTAAATAGCGCAGCGACTTGAGAAGTTTATCCGTCATGCTCTGTTTATCACTAGAGTCACTACCATCTGTCCGGATACATCGCTATTACAGTATGACTGACTGTATTGCCATCTTATTCTTCGTATGGTTCTAACACCTTTCTTTTCTAGGTTTGTCTCATATTGTTATCTGAGCCTGGAAATGTAAAGCAGAAGGTAAGGGAGTGAATGCACTGTCAGCCGTGAATCTGTTCAAACACTGCCTGCCTCGCCTTCCAAACATTTTTCTCGAAAGGGAATTTATTGCTCTTACAGTCAGTGCTAAAGATAAGTTGGGATATCAGATGCTTGGGTAGCCACATGTCTAAATAATAGTAATTAATTTGATTCTAGCTCTCTCTAATGTAATTTGGCTTTGAGAGCTAATGGTATTTCTGTTTTATTCCACAGTAAATATCACTTTCACTAAATCACTAGGGTTGGGTCCTACCGTTATAAGAGTATTGATTTTTATGTAAACCAGCAGAAAATGCTAACACATCATATAAAATGTTTGATAGTTTATTGGGGCTTTTCTGATAGCCACTTTACTTGCCGTCAGGCAGCATAAAGATTGGAGATATTGGATTAGGGGTGGGTTGAACAGGCAGCTGGAGAGAGAAGGCTTCTGACAAATGCCTTGATATTCTTTCACACTAAATAAGAAGCTAGGTCATATTCACAATTATAAAGAGTGACAGAAATATTGTGCAGATTAAATGATTAGTTGGGGGCTTGTGTTCCTAGATTATATGATTTAGTCCCTATGCATTGGGTTTTATTATACACAATGCACTTGGAAAAGTCAACGAATAAAAAGAATAAGTTATTCTAGGTTTGGCTGTGGCTTCTATTTCATTATGCCTAGTAACTTTAGAAAACGCAGAAGCACGAGTGTTCAAATGAAGAAATTAATACATATGGGGAACACTGAAATAGTCCTCCTATTTTGGAAAATTAAGTTCAGGGTATCTATTGTGGGAATTCAATAAAACTTTTGGCCTTCAATATAAGATAGACCATAAATCAATGAAGTTTAAATAGTTCTGCTCTCTTGAACACCTGCTTATCTGTCTTGAGAAAATTCTGTAGTGTTTTAACCATCATTTTATGACATTAAAAAGTAATGCTCCCTATTGCAGTACTTGGAAAGGCTATTAAAGTTAAGGGTCTGTCAGCTATCCCATTATAAGCCCTGATTTCCAGGAGTTTAATAGAACCCAGACATTACATGTAATACACCCTAATGCAGGACTCTGAAACTTGGATCATTATTTTCTCTATTTAAAGGCCAATTGCCCCCACAAAGACCGTCTCTGGCCATGGCAAATATCTTTAGGATAAGTTATCATTTTAAAAATTTACCAAATGCTATTTTTCCCTTCCTGTGATATTTTAACTCTAAATTAAGAGAAGCTCGCTGAAAGCCAGGGAATGTGTAAAAGAGCTTTTGAATGAATGAATTTAATCTGTGTTTTCTCAGAGCCTCTACTGCCCCAGTCTGAACAGAATATAATGCTCCTTTCTGTACAGAAGAAGCTGTGGGTCCATAAATATGGCATCTTAGTTTTCTGCTGTTGCTGTAATGAACTGTTGCAAACCTGATGGCTAATGACACCATATATTTATTTTCATGAGGCTTGGAAGTCAGAAGTCTGACATCAGTCTCACTGGCTAACATCCAAGGTGTCGGCAAGGCTGGTACTTCTGGAGGCTGTGGGGGGGTCATGGGTGTCCCTGTCGTTTGTGGCGTCTAGCAGCTGCCGCTGTTGCTTGGTGTAAGGTCCCTTCTTCATCTTCAAAGTGCATCACTCCATTCTCTGTTTCCCCTGGAGTAATGAGTGTGAAAAGTATCTTTGACTAGTCTATGAACCCTGAGGAATCCTGAGTGGTGGTGCTCCAGTGAAATTAACAGGCAATTTCAGGAATTAGCGTTTGATGGCCTTGGAGAGCCTCATATATGCCTCATGAGGGGGGCATGGACTTCCATTTTCTTCAGTATTGTGAAGTAATCATGAGAAAAGCCCTCACAGGGAATTTATATCAATTACGTATTAAATTTTTTTTAATGTTTGTTTTTGAGAGAGAGACAGAATACGAGTGGGGGAGGGGCAGAGACAGAGGGAGACACAGAATTCCAAGCAGGCTCCAAGCTCTGAGCTGTCAGCACAGAGTCTGATGGGGGGCTCGAACTCACAAACCTTGAGATTATGACCTGAACCGAAGTTGGACGCTTAACCTGCTGAGCCACCCAGGCACCTCTCAGTTATGTATTTTGAAATGAAGTTAAGTTTGAGGTACAGTTCAGTGTGAATCTGAGTTGCAGGTATCTGACCTGCATATAAAATGCCTGGATATAAAATGGGACTGGTCTAGACCCACCCAGAACTGGGGAGAGACGAGTATGTTTTGCAGGCACAAAGAAGAAAGATGTGGCAAACCTGTTCTGTTTCTTGCTCTTTGGGGGCAGGCGAAGGCCTGGTGGCCCACAGCCTCAGCCGTCAGCATCACAGACCTTGGACCAGAAGAAGATGGTGCTTTTGGGACAGGGGCAGGCGTGGCTAGCGGTGACTAACTGGCCGTGGGAGGAAGCGTTGGGAGGTAAGAGTTCCTTGACCTGTTGTAGCCTTTTCCCTGTCTGTTATGCAATGTATCTTCCCAAAGAAATCCTGCTTAAATAAGATTAAAAAGAATCTTAGGGTCCCAGGCTGGCTTGCCAACATTGCTTTGTAAATCCTCGCTGTAGTCAAAACATGTCTATTTTTAAGTTGATTTATTTTTGAGGTAGAAAAGGAGTGCAAGTGTGAAAGGCTCAGAGAGAGAGAGGGAGAGAGAGAATCCCAAGCAGGCTCTGCAGTGTTAGTATGGAGCCCAATGTGGGGTTTGATCCTATGAGCCATGAGACCATGACCTGAGCTGAAATCAAGAGTTAGCTGCCTAACTGACTGAGCCACCCGGATGCCCCCCAAAATATTTGTTTAAGGAATGAAGTGTAAGGAGTGTAGGAAAACAAGCAGAATAATCAGTGGTAATAGTCAAATGGGTTAATGAAGAAGAAATCCCTGTTCTATATGAATTTCCACTTCATGGATGGTTTAAGCAGGGGTATTTTTCTTAGCTACCTAGAAATATACTCTATCATTGTTTCTCTGAGTAAAGCATCTTCTAAGTAATGAATAACCAAGTAAAGAACAAACTCTCTGAGGGTCACCTGGTTGAAAACAAGGAGATATCTTTATATCTCTCTGTCAGAGGACTCAGGACCAGTGCCAGGCTTCATGATTCACTGGAAGGACTCCGAGAACTCAGGAGAAACCAGGCACGAGCTTCCAGAGGTCTCCTCCCCATGGAGTGGTATGGGGAGTCCCTTACCTCTCCCAATGCTGTTTGACAACATGCATGAAATATTGCCATGTAGGCAATCTTACCTGAGCCTTGGTGTCCATGCGCATTAGGGGTCAGTCATAGCATACAGCACCTGTGTGACCTTAGCTACTCAGTCTATCTCCTGCCCCCTAGAGGTCAAAATGATATAGCATGGCTGGGGGGGTCTCACACACAAAAACCAAGCATTTGCAGTAAGATGCATTTTACCAAAAGCTCCCTGGTCAGACACATATTGAGCCCACGGCCTCAGACACAAAAAACACTCTCATCAAGCAGGATATTCCAATGCTCAGAGTTCCTCTCCCAGGAGTCAGTCAAGGGCCAGTCCTGGACAGGGCTCTCTCTGGTATGTGCAGGGTTTGAGCATCCTGGGACTGCTGAGTTAATCCTTTACTGAATGGTCCCCTTTGATGTACATTTTAGCTGAGGCAGCAAAGCCAAGCATATATGTACAAGGAGATTCTTGCTGAAACCTTCGAGTGGAGATAGTAGAGAGGGTGCAAATAGGGTTACAGTTTTGTATGTTCCAAAGCCAATAATGGATGGTCCCTGATGTTAGATCTGCCTTGATGTTGGGGGAGAGAAGGGATTCCATTACAGAACGAGGATGGATGTTGAGTGCCGTGTTTCTCACCTCTGTGTTCTGCATGCTTGAAGACGAGAAATTTATGAGGAACCATCTCCAAACAACTGCTAAGCAAAACCATGACACCTATCAGAATCCCCTGGGGCTGGGTTTGAACTACCAATGCCTAGGAAGGATCGTCAGGGCCTCTGGTCCACGTGATAGGCTGTGACTTGGAAACTAGCCTTTAATTTTTTTTCTTTTTTAAAAAATGTTTTTATTTATTTTTTGAGAGAGAGAGAGAGAGAGAGAGAGAGAGAGAGAGAGAGAGAGATAGCATGAGGAGGGGAGGGTCAGAGACAGAGAGGGAGACACAGCATCCAAAGACAGGATCCAGGCTCTGAGCTAGCTGTCAGCACAGTCTGACATGGGGCTCGAACCCACGAACTGTGAGATCATGACCTTAGCTGAAGTCAAATGCTTAACTGACTGAGCCACCCAGGCACCCCTTTTTTAATTAAAATTTTTTCTAAGGTGACTGAAAATGCAGAGGCTGAAGACTGTAAAATTGATCAAAGGGGAGAGAATTAGGACACTAGTGATCTTCACTAAGCCAGGAACCCTCAACCCTGGTGACATGTTCGGCTTCCCTAGGGAGAGGGATGGGTTATAAAAAGACTGATTCCCTTGCTGGATGCTCAGAGACACTTGCTCAGTTGGTCTGGGTGAGTCTTGCATCCAGTGTGCACTCAGGGTTGAGAACTACTGCTCCCTTGGGTTGGTGTTCCCCTGGCTTCTCTCTATCCTGTTCACCTGAACATGGTATCATCCAGTTCAGTTGTACGAAACAAGTCACAATCCTGAGGAATCTCAGGGAGGAAGCAGTGTCCTCAATAGGTACACATGGGCTCCATGCAGCTGATATTTGATCTGAGATAGAAGAGATACAGTGAAGCCAGTTATGGGAAGACCTATGAGAAGGGGACACCCTGCAGAAGCAATAGCAGATACACAGGAGGTGAGAGATTGTTACCTTCGATGAATAGAAAGGACATGGAGGTTCAAATGTGGCAAGGGAGACTAAGAGATGGTGTTGAAGTTGGAAAGGAAATCAGTAACCTGATCGTGCAGGGCCATGGAGGCCATTCTAAGGATTTCAGAATTTATTCTAAGGTTAATGGGAAGCATTGAAAGATTTAGGGTTTGGAGTAACATGATTTGTATCTTGAAAAGATCTTTGGGTCTGTGATGTGGGTAGTAGATAGATTGTAGAAGGCTAAAGTGAAAGTCAGAGCACAAGTCAGAAAACCTTTGTAATGATCTGAGCAGGATAAGGGTAGTTTGGACTAGGATGGGGGTAGAAGGGATGGAAGGGAGTGAGGGGATTCTAAACAGATTCTAGAAACACAAAGGACAGAAATTCAACAGGTAATGAGTATGGGGTTTACCAAGAGGGAAGGATCACAAATGCTTAATCACTTTTGGGCATTATGGGACTTGAGATAACTGGGGGTGGGGGTGGGGAATAGAGTTGGACACCTACCAGATATCAAGTAGAAAGATAAAGTTTGCGGTTCCACATAAACAGATGTGGAGGATTAAGGCTTTTACTACAGATAAACTTTGGGTGTCATGAGCATATTGGGGATACTTAAGATACCAGAGTGAATGAGACGTTTTCAGGGAGAATGGAGCCAGGGAAGGCTGGGTATGATGTTCCCTGAGGTCAGCTACCAGAGCATTCTGGTGGTAGGTTAGGGACTCGTCAGGATGTGTGAATAGGAGGTGAGGAGGTAGAGACAGGAAACTCAAAGAAGGTTAAAAATGGCTTTGAATGGAAATATAGAAAGGGTACAGTTGCTGGAGCGCCAGTTGGAGTCAGAGGAGAAGTTTTGAAAGGGGGACACACAAGCCCGTGTTCATGGGTTGAGGGAGATGATCCCATGGAGGGTATGAGAGAGTAACTCTGGAGGAGGGGAAGAGGAGAAAGAGAAATAGAAAGGTCCTTGAGAACATGAAAAGGAGGCAACTCTGAGTCCTAAGGGAATCAACTGGGATTTATAGTAGGTTTTCCACTTATCAAGAGGGAATCTAGGAATATGTTTTTGAATATACCTCATTTAAGCCAGATCTTGTATATATATTTTTTCTGCATTACTCACACATAAAACATAAGTCCCATACTTTCTGTCTAGGTTAGCGTCATACCTTGGCTCTAGATCTCAACTGTTCTCCAATCCAATGGAAGAACTTCATGAATTCTTATCCCAAAATGATTCTGAATTTTTCTTCTTTCATTGTGATTTGATTTCTATGGATTTCTCTTTCAAAAATCTTTGTACATGGAAGGGAATACAGGTAGAACACATATACACACAACTGAGAATTAATAAATGTTGACATTTTCATCTTTCTCTTTCTATTTTTAAAAACTTTTTTAATGTTTATTTTTGAGACAGAGACAGAGACAGAGCACAAGCACGGGAGGGAAAGAGAGAGAGGGAGACACAGAATCCAAAGCAGGCACCAGGCGCCAAGCCGTCAGCACAGAGCCCCATGCGAGCCTTGAACTCATGAATGGTGAGATCATGACCTGAGTCAAAGTCGGATGCTTAACTGACTGAGCCAACTAGGTGTCCAGTCTCCCTCTTTTTCTTAAGAAATAAAAGAGCACCTGGGTGCCTGGGTGGATCAGTCAGTTAAGCGTAGGATTTTGGCTCAGGTCTCGCGGTTCATGAGTTCAAGGTCCGCGTGGGGCTCTGTGCTGACAGCACAGAGTCTAGAGTCTGCTTTGGATTCTGTGTCCCCTTCTCTCTGCTTTCTCCTACCTCCTACCCACAAAGCCACTCATGTTCAATCATTTTCTTTCTCTCAAAAGTAAATAAAGATTAAAAAATTCAAAAAGTAATTAAATAAAATATTACAGATAGATATAAAGGTCTCTGAACCAACACCCATTTTCCCCAGACTGTCCTGAAGCACCCACTATGAGTTTGGTGCCATTCTTATCTGTTGCTTATGCTTTTACGTACATGCCTATCACTCATCAGCTGTAAACAGTGATTTTAAATATTTGGTGATTTTACATTTATGTAAATGATGTCCTACTTTACATAGCATTCTACACATTTTAAAACCATACCGTGTTTTCAAAAATCCAATCTTTCTGGTGTATGCAGATCCTGTTCTTTCCTTTTACCTGCTAAGTTGAATTTTGTCATATAATTATACACCATGCTTTATTTGTATATTAGTTACTGATGGCCCTTTATGTAGTTTCCCCCATTTTCCACTATTACAAACTACACTGTGAAGTGGATCTTTGTTTAAGCCGCACATCTGATTATGAATTGCTATGTGTCTGTAGCCGGCCTCATTCCGTATTCTTGAGAACATGTGGAAGAGTTTCTGTCAGGTGTATTAGTAAATGGAACGCCTGAATTGTGGAATATGAGCATTTGCATGCTAACTGGATTCTGCCATTGGCTCTACAGTGGCTGTGTCTAGTGTATCGTACCCCCCGCCCCCAGAAATAGACAAAAGGACTCCCCTCTCCGCTTCCTCACCTGTGTTTGATATTGTCAATACTTTAAAACAGTTGCCCATCTGACAAGTGAAAAACAAAATATTGTCTGGTGTTTTGATTTCATCTCCATGGATGTGGGCATGTTTCCTGGCCTGGGAGCTTTTCTTCTTGCGGGGAGGGTGTGCAGGGAGGAGGATCATTTTCCCTTCTTTGGATTCCTTTCTACTTTTTAAACTTATCTGAGACGTAATCATTTTTAACAGGACATATTAATTTATTAAATTATTTAAATTTCTGAAATATTTAAACTCATTCCTGCCATTTTCCCCCTCCTTCCTTAAGAGGAAATTCTAATTAAGGGCTCAGGGTTACACTTGCACGGTCTTTCTTGGCTGATTTTAATCTGTTGGCTTTAAAACTTACCTTCTTTGACTCATGGATTCTCCAGATCTCCCACCGCCTTCTTGACCCGTATAGTCATCCTTATCACCTGGGACTTTCCTTCTACTTCTCTGGAAATTACTCACCTAGGTTCTCACCGGCAAGCCACAGGATGAACACAAGGAGGTTTTATTTGAGCAACTGGTGCTGCAGATAAGCTTCCCCCTAAATAAGACCTCTATATGATGCGAGCAATCTGATAATTAAATGACAAATTTCTATGAAAATGAAAGAAAAACACATTTTTAATGGAGTAAGCTCTAAACTCAATATTTTACTTCAGAGAGTGTCTCCTTGAGCTAATGTCTACATTTGAGTTCTAAGCATCTATAGATGGTGGAGGTAAGATGGCAGTTTTCATTAGATGGGATTTTCCTGGTTTGTAGTCTGAGTCTTTGATGATGTCATCTGGTGTTCTGTTGAACTTTCTTGATCCGCCCATCCAGCAATAGGCATGACGTTTATCCATATATGATCTGTTGTGGGGACTTCTCTGAAGGTTTTAAGAAGATAACAAAACTTGAAAAGACAGTAAACATAGAATTTGGTAATGGGTGTACTGTAGCTCTCCACTGATGCAGTTCTGGTGTGAGTCATCCCACTATTAATCATTTTTAAGGAGACTCCTTTGTTTGTATGGTAAGTCTACTTTCATTAAACTCGAGTTGATCACTTATATAAATATAGTAAGAATCATGATATATTCTCAAGTAGGACATTTCAGGCAAGGCTTTGGTAATAACCAAGAGGCTTTACTGGCTCCATACAGTCAACATTAGTTTTTTAAAATTGTGTGGGAATAAGAAATCTCAGGTTAAACCTGTAAAGTCTCTTTAGGGTGTGAAGCCATCCAAGGACTTGTCTGTGTCCTGTTACCAGGAGAACAGATTCTTACTGAACTTATGTAAATACATACCTATGAAAAACAAGAATATTTAATAAGAATTTCTAGATTCTGGACAGGCCCAGTCGGGAGAACAAGATAAATGTTTCAACTTTCATTTACAAGAGCATACTTTATCGAATTGCTGGAAGTTATAGATGGCTTAATAGAGAGGAGAAAAAGGCATCTGTTCAATCTGGAGAACAAAGTGTTAAGGAACCAAAGTCAAAAATTATAGTCATCTTCTCAGTTTACTCCAATGTCGTGTGATCGACTTTTGTTTGCTTGATCATGGTGTAGCAGCTTTATGCATCAAACCAGTTCTCCATTAGTATTTTAGAAGTCCCTATCCAGTTCAATGCTACCACTTAACATTTCAGAACCCTGCATTCTTAGAGTGCTTGTCAGGGTCTTTTCCATGAATGTCTTTTTAAGTTGAAGCATGTGTGCCTGTGAGTGATTATAAATGCTTTTAGACAAGAATCAAAACAGTGACCAAGTGACAAAAGACTTAACAATGTCCTGGTTAAATAACTGGTGAAGTTTCACCAAGAAAAGGATGCACCTGAGTAATATTTTTGTGACATAGAATACTGTAAAATACTGTTATCGAATTACATTTTGATAACATTATCCTAGGACGTGCCAGATTTTTTGGAACATCTTTTAATTTCCAGAACACTTATTTCAACAACATATGCCCATGTAAGTATAATTTTAGAAGGTTAAACCCTCCTTTTCACTTGATATTGTTTCCCATGCAATTTATCAAGTAAGCCTAAATCCATTAAATTTCTTTTCTACAAGGTAAAGGAGCAACTCTTTTGAGATCTTCCAGGAACCCTCCAGAAAATTCCAGTTAGTTCAAAGTCAAAAATATTTCATTCAGAATTTGGTTTGGAAAAGTTTGTTAAAAATGCCAAAAGATTTAAAATTCTAGACTAAATAGAAGCACAGTTTACTGGGAAATAATACTTAGTTATGCACTCACCCAAAGTGCCAATTATTCTTTTTTTTTTTTACATTTATTTAGTTTTTTAGAGATAGAGTGAGACAGAGCATGAGTGGGGAGGGGCAGAGAGAGAGAGGGAGACAGAATCTGAAGCAGGCTCCAGTCTCTGAGCTGCCAGCACAGAGCCTGATGAGGGGCTCGAACCCACCAACCATGAGATCATGACCTGAGCTGAACTCCGATGCTTAACTGACTGAGCTACTCAAGTGCCCCCCACAGTGCCAATTAAAAGATTTCACAGGCAAATACAGAAAGTTACATAGTTGTAAAAAACAAAAAACAAAAAACAAACTTTGGCTCTTTTAAAATAGAAAAGGTTAGGTTTTCCTAACTAATCAAAGACCTGATAAAGGCAATGTGGAGCACAGAAAATATTTTCATAAGACAAAGAATCTTTGTTTCCTAGGCAGTTTACATTAAATATAAAGAAAAACCTTTAATCATCATTTACTAAGTGTGGACTAATAATCTAAGAAATGTGTGGCTTTAACAGAGGGAAAATGAAACTCTAGCTTTTACTGGCACATTATTGGTGTCATTAAAAAAATCACTTTAGGGGTGCCTGGGTGGCTCAGTCGGTTAAGCGTCTGGCTTCGGCTCAGGTCATGATCTCACAGTTGGTGAGTTTGAGCCCCATGTCAGGTTCTGTGCTGACAGCTCAGAGCCTGGAGCCTACTTCAGATTCCCTCTCTGTCTGCCCCTCCCCCGCTCATGCTCTGTTTCTCTTTCTCAAAAATGAATAAACATAAAAAAATTCTTTTAAATAAATCTATTTGGCCAGCTTTGACCTCGTAACATTTCTTTTCCACAAACTTTCTGCAACTTTTTATATCCATTAGGATCTTGTCTTATTAATTTCCTTTCTTAATATAGAAAAAACAATCGATTTTATTTTAGATTTTACTTTCTTTTTTCTTCACAAAAACACATCCAATATTCTCTGCATATTCTTCATATAAAAATTCTTCAAATAAAAATCCCATTTTCTTCCCACACTTTGTGTACCTAGTGGTTTCCTTTTGTTCTAATAAGATAAGTTTCTAGTAGTTTTACATATTACTAACTTTATTAATATTATTTACAGTGAAAACTAGAAGCAAGCAGTTGTGAACTATCATATATTAGCATCCTGTAGAAGGTTCACAAATTTATAATTCTTAGACTTGTATGTTTTTCATAGTACCGTTTTTTAAATTTGTCACAATACATATTTGTCGATAGACCCAAATATCTTTAGTCTCTCTGTAAAAAACTAAAAAGCCAAAAGTAACCTATGTTTATCAATTGTCTCTGTGTATTCTTTCTTGGAAGTGATCTAGATATTCAACGAATAGGCATTATTTAGTTTAACTCAGTATAAACTTATCTTATTTATATCTATTTGAATAAACTTTTTTTTTTACTATTATAGTTAGATTAGAGATCAAACGGCTAACTATGAGGTTACTTTTCTTTTTGACCCGTTTTATAACATAAAGAGCACATGAGCTTAGTTGACTAATAAACGCAGGTGGAAAGAATTGTATATTTGCATTACATTTCATGTTTACAACTTTGAAGACAGGCCTACTTTCCTTAAACTCACAAACTTAAACCAGCTTTTATTGATCAAAGATGATCTCAGATCATGTGAACTTGCAGGACACGTGGGTTACCTTCCCCATTTCTGAGAATTTTAGGAAGACTCAGTCGATACAAGCACTTGTTTTTCTCTAAGCCAATTAAGTAGAACTCTTTAAAAAATATCACACATACATACTATATTTCTACACAGATAGACATAAACACAGACACCAACAGATCTTGTAGCTTTCATGTAAACATTTTAGCCATCTTGGGGCACCTGCGGGGCTCAGCTTTCGACTTTGGCTCAGGTCGTGATCTCAGTTTGAGGTTCTTGAGTTTGCCCCCCGCCCCCCTCGCATCGAGCTCCCCGCTATCACCCTGTCAGCACAGAGCCCGTTTCAGATGCTCCTCCCTCTGCCCCTCTCCCGCTCACACACAACCACACACCCTCTCTCTCAAAAAATAAATAAAACGTTAAAACATTTTTAGCCATGTCTCAGGTACAATAATACAAATCTCAATAGCTGGAATCAAATCGTGTTTCTGGAAGATGGACTAAGTTAAAGTCACCTGTATACTTTGGCTTTTTAATTTTTTTTTTATTTTTTATTTTTTAATGTTTATTTTTGAGAGAGAATGAGAGAGAGAGCGCGAGAGCATGAGAAGGGGAGGGGCACAGAGGAGTGAGATGCAGAATCGGAAGCAGGCTCCAGGCTCTGAGCTGTCAGCACAGAGTCCAACATGGGGCTCGAACCCATACAGTGCAAGATCCTGAATTGAACCCAAGTTGGACACCAAACTGACTGAGCCACCTAGGTGCCTCTTAAGGCTTCTTTCTTTTAGAGAAGCTGTTTTTGGAGTCATTTTGTCTTTCAGCCACCCAATCAAAGAAAGTAAGTATTCCATTGTTTCACAGAGGTTTGAGATTCCTTCTTTTCAAGGATTCCCGGTAAGGTGGATTATTTTAAGGGAGAGTTTCCCCCAAAGTGGCTCCTGCAATTTTAAATTATCCAAAAGTTCACCCATTTTTCCAAAAAGGCACAAGATCCTGGTCCAGAGTGGGCACACACGTAGGAAGCCGTTTTTGAGGGATGTGGAGAAGGAATTGTAGACCAGGTGGAATCCATTTTCTCCTTCAGCCTCCCTGAGATGTCTTACCCACGAGAGATCCTGTTTTTTAACAGTGTTACAGAACACAGGGAATCATGTGCTTTCCCCTTGTTTGAACAAAACAGGGTGACGTACCAAAAAGCCTGAAGAAGCAAACAAGAATGCACAAAGGAAGTGGAGATTTCAAAACAAAGAAAACAGAGTCTGAATCCAAATCCAAGAGAGATCCTCAGACTGCAGAGTGGGTAAGAAAGCAGTGAACTCGGTGGGATCTGAACCAGCACTTGCTTGTTTACTGGCCTCAGAATTTTTAGGAGGGGATCGGGGGTTACTTATGGGTTCTGCTTCTAATGCAGGAAACTACCAAAAATTCAGAACGAACAAAATTAAAACCACCAAGTCAATAAATAGTACTTAGGAGAGTTTGTTGTGCATGGAAGAGCAGTTTGCAAGCTGGGCGTCTTCGGATTCGAAGATTGACACGAAGCTCAGAGGCGTGAAGTCACAGGCTGGCCTGTAACGTGACAATGAAGAGCTGTCCACCCTGCACGCTGATTGGTCATTACCGTGGTGGTTTCCAGGTGGCAGAGGGTTGATTAAAAGGGATTCTCTCCTACCATTTTTAGGAAGATGATTTCAGTTTCTTTTTATGATTGTCAGAGGCATTGACAAAAAAAAAATCACTGAAGTTCTGTTTATGTCCATGAAATAAGATAGGTTTAGTTTTGCTTAAATGGTTCTTTCTGCTCTGGGAAGTCTCAAAGCAGGCCTCCATTTTGTATTTACTTTTACCAGACAGTAAATCTGCTTCCTGTTACTCCGTCTTGGCCCAAAGCAATAGCACCTGACGATGTTTTAAAGCATGTAAATGCTTCCATTTGAAAGACTATTGAATCCAGTGCAATGGCTTATTTACCATTTACTATAATTTATATTTTTTTATAATTTATACAGTCTCAACCAACCTCCTGATCATGCTATCTGAGAAGACATTGTGTGGAAAGGGTTTCCAGAGGCCTCGCCCCGGGCCTCAAGAGCAATGGACAATAAGGAAATGTTTCACGGTGTGAAAGCAAATGATGAAGAACAATTTGGACGGTGCCGCACACTTTTTGAAATGTTTTGTGAAGCAGACAGTCTCCTTCAGAGGACTACAAAGTGGACTAGAAGGCAGGAAGTGTAGAGCATCAGGAATGATTAGCAAGAAAGACAACTAGAAAATATCTGATTGGTTGGGACCAGGAGGCAGCCTGGTTTCGGTGAGGAGGCCCAGAGTTGGTTTGGCGTTTGGAGATCGGCTAACTACATCCAGTGGGTTTCTGGTCAAGCAACGCGTTAACAGGAACTGGGAAGTCTCAGCTTTTCGGTTTGCTTAGATGGCGGCCTGGGCCGGAGAGGCTCCCTCCTGGGCCACAAAGTTATTTCAGCAACAGAACAAGGGTTTGCTCATTGCCATTCCTCGTTCTTCGTGATTTCTCCTTTTTCTCACCTCCCGCAGTGCTTCCTGACTAGAAAAGCGAGGCTATAAAGAGCCAGCTGAGCTCCGGGTGAAGGACCAGGTTCAGTTCTGATGTGCAGCCAGGGGAAAAGGTATGTGAAATCTTCCGAATGTATTCATCGGGGCTGGGGATGGTAATGTTTGGGTTTGGTAAAGGAAGTAAGTGGATTAAACTTTGTTGCCCTGAAAATGGGCCGTTCGATGGAAGATTCTCTGTTCTTGAAATTGGCTTGTTGTGGGTAATGCCGTCCCTCTAGCTTATGTGATGGTTATGAGATTGGGTTAGTGCTACAGTGGGAGCCTAAGGGGTTATGTGTGTGACTGTCCCATTATGTCCTGAGTTTAGGGTTGCTTGAGGTAGGCTGCTGCTTTTATTAGAAAAATACCTGGGCTTTTGGGAGGAAGCCAGCGTTTCTCAAGTTGCATGTATTGTAAGGGATACGTTTTCTCCCTTGTAAATATAAGCAGCATAGATTTTATTGGTATTCAAATTTTCATTCGAGGGAGCCATAGACTCAGCACAGATGTCTGGTTCTTGTCCGTTGTCAGTGGAGAATATCTAGTGACAGCGCATGAGCCTTTAATACCTCAGTCCAGAAGGCACGTTGTGACTAAAGTCTCCAAGTCTTAGAACTGCTGCCTCTGGTGCTCTTTACATATTGTGGGCTTTTCCTTCTGTCTCAAGGTAACTGGGCACTGACATAGTTTGCATTCCATGCAAGACACGGAAGCACATCATTTTGGATCAAAATAACCTTTCTTCCTTCAAGATTTTTTTTTTTTTAAATCGCAAACATCTGTCAGCACTACGAAACCTGTGGGATTTATAAAGGGCATTCAGGCAAGCCCTGTTGCGTGTGATCACTTCTTACTGTCTGACGCATTTAACCTATGCATCTCTCTGCATGTATTGACCTTGAAGTTTCCATAGATTGTTTGTGGGCTATTTTTGGAGCCACTGGGGGGAACCTACCCATAGGGAATGCATTTCTCCGGAAGACTACGTGTTTTCAGTTGCTGGATCAAACAGAGCCTTGCAAACTGATGTTAATGGAGAGGAATCTGTGTCCCTGTTCCCCCCTCTCTCTCCACCCCCCAGCCCCCCACTCTCCATCTTGTTCTCCTCCATACTGAGCCAGGGAGACAGCTGTTTGCTTCCGCACACTGGAGGAGAGGGTAAATTCTAAACTGTGGTATCTGGCTGCCTGTCAGAACAATAGTAAACTGCACACCTGTCGGCTCTTGGCAAGCTCGGATGATAAAATGACTAACGCTGTTTTCCTAGCTTTCTCTTCTTGGCAGGCTCCCTTCTCTCTCTCTCAGTTCACAAAGGCTTAGGTTTCTCCCTTGAGGCACCGAGGGAATTAAGCCGTTTTACTACTGCTTCTAATAAACGGTTTCCTTTAGAGAAGGTGGATTTTCTTGCAGGACATGGTTTATGGGCCCCTCTCCACCCCCTTTCCCACACCAGCCCCCTCACCGCTGTCCCAAGAGCGCTGATACAAGGGTTCTTTCTCCATGTGTAATCACTGCTTTGCATCTGTAAGCATTTTTCCTCGGCAGCCACTCCTGCTTCCTAGAGGCAATCTCAAAGCCCCTTCAGCTAATGGCTCATTTAGCGATCAATTTGTCAAATAATGTTCACAGATGTTTTTCTGATGGAGCAGCATGCAGGGCAGGTGATGACTGAGTGAGCGATCACTTATGATGGGTGACAGGATCAAGGCATTGCCTGGCCAGGCAGCTCAGACGGCGAGGCTTACCGGGCAGCCTAAGAGAGGACCCGCTCCTTTTTATTTTTAAAACATGAGAACAGCCTCGTGATTCCAACCTGCAGTTGAGTCGTGGGCTTGGTGCTCCAGTAGTTATGCTGGAGGAGTCACATGGGTATGACAGGTTGGGGAATGCACAAGTCATGTGTCCCCTAACTCTGTGCTTCCTGGTTGCAGAGCTTGGGTCCTAGTGCTTTGGCTCAGTATATAAAAAGAGCAAACAAATGTAACTTTACATAGAATAATATCATAGTGGCTTGAAACTGTCTTCGTACGGGTTGACGTTCCCTCCAACACAATTCAGAATCATTCTGAGAAGTCCCTCCTTTGCACAGAATGTAGAAGACGGTGTAGCCATCAACCTGGAATGATTGGTCAAAGATCCGGAAGCATGGAATCCCACTGCACTGCAACTAGCAAAGCCAGGACAGGACTGCGGAGCTAAGCCATCTAAGATTCCCACAGCTGTGGCTAGCTATGCCGATCTTTCATGGTCCTGAATTGTTTCCATTACCCTGAAAAGGGTTATAAAACCTACAATCAATTTAGTTTCTGGGGCATTGTGTTTTGCATACCGTTTAATAGGGTGTGACAAAAACACATAATTTCTCCACATGTTCTTACGTTGCAGATCTTACGTGGCACTTGGCAGTGCCCCAAGTGATGTGAACGGTACGGACGGCTTGGAGTGGGAAGGAAGGTGACAGGCCCCGACAGCTCCAGCGTTCGGGCAACGGGGAGAGTTTGAAATTTAGTGGTGACCGCAAAGCAAGAACCCAAACCTTTATCCGCCGCTTTGAACTCAACTTGGCATTAGACACAGATAAACAAATTTAATCATTCTGTACATGAGAAGTAAGATCGTGTTTCCGAATGGGAAAGATGAGCTTGGACACAGATGGACAGAATACATTTAATAAGAACATTAATAAGGAGAGACGGGTTGAATATGATGTGCAGCTGTGGGAGTTGTAGGCTAAGGATTTCTGCTGCTTTTGATGAGCGGAATGAACCACTCTTCCAACTCGATGCCCCAAACCTTTTCTTTCTTTTTCTTTTTTTTTTTTTCTCTCTCTTCTCAAATGAGCAGGCTCATTTATTTTAATGAGAGTTTTTGACTAAGGAGAGAGACCAGTGGAGCCCTGCAACTGCTCCTAATCCATTTAGGCACTGTCTGGATTTTTCTTTTATGGTTATGTTTTCTTCTAACACTGCATCAGGTTGCTACGGAATCTGATCTGCCGGTGCTTGTTAAAATCGCTAAATTTGCATACTCTGAAAATTTCATTGTTTGGCACACTTGCAATGTGGGTATGTTAGATGACTTAGAGCATACAGGAACACAGATTGCTTGGTTGAAGTAGACAACATATGGAAACAGGTGAGCCAAATACTTGTCAGACACGGTTCCTCCGTGGCTTAGCCCACAGTCTCTGAGCAGGAACCTTGTGCCCTGTTTTCTGTGTATCTTACTCTGCACGGGGCAATCTCAAGTCTCCTGGGGGAGAAGTAGCTGGGGCTGTGTTTCTCTGATTTGACCTTTGTGTGCAGAGTTCATGACGTTGGAGGTTTTTTTTAAATGGACTCTGCCGTTCGCATTTGGTCTGCAAGTTTGACAAGGGTGCGTGAAAAGCTTTTCTAGCCACATGGCTTTCCCATTTATTGAACTCATGTAGTGAGCACTGTGTTTGCATTTTAGAGATAGGATTTACTATCTTTATGTGGTAGAGGTCTATGTGCTAGGTGGTGTTATCTGTATTTTATAAGTGATGAATAGGAAGATGAGAAAGATTAAAAAACTTGCTAACACAAGCTCTGATATGAATCTGAAACCCATGCTTTACTTAGAAGTATGTCATAAAAAGTTTCAAATAAAAATTTCAAGGACAGTTAATCACCTATATATATGTTAATACAAATTTTGTTGGATATATTTTCAAATATCTCACCATATCTACATATTTGCAATATATGCATTGGTACTATAGGCCTAGAATTTAAATAAATGAGATCATCATAAATTTGCTTAATAACTTGTTTTTATAAGAAACAATGTTAGGAATATCTTTCACTCTCTATCTTTACTGTCATTTATTTTTTTTACTTTGCTTTTATATTTTCTTTACCATTATTTAAAAAAACTGTATAATGTTGTGATATATAGATCAATCCCATCTATTTAGTTTCATATTGATGGGTTTCTAAGTTTTCAGGTTTCACGATTATATGAATAATATGAATCAACATCCTGGTACAGGATGAGAAAGGTACATTCTCTTTTGCATTTTTGCTTAAAATTAATTAATCTATACTTATATTAAAAATCTTTATTTATTTTGAGAAAGTGCGCGTGCCAGAGAGAGAGGACACAGGAGGGGCAGGCAGAGAGAGAGAGAGAGAGAGAGAGACCCACGCAGGTTCCACACTGTCAGCTCAGACCCTGACTTGGCGCTCCATTCCACAAAACCATCAGATTATGACGTAAGCCTAGATCAAGAGTCAGACACTTAACTGACTGAGCCACACAGGCACCCCTATGTATTTATTTGTAAATGTTTATTTTGAGAGAAGCTAGTAGGGGGGGGAGGGGTTGGGGGGGAGACAGACAGACAGAAAACCTCAAGCAGGCTCCATCTTACAGCACAGAGACAGATGTGGGGCTTGATCCCACGACTTGTGATATCATGACCTGAGCTGAAATCAAGAGTTGGATGCTTAACCAACTAAGCCATCTAGATGACCCTAAAAAATTTTTTTTTAACAACTGGCTTAGACTGTGGATTTAAGTGTTGAGGTGGGGTATAAGTATATAATTAATGCAGGTCATGGACCCTGGAATTAGTCTGCCTGAGTTTGAATTTTCTCCACCTACTCTGTGTTCATTCCAGCAAGTTCCTTAACGCTTCATCTCAGTTTTGCCCTTTTAAAAATAGGGGTGACAATAAATCCTTTGAACATTTAAGTTTGCGGTGGGGACAAAACAGGACATGGATGCAGGCAGGGCACTTGAAGTGACTGCCATGTGACTGATGTAGACAATCATAACTGACAGTTATATTATTATTGGATCTATGCTGTGAAACTATTTCCTGGGCAAGTTTTCCAGTTTTATATTCCCGTCAACAGTTCTAAGACTGCCCATTTTCACAGAGACTGGTCTGTCACAGAGCTTAGTTACCCTTCCCTATATTCTCTACAGTAATAGCACCCCCTTCCCTCTCCCTAAAAAAAAAAAAAAAGACAACTTTTTTCATTTATTTAATTTATTTTTTTAACATGAAATGGCTTTTTCTTTTTTTTTAATTTTTTAATGTTTTGTTTATTGAGAGAGAGAGAGACAGAGACAGAGACAGTGGGAGCAGGGGAGGGGCAGAGAGAGAGGGAGACACAGAATCTGAAGGCAGGCTCCAGGCTCTGAGCTGTCAGCACAGAGCCCGATGCGAGGCTCCAACCCATGAACCTGAGCCAAAGCCGGATGCTCAACTGACTGAGCTACCCAGGTGCCCTCATTTGTTTTATTGTGACTGAGGTTGATCTCTTTAAAAATGTTGGTCACTAAAAAAGCATATTCTTGATCATTTTATGAGTACAGTGTTTTTGTTTTTTATTTTATTTTATTTTATTTTATTATTTTTTAAAATAGTTTATTGTCAAATTGGTTTCCATACAATACCTAGTGCTCTTCCCCACAAGTGCCCTCCTCCATCACCACCACCTCTTTTCCCCCCTCCCCCTTCCACCCTCAGTGTAGCTTTGATTTGTGTTTCCCTGATGATGAGTGATGTTGAGCATTGTTTCATGTGCCTGTAGGCCATCTGGATGTCCTCTTTGGAGTAGTGTCTGTTTATGTCTTCTGTCCGTTTCTTCACTGGGTTATTTGTTTTTTGGGTGTGGAGTTTGGTGAATTCCTTGTAGATTTTGGATACTAGCCCTTTATCTG
>NC_043705.1:16658239-16662523 GCF_006229205.1 Suricata suricatta
GTTTCATGTGCCTGTAGGCCATCTGGATGTCCTCTTTGGAGTAGTGTCTGTTTATGTCTTCTGTCCGTTTCTTCACTGGGTTATTTGTTTTTTGGGTGTGGAGTTTGGTGAATTCCTTGTAGATTTTGGATACTAGCCCTTTATCTGATATGTCATTTGCAACTATCTTTTCCCATTCTGTTGGTTGCCTATTAGTTTTCTTGATTGATTCCTTTGCAGTGTTTTAAATATCCAACTATAATTGCGGATTTTTCTGTCCCTTTTCATTTTTGTCGTTTTTTGCTTTATGTAGTTGAATCTCTGTTAGTAGGTACATATATATTTAGATTTACTGTTTTCTTGCTTTATTATCTTACATCAGTGAAATACTGACATTATCCAATATCCTTTTGTTATCTTTAGTAATACCATTTGTCTTTTTTTTTCTAATGCTCTTTGTCTTAAGTCTACTTTACCAATACTATATAGTCACACTAGTGTTATTATGCTTACTATTTGCATGGAATATCCTTTCCATAATTTTAACAACTCTCTGCATCTTTAGAGAATGTCCTTTATAGACAGGATAATAGGTAGATCTTTTCTGCTTTTTATCCATTTTGGCATTCTCTGCTTTTAAATGAAATGTGTAGTAATATTTTAGGCAATTAATATGTATGATTTTAAATCTATTTGATTCTTGTTGGCATTTTGTTTTTGTTTTATTCCTCATTGGTTAATTGACTACATTTTATTTCTTCTAACTTTTTAGCTATATTTCTTTGTAAGTTCTTATTGCTTAATTTCGAGATTAGTATATGTATAATTATTAGGATTTACTTAAAATTAATACTATAGTATTTTACTTTTATAAAGAACTATACAATAGTGTAATTGTGTTTACAACTACCCATTGTGCAGTTAATGACATATATTTTAATTCTGCATCTAATATGTCTCACAGTATAATATTATTATTTTTATTTCAATCCTTTGCCTTTAATACAATTAAAGAATGAAAAAATGATAATCTTTTATATTTTCCTATAATTTTATATTTCCAGGGCCGTTTCTTCCCTGTGGATCTGAATTTCAGCCTGGCATCACTTCCCTTCAGCCTGAAGAGATTTCTTGACCTTTTCTTATGGTTCAGGTCTACTGAGAACCAATTTCCTGTTTTTATTTTAAAATGGTCTCAATTAAGTTTCATTTTTGAAGGTTGTTTTTGCTGTATATGCATGTATGAGATGACACATTTTTTTCAGCACCTCCAAGTTTTTATTACACTGTTTTTTTCACTTCCATCATTTGGATGGCATATAGCATTCATTTCTATATTCTGTTGCAAGTAATATCCTTTATCTTCTCAGATTTTAAAATTTTATCGTAAAAGATAAAGAAAATATGTGCCTGTGTCACAGGTTTTTTGCTTTAATTTTTTAGGCTTGATGAGTTTCCTAAATGTGAAGGTTGATGTTTTTATTGAACTTTCTATATTCTGTTATTATTTTCTCACAAGATCGTTTCTATTATCTGACTTTGGTCTATCTGGGGCAACAATGAAATGTATCAAACTGCTGGCTATTGCCTCACAAACCACAGAGTCTTTGTTTATTGTCCTCAATCCTTTTGCCTCTATTTGTCATAGTGAGTAATTTTTAGAGATCCGTCACAAGTTTATTGACTCTGTTATATGCAGTCTCTTATCCTCTTTTAAGCTTTTTAGTTAATTTTTACATTTATTTCTTTTTTATAGTTTCCATTCCTCTGTTGATATTTTCATTATGTCTTTTACTTTAACTCATTGACAGTAATAGCTGTTAAGTCCCTTTTGGCTAATTGTAACCTCTGTGTCATCTGAGAGTCTGTTTCTATTAATGCTTTTCCCTCTTTAATGTAAAATTTATTTTTTAGAGCTGTTTTAGGATTACAGAAAAATCAAGAGGAAGTATGGGGAGTTTCCATAGACTCATGCCCCACACATTCCCAACCTCCTTCACTATGAATATCTTGCATCAAAGTGTTAAATTTGTTGCAGTTGATGCACCTGCATTGACACATCACTATCACCTGGAGTTCATTAGAGCTCATTTCTGGTATCAACTTTTTGGGAATTTGAACAAATGTATAATGTCATATATCCATTACTGTAGTGTTATACTGGGTAGTTTCAGAGCCCTAAAAATCCTCTGTGTTCCTTCTATTCATTCTTTCCCCAACCCCACCCCCTAGCATTCACTAAACATTTTTACTATCTCTGTAGTGTTGATTTTTTCATAATGTCATATAGTTGGAATTAGATATTACACAGACTTTTCAAATCGGTTTCTTTCATTTAGTAATGTGCATTTAAGTTTCCTCCATGTGTTTTCATGGCTTGATAATTCATTTCTTTTTAGAGATGAATATTTCATTGTCTTGATGTACCATAATTTGTCCAATGAGCTATTGAAGGGCATCTTGGTTGCTTCTACCAGTTTTGAGAATTCTCAATGAAAGTGTTAGAAACGCTTATGGAAAGTCTTTCATGTGGACATAAGTTTTTATTTCATTTCAGTAAATGCCAAGGAGCACAATTGCTAGATCATATGGTATGAGTATGTTTAGCTTTGTAAGAAACAACCAAAATGTATTCCAAAGTGGCTATGCAATTTTGTAGTCCTACCAGAAATAAACAAGAGTTTATCTGTTGCTCTACTTCCCTGATAGCATTTGGGGTGTCTTTGTGTGGATTTTGGCCATTCCGATAGGTGTATAGAGATACTTCATTGTTGTTTTAATGTCTGTTTTCCTCATGACTTAAAATGTGGAGGATCTTTTATGCTTATTTGCCATCTTTATACCTTTTTTGATGAGTTGTCTGTTAAGGTTTGGGTCAATATTTTAATTAGATTTTTATTTTCTTACTGTTGGAAAAATTCTTGGTGTATTTTTTATAGCAACGTTTTATCAGATGTATTTTCACAAATAATTTTTTCTTGTATGTGACTTCTCATTCCCTTGAGATTGTCTTTTGCAGATAAGTATAAATTTTAATTTAAACTTACTAATTCTTTCATGGAGTTCTTTCATAATATGCCTTTGGTGTTGTATATAAAAAAGTCATTGCTAAATCCAAGTTTATCTAGATTTTCTCCATTATCTTATAGAAGTTTTATAGCTTTGGGGCACCTGGGTGGCTCAGTTGGTTAGGTGTCCAACTTCACCTCAGGTCATGAACTCATGGATGGTGAGTTCAAGCTCCACGTCCATCTGGTTCTGTGCTCACAACTCAGAGCCTGGAGCCTGCTTCAGATTCTGTCTCTCTCTGCCCCCCCCCCCCCATGCTTGCTCCCTCCCTCTCTCTCTCTCTCTCTCTCTCTCTCTCTCTCTCTCTCAAATACAAATGAACATTTAAAAAATATAAGTTTTATAGCTTTGCATTTTACAATGAGGTCTGTGATCCATTTTGAGCTAGTTTTCCTGAAATGTGTAAGGTCTTTGTCTAAACTGATAATTTTCCTTTCCGTTCCCTCCCTCGATCCCTTCCTCCCTGCCTTCCTTCCTTCCTTTCACATGTGAGTCTCCAGTTGGTTCAGCAATCGTGTTCAAAATAGTGTCTTGGGGCCCCCGGGTGGTTCAGTTGGTTGAGCATCCCATTCTTGATTTCCATCACAGTGGTGAGATCAAGCCCTACACTGGGCTCTGCACTGAGATTGATTCTTCTCTTTAGAGTTTTGTAGTGTTCCTTTCATAGACCTTGTATGTATTTTGTTAGATTTATACCTCAATATTTAATTTTTTGGGGTGCTAATGTAAATAGTATTGTTTTATTCTAGATTTTACTTGTTAATTATTGGCATATAGGAAAGTGAATGGGTTTTGTATATTAATCCTTTATCCTGAAAACTTGTTGTAATCCCTTAATTCCCACAGGTCTCTTAATTCTTTGGTATTTCCTACATGTATGATCAATGTTGTCAGCAAATAAAGAGTTTTATTTCTTCCTTTCTTGTCTATATGTCTTTTATTTATTGTTCTGGTCTGATTACAATAGCTAGCATTTCAAGTACAATGTTGAAATGGAGTAGTGAGAGGGAGATCCTTGCTTTGGTCTTCATATGAATAGGAAAACTTCTGTTTTGTTACCATTAACTGTGATGTTAGTGCTAGGGCTTTTTTTGTATATGTTGTTGATGAGGTTGAGGAAGTTCTCTTCTATACTTAGTTTGCAGAGAGTTTTTATAATTGGTATTGGATTTAGTCATATGATATTTCTGTATGTATTAGTAGTATCATGCAGTTTTTCTTCTTTAGCCTGTTGCT
>NC_043705.1:16662623-16663626 GCF_006229205.1 Suricata suricatta
TGTTGCTCAAGGTGCTGTGCGCTGCTGGAAATGAGCTGGGAGCTCCTGCAGCCTAAGCACGCGCCCAGGCCTCCACCTGCCGCCGACTCCCTGTCGGGGGTCACGTAGGTGTGGGCCCTATTTTTTCCTGTGGGCACCCGGGATTCAGGATTCGCGCAGCCAGTGCAGGGGGCGAGATGCCCTGTGGAAATGCGGTGCGTGGTCCCATTCCCAAAACCAAGTTCGAAGTGCGCACCCCTGGCGCAGCCAAAGCTGCCACTGATTCCCCGCCGAGATGGCTTAGGGCTGGAAGCTGTTCCTTCCCTTGCGCCACCTGGGTTCGGGATTTTGGCTACCCAGCAGTTATCTATGGAGTGGGTTTCCCTCTCCAAGTGCGGCCAAGCGTTCTTTACCTCTTCCCCAGAGACAGTACTATGAGCGTGTTCAGACTCTCTGTCTCTTCCCTTTGTCTCTCAGGCTCTGCGCACTTGCCCCACATTGGGCTGGGGCTCCTGCCTCCCCTGCACATCCCGGGTTGGCCCGGTTTCAGATCTCCCCAGTTCGCACTCACTCACTCAGGTATCCTTGAGGTTCTTTTCTTTCTGGAGTCCGTATTTTCTCCTTCTGCTCTTGCAGATGAGAGTAATGTCCTTCTCAGTTTGATAGATGGAGTGGACGGAATTTACAGAGCTCCCTTCCTCTCTGCCATCTTGGCTCCACCCCCCCAACAATGTATTAAAAAATTATACATCACAACCAAATGAGAATTATCCCATGTATGCAATCCTGGCTCAAACTTAAAAAATCAATTAATGAATTCTTCACAGCAACAGGCTAAAGAAGAAAAACTGCATGATACTACTAATACATACAGAAATATCATATGACTAAATCCAATACCAATTATAAAAACTCTCTGCAAACTAAGTATAGAAGAGAACTTCCTCAACCTCATCAACAACATATACAAAAAAAGCCCTAGCACTAACATCACAGTTAATGGTAACAAAACAGAAGTTTTCCT
>NC_043705.1:16663726-16666239 GCF_006229205.1 Suricata suricatta
TTTTTTTTTCAAACACCAACATCCGTTTTCAAAGATCCATTCTTGGTAGGACCCATTTTTGAAACAGGCACACACGTGCAGCTTTCTGTCTTAGCTTCTGAATTCCCAGCAGCCCCTCCGCCATCACCTTGCCACCCAGCACCACGACAAACATTCTTGGGCCCTTGCCAAGTAGCTGTTTGGATCCTGTTGGGTACAAGGACCACTGAGGTACAGAAGCACTCACACGCTTTGCACAACTGCTCAGGGAAACACAGAGCCCATTTTGACCTAACTTCTTCCACGTCTCTTCCAGCAAGCTAACCGCTCAACTTCAACTTCACCTACAATGTTAAGTGCCTGGACGCGCCTCGGCCAGACCCACCTGCGAGGACCAGGCCCTCCTTGTAGAGAGCTGCTGTTTCCATCAGAGATGCTGTAACACACCTGGAGGGCAAGCTCTGACCTCCTGTGGCAGCATTATCACCACTGGGCTGGTACAAGCAGCCACAGACAGACTATTTCCTTGGCACGCAGGCCTAGCGGTCACGGGTGCTGTGAGATGCAGAGCTGAAATAGGCTTTTCCCTCAAGACAATTCACTCAAGGTATTTTCCTTTCAGTTCCAACTGGGGACTAGAATTAAGTGACTCAAGGGCATGACCTCAATCATACCGCAATAATGAGGTGTTTTGGCTTCATGTCAACCACCACCAGACAGAAGCCCGCTTTCCAAAGCAGGCAAGTCCAAAGTGCTGGAAGACCTTGCTGCACCGTTCTGCCAACCTTTCCTGTTCCCTACGACTAGTCCAGGCCAGTCTCGGCTCTGCACCGTCCGCCCTGGGGCTTAGAAAGTGCCACTCAAGAATTCCTGAGAAGTTTATCTACATCCAAATGACCAACTCCGTGATGGAAGCATGACAGTGCTGTCAATCATTTCTTTTGCTCCTCCCAGGAGAACACTATGCATTCAAACTAAGTGTTTCTACATAATCCACGAGCTTGGCTGACAAGTACCACCAAATGTCATTTTTTTTTTTTTTAGCTTCAAACCGCATTTCACTCAACTAAGAGTCAATCAGTGTTCACATGGCCTGAGACGGGCACAGTTACATGCAGTAACTCCAAGTACATAAGATCTCCAAGAAAGCACATGGTTTTAAACGCAACTTATTTTTTAGAATGCTGGCCCCCTTCAACATTTACCCAAAATTTCTACTGTTCTGGCAGGGGGTGGAGCGGGGGCAGAAATCCTGATAATGAAAACAAGGAACAAATTGCAACGTATATTTTCATTTTAAATATATGCCCAACGCTGAACACGAAGTAATCTGAGCTTGTTTGACATTAGGCTTGTCACATTGGAGTCTCCAATTCGTATCTCGTGGCCATGATTTTGAACCAGTTAACAGGCATTACAGGTACTTTCAACCTGTTTCACTGCACTGCGTGGTCTGGGGTGACCCCTGCACAGGCACTAGTAACTGCACACTTAGGAGAGATACTCAGCCAGCCCCTAGATGGCTGGAAAAGTCACATCATCTGTGCCGAGTACTCTGAATACAGCCACGTGCGGCCACTCAGATAAGAGACGGCAAAACTACCCTGCAGCACACATCTTTCTAACGGACATATATTATTATTTTCAAATGCACAATGTAATTTCTTTTTAGAAGTGATGAGAGCCAAGAAGGGACACCAGAGAACTACCTATTTCCTGGTAGAATTGTTAGTGCCTCCTTCTTGCAAATTACAACTGCCAAGAAAGCAAATCAGACATAGATGAATGTTTTGGTTTTTTCCCCTATGAAGATTTGAGAGGAACATCCTGGCTTGCTCACACCCATGGACTCCAGACCAGGGCTTTTCTGGGGGAGGCAGCAAAAGAGCACAGGCATGTCCACTCAGAGAAAGTTCCCCAGGTCATTCTAATATTCCAATTCCTTTCCTTCCCTGGGGAGAGTCCTGGATTACATGGACAATGAGACTAGATGATTAGAGACCACTGGTAACAGTGAGGCTTAAGAGGGGAATCATGGGATCTAGGTTGAGAAAGGGAAGGGAAAGTTCAAGTTTTAGGAAAGCTTGGTCTATATGGAGGACAAACTTACTGGTTACAAAGTTAGCTGTTTGTTCGATGTACTGGATGAGTCTAACTCCCATTTCCTATTATTTTCCTAACTTTACAATCGTCAGGCAGTTATTTGCAGTAGTAACTTACAAGAGGAAGAAAAGGTAAGTGAAGGTCAGAGGTACTGTTTCCAAAATAGGAGTTTCAGGAGAGTCTTTGTGACTCAGTCCTGGCAAAAACCTCATGGAGGATGGAATAAGATTTAAACCAGCCTGGGTGGCTCAGTCGGTTAAGCGTCGGACTTCGGCTCAGGTCATGATCTCGAAGTTTGTGAGTTTGAGACCTGTGTCGGGCTCTGTGCTGACAGCTCAGAGCCTGGAGCCTGTCTTCAAATTCTATGTCTCCCTCACTTTCTGAACCTCCCCTGCTCATGCTGTCTCGCTCTCTCAAAAATAAATAAAAAA
>NC_043705.1:16666339-16673304 GCF_006229205.1 Suricata suricatta
TACTGATTCTATGAGAGTTTGCTTCTAAATATTTATGTATTAAGAATATACTGACTATAGGAGAAAAATTCAACTAGAACTATTAAATTTTCAAGCCTATTTGGGGTGTTATTTCCTTCGCAAAGTAACCTTCTTTGTTCTTCACCTTTAAGAATGTTTTAGGTTTGAAAGCTTCTGAATTTTGAGCCATTTTATATCCCATCTATCAAGAATGCTCAAGGCAAAAAAAAAAAGAAAAGAAAAGAAAAGAAAAAGAAAAAAAAAGAATTCTCAAGGCTTACCATTTTCCAATACCTTATTTTACCAAATTAAGCCATAATCTGGCTGAATATCAAATAAGTTTTAGGCATTTCCAAAGATTTCACATCAGCCTAGATGGACCATCTGAGTATTACTGTTATTGTTGTTGTTTTAATCCAGTCTCTTGTTTTTACAGGCAAGGAAATCTTGGTCTCAGGCAGTTCTCACACTGTGCTCCCTGGACCAACAGCATCAGTAGCACCTGAGAACAGATGGTCAGCCTTGCGTCAGAGCTGCCATAATGGAAACTTTGGAAATCCAGAGTCCTAAGCCTGTGTTTCTGAAGTTTGAGAGTAGACATTCTTGGGTTTGCACCACCCAATTCTCTTTTCTCCCTTGGCAGTTTTTTCATGTGTCTTCCTAACTTGTAGGAATGCCCAATTCAGGGCTGTGGACCTTGGGATAAGAGGAAAGCTTCTGCCCCCCTCCCCCAAACTGCATCATCCCTGAGTTGAGCTTCATGAAGAAACAGCCTCTGGGAATATTAAGAGAGGTCGGTGCACAGACTCTACGGCCAGATGATGGAAGGAGCAGCAGTAGAGGACAGAGCTCAGTTGGTCCCCAGATGGGAACCTGAGCCCCGTCTTTATGAAACAAGTGCAGGCCAAGTTTAGAGAAACCTGGGCACTCTGTGAGAGACCCTTACATGGTCATTAAGGGAGGAGTGACCGTATGTAGCATTCTTTACAAAGACTGAAACAAAACCATCATTGCTCTGTTCTTTACACACACTCTCTTCTCTTATCTGCTTGGGGGACTCCCATTAAACTCCTCAACCTTTCTTCCACTTTGAAGACTTCTCTGCAGATTCCTTCCCCTCATTCACACTCAACCTCAGTAAGATGAGGTGTTCTTGCTCATACTCACACCGGACACCTCTGTTGTCCATTTTAAAGTTAAAAATGTTTGTCTCTACCACTGGATTTCCAATGTTTCAAAAATGAGGACAATATCAGAGTCAATACTCAGTAAATGTTGACTGACTAAATGAATTACAAATAAGTAGTCACAGAAACTTTTGGATGAGGACTATATACAGTCATATGCTCCAATGGCTACAAATAACAATTTATCAGATGCCATAAAGAACTGAATATGATCTTCAACAGCTTAGAATTTCTAATGCCCAGTTTTGGCCCTTTTCCTAAATGTGGTACTGTACCACCTTCATGATATTTATATTCAAAATTATGGTTTTAAGAAATAAATTACATAATTGCTCAAATGAAAAATGGCTTTTTGGAAAAGCAAAGGCTCCCAAATGTTAGCATTTACTTCAAGATTGTTAAACACAATTTTTAAAGAAAATATCTCTCAACCATATCTTCAATCACATCATGCAAAATTTTTAACTTTCTGCCATAAAAGAATGAACTCTCACAAATATAATAGGCTGGGTACTGACTACTGAATACATATTACAAAGGTAATATGCTTGATACACACTCAAGAATCCTTTCTTTTCCATAGAGAAGTGTGAGAATCACTACTTTGACAAAAAAAAAAAAGGAAATAGGTTAAAAAAAGAATAAAAGAGATTTCCACTAAAGATAAGAGAGGATTGAGTCAGATCTCAAATTCCAAGATTGTAGATTGTTCCTTTCCTGGAGACATTGTTAGTGTTAGAACCTCTATTTAATTTTTTAATACATTCTTCTCCTTTTTTAATACATTCTCCATCTCATCATATATTTTTCTGAACATATTAGTCACAGTTATGATACTATCTGTGCTTGACAACTCTATTATCTGGGACATCTACGACCCTATTTTTATAATTTGTTTTCTAGGTTTCTGGTGCATGTGGCAATTTTTGATTAACAGATTAGCATTCCATATGAAAGACACATGAAATACAAATGAAAAAGAATAGCTCTAGAAATTATCTGGCTTCCAACTGAACTCACTCTGACCTCTCCTGAGCAGGTGAAATGGAGCCTTTTATTTTAACATCCTCACAGACTGGGCCAACCTGGGCTGCATCACATCTTTTGCCCTCTGGTTTGCCTTCATTTCTAGCATGTGGCTCTTCAGGGATCTCAACAATGACTGGGAGTATTTACAGGGTTCTTCCTCCTTATCAGGACATGCTCCCCAGTTTATAGGTTTCCTCCCCACCCCTTGGCAGAGTGAGAATGTCAAAAATTTAATTCAACTTAGCCTCTCACCTCCTACACCCTGAGAACTTATCAAATGCCTCAACAGGAAAACTACTGAGTATAGGTCTCCCTTTCTCTCTAGGGTCTTGCCCTATAGGTCTTGGCTGACTGAGCTCTCTCTGAGGCCTTTTGGATTTTCTGTGGATGTTGTCTCCATTCATTCAAGAGTTAAGTCAAAACAGGCAAATTGGAAATTGTCAAAGGACTGAGAATGACCACCAATATGGCATTGTATATAGATGAGAATCAATGTAGATTTCAGGGAGCATTCAATAGAAAACAAAGACTAAACACTTGAGGAAATTGTTATTAGAGAAGAGGGGGGGACCTTAAGAGTATAATTACAAAATAAATCAAGTTAGGAGTAGGGAAAGAGAAGGTACAACAAAATAGAAAAGGTCTCATAATGAATTTTTTTGTAATAAAAACCTCAACTGTTCCTGACTAAATTTGAAACATACAAAGGGTGAAAACAATGACTCAAATTTCTGGACTGACATCATCTTGCATCTGATCTCTAGCTAGATCTGCTCCAATGCCACAACCATTTGCAATGGGAAAAAAACAAATCAAGTTTCATCTATTCTTTGCTATCGTTTTAGTGGTACACTTTTCATTTACATTCAGATAAACTTCCCTGATTTTATTTTTTAACAATTAAAAGATGCATTTTCACACTACTTGTGCCTATGTATCTTTCTGCCTGTACCTCCCAATCTCACTTTCTATTTTGTGTATACATAGAGAGACTTGTGGAGTGATGATTACCTCGTGGTAAAAGCAGTTATTTCAATGTGGCACATTTTTAGGGTATTCCCCATTTTTTTATATTTCTCTATATTTCCCCATCTTTAAAAATATTTTTTGAGGTTTATTTTTGAGAGAGAGAGAGAGACAGAGAACAAGCCAAAGAAGGGCAGAGAGAGAGGGAGACACAGAAACCAAAGCAGGCTCCAGGCTCTGAGCTGCCAGCACAGAGCCCAATGCGGGGCTCGAACCCACGAACTGCAAGATCATGACCTGAGCTGAAGTCAGACGCTCAACTGACTGAGCCACCCAGGTGCCTCTGTATTTCCCTGTATTCTGAAGAACATGTATTATGTTGATATTTGCTGAAATGGAGACCATCTTTTCCTGTCCTTGAGTATTAGTAAATTATGAACACTAAGCTTCCCCAGGGGACTCTTTTTTCCCCTTAAGCACAGGGATTTTTGCCTCATTTATTATGCTTGCATCAATTCCAAGTGCAGGTGCAGCCCAGACAGAGAAGGTACTAAATAAATAGTTCCAGCATAGAAATTTACTTCAGACTCTTTATCGAAGTTGAAGTTCAAACCCTAAGACAAAGGAATGAGTATCCTTAGTCCTTGAGGAAGAATAGGGCTTGAAGGAACTAAGGGAAACGTCTTTGCCAATCCTGTTTCCTCTGAGCTAATTTAGCTAGTATAGTCACTGGTGAGGGTCACACATTTGCTTCTCCCTCCTCAGTCTGTCATCTCACTGGCCCTCAATATGTTAAATAAAATGTATCAAACTCAAAAAGTGGAAATCCAGCTGAAGTCATTAAAACAGCAAATGGGAGTCTATAAATGCACTTGACCCTGCACTTGGAAATAGAAAGATGCTAAAAATCCAAGAGCTAAAAATAGGCAGCTGACTCCAAGTCCCAAATCTGACTTAATCTCCAGGATCACCTAAATGTATTTACTTGGAAAACTTCAACAAAAGGAGCTCTGTGACTGCCTGGAAGAGAACCCACATGTACAAAACCCAAAACCCACTACGATAAAGCAAAGAATCTGACTCTTCCATGTGAATCAACTCGGAGCATGTACTGACTCTTTCTCCATCAGAATTTATACACCATTCAACAATGCTTCCCCTATTTGTAAGGGAGTGATTCTAACCTCTTGAATTAATCTGCCTTGTTTTTTTTTTTTCTCTCCTGTACCTCAGAGACTTTTTCCTGAACAAGATCTTATCTCTAAGCTCGCTTTCTTAGATTTAAAAATCCTCACTGACCATCTATTTCTCCAATCCATGTGCAGAGCACTGTTTTCAATTTTCCTGGGCTCCTACTGCTGTGGGCTAGATCTATACCCTCTCACATTCATCTCCAGCTCTCAGAACACCAGGAAAAGGAAACCTAATGATCTCTGTTCAACCAGCTCATCACCCCTTTCCCAGAAGCAACACAAACTGTACAGGTAAATAGTACAAATTTTGAAGAATGAAATGTAGAAAGAAATATGCTCAAAATATCAACAGAGGTCATTTCTACACTTAACCGAATGAGCCACCCAGCTGCCCCAGAAATCCAATTTAAATATAAAGATACATATAGATTAAAACTAGGGATGGAAAAATAGATACTATGATAATACCAATTAAAAGGTAGCATGAGGAACTATATTAATTTGAGACAGGAGATTTCAAAAGGCAGGCAAGTTATGTGCAACAAAGATGGCACGATATAATGATAAAGGAGTCAATTCTCCAAGAGGACCTATCAATCTTTAATGTGTATGTGCCTAACAACAGAGTGTCAAAATACATGAAGCAAAACCTGATAGAACTGCAAGGAAAATAAATGAGTCCACTATGATAGCTGGAGACTTCAATACCACTCAATCAGAAATAGATCCAGTGGGCAGAAAATCAGTGAGGACATAGTTGAACTTAACAGCATGATCAATCAGCTGGATTTAACTGTCATCGATATACTGCTCCACCCAAAAATCAGCAGAATACACCTGCTTCGCAAGCTCAGATGGGACATTCACCAAGATAAACCACATTCTGGGCCAGAAAACATACTTTGACAACCTTAAAAGTATAGGAACTATTCCTTGTCTGTTTTCAGAGCACAAGAGAATTAAACCAGAAATTAGTAATAGAAAGATAACTAGAAAATCCCCCAAATACTTGGAGACTAAACAACACACTTCTAAGTAAAACATGGGTCAAGAAGAAATTTCAGGAGAAATTTTAAAACCTAAAATATGATAATAAGAATACTACTGATCAAAATTTGTGAAATTCAGCAAAAGCTATGTTTAGTGGGAAAGTTATGGCACTCAATGCATATACAGGAAAAGACAAAGAAATAAAATCAATAATCTAAGCTTCAATCTTGGGAAAGTAGCAAAAATAAGAACAAATTAAATCCAAAGTAGAAGAGCAAATAATAAAAATTACAGAAGTCTACCATATTGAAAACAAAAACTCATTAAGGGAAAAATATCAATGAAACCGAAATCTATTCTTAAAAAAAAAAATCATAAGCCTACAGCCAGCTTAAGGAAACAAGAGATGATACAAATTATTAAAATCAAAAATGAAAGAAGGTACATCACTACAGATCTCACTGATACTAAAAAGATACTCTGAATGAGTCTATGTACACAAATTTTGTAACCTAGATGAAATGGATTCCCTAAAAGATAAAATCTGCCAAAACTGACACAAGAAGAAACAGACAATATAAATAGGCTAGTATCAATTAATGAAATTGAATCAATAATAACTTTCCAAAATAGAAAGCAGTTGGCTCAGTTGGTTTCACTGGTGAAATCCACAAAATATTGAAAAAATCATACCAATTCTCTATAATCTCTTTTAGAGACTGGAGCAGAGGAAATATTTCCTAAGTCATTCTATAAGTCCAACATTATCCTAATACCAAACCTGACAAAGACACCAAACGAAAGCTAAGAAAACTAGAGACCATTATTTCTAATAAACATAAATGTAAAAATCCTCAACCAAACATTTGTAAATCAAATCCAACAATGTATTTTTTTCCATAATATTTTATTGTCAAATTGGTTTCCATACAACACCCAGTGCTCTTCCCCATAAGTGCCCTCCACCATCACCACCACCTCTTTTCCCCCCTCCCCCTTCCCCTTCAACTCTCAGTTCATTTTCAGCATTCAATAGTCTCTCAAGTTTTGCATCCCTCTCTCTCCCAAACTCTCTCTCCCTCCTCCACTCCCCCTGGTCCTCCATTAGGTCTCTCCTGTTTTCCTGTTAGACCTATGAGTGCAAACGTGGTTTCTGTCCTTCTCTGCCTGGCGTACTTCGCTCACCATGACACCCTCAAGGCCCATCCACTTTCCTACAAAAGGCCATATGTCATTCCCTCTCATTGCCATGTAGTACTCCATCGTGAATATATACCACATCTTCCTGATCCACTCATCAGGTGACGGACATTTAGGCTCCTTCCATGTTTTGGCTATTGTTGACATTGCTGCTATGAACATTGGGGTACATGTGCTCCTAAGCATCAGCATTTCTGTCTCTCTTGGGTAAATCCCCAGCAATGCTATTGCTGGGTCATAAGGGAGTTCTATGGATGGTTTTTTGAGGAACCTCCACACCGTTTTCCAGAGCGGCTGCACCAGTTTACATTTCCACCAACAATGTAGGAGGGAGTCCGTCTATCCACACCCTCGCCAACATCTATAGTCTCTTGATTTGTTCATTTTAGCCACTCTGACT
>NC_043705.1:16673404-16740244 GCF_006229205.1 Suricata suricatta
GAATCCCTTCTCTATGAGGGACAAACGTGATAGTTTGCCATAAGAAGGCAAGATAGAGGTCATACTATGTGACTAATGGTTTAGTATGGAACTCTTTTAAAGAAATTTTTTAATGCCTATTTATTTTTGAGAGAGAGGGAGATAGTATGCACCTGTGTGTGAGCACGGGAGGGGCAGAGGGAGACACAGAATCCAAAGCCGGTTTCAGGCTCTGAGCTGTAAGCACAGAGCCCAACTCGTAGCTCGAACCCATGAACCATGAGATCATGACCTGAGCCACAGTTGGATGCCTAATGGACTAAGCCACCCAGGCACCCCTGGGTTTGATGTTTGGGTGTTCAAACCATTCCCCTGACATGAATGGCAGCCATGTCAGCTTTCAAGTCCCTAGTGAGGTGATGGGTGAATGATTTTAAGGGATGTCTTCCCTCTGGCAGAGTTGATTCTAATTTATCTTAATAGTAATCTTCTGGTCTAATAAGTCTCTCTTTATTTTCTTTCTCTCTCAAGGATGAGGCTTAAAAGAGACAGTGGAATCTCAACTCACTGGAGTTAGATTCCAAAATCTGGGCAAAAGGTCAAGGAATATATGGTACAGTTATACCTGATTTTGAGAAAATAAATTTTGAGTTAAGTCAGTTTCACTTTGGAAGCCATTTTCTCTGCATTGTATATGCCTGCACATCGTCTGTTGTGTATGTGAACAGAAGACAGGTTTCATCTCCTTAGTAGCCTTTGATTGACTGTTTGACCACATTTACCATCAAACTGACTTTTAGAGATCATGATAGCTGTATCAGTCTCTCTTCCTGAAATTCCTTCTGAGTGCGTGGTGTGTGTTAGGGGGTGTGTGTTGGGGCAGGGGAGGGGGTGGGGAGTGTAGTATTTGAATGTCTCAAGACATCTTGTACAAACCTCTCTGAGAGCTTGAGGACGAGGAGGATACTGACATGTCTGGAATTCCTTACACACCAGCCACAAAGAAGCCTCAGGATAGGGAGACAAAGGAACTTGGTGTGAAATGTCACCTTGAGGGAGGAAGGAGTCTGGCACCAGGAAGATGGCATGTCATAGTAAGAAAGGCTTAGGTGTGGTGGTATCGAGGACCAATTATTTCTCAGTCAGGTCGGTCTCCTAGCCCGACCCTTGGTGGATTCTTTTCTGAGTCCTTCAGAGAGCAGGGTGGGCTGCTGTACTAGAAATCCTAGAAGAGACCGCAGCCCAAAAGGCACTGCCTTGGTAACCCTCTGGTAGGGAACAACTCGGAAGACAGAGGGGGACAGAAGCTGGGACCATAGGTGCCATGATGCCTGACCCAACAACCAAAGTACCAGCAGGATAGGAATTTCTTAGACACACATACGAGGCCTTGTCTGGGGACTCTGAGAAATGGGTGAGTGCATAAAGCACAAGAAATATGAATTATTACTGCGAATGTGGCCACATCTGTACCCACAGGCTGGGGAGGTGGACAGAAATTCAGTTTTCACCTCTATTATTGCACTTCTTATGGAATTGTAACTACTTGTTTACCCTCCTGCTTTCCAAACTCCTACGCTCTGAGGCCCTGCAGACTGGAGGGGGGTGGGGGCTCTGTGGTATTCATCTTGTTTTTCCAGAACCTGGCCTTTGTTCCCCCTAAGCAGTGGGTGCTCACTGAGGGGTGGGGTGGACTTGTTTTATCTCTTTTTTTTTTTTTTCAGCTAAAAGACTGATTTCTATCCTTGTATTTGTTGGTGATTCTAGAAATATCTGTCTGGCACAGAAACTTTGTAGGGGAGGAAGGGGAGAAGCCTGGGTCGTGCCTTGGCTTCCGAATTTGTAGCCTCTTCCTTCACAGGCTGTCAGACGGAATACAGAGCTTCCTGCTTGAGGGAAGACTGCTGCATTCGACTTTGGGGAAGGACCCTCCAACTGTCCCTTACGTGAGAGCAGTCCTGTTGTCCCGCAGGGGTTGGACAAAGGAGAAAAGAGCATTTCAGCTGGAGCCTTTGAAAGGCCGACAATGAACGGAGCACAATGTGGGCCTCAGTTTATTGAGCCTCAGTGAATGCCCTGGCGTCTCTAGACTGTAACCTATACATCTGCCTGACTGCGGGGAGGGGACGGGTGCGGGGGGCGGGGGGCTGAGAGGAGGGATTATGGCTGTAAAATAGAGCCAGTGTGAGAGAGGGATGTTCACAGTGACCCTGCTCAGCCACTTAGGCTGCTCTGCCACATTCCTCAGAACAAACAGCTATTAAAATCCGAGCGCACAAAGCCTGTAGCGGGCTTGGTAATGACAAGCACTGTCAGCACACTATAATTAACATGGGGTGGTATAATTTATAAGGAATGCACTACACAGTTTAGCGCCAACACAGAGGGGGTATTTCTGCTGTGAGCCCGCAGAATCAAAAGTAGCCTTATCCCTTGATGGCGAGCCTCTTGCCTTCCCCGTGCGCTTTAATTTATTTGGTAACTCACAAAAGCCTTTGTCACTCTGAGTCAGTTCTGCACGAGGCGCGAGGAAGCCTTGGAAGTGACCCTTCACCTCCCCTCCCCCTCCCATATTAATCAAGAAGGGGAGTCTCGGCAGACTGTCTTTACTGTACATAATTAAGCAGTTCTGAATGCTCAGTGAAACTCCAATGGGATGGCACGGAGCCTGGTAATATGACAGTTAATGGGCTGAGACCAGCACTTATTCTGCTTCTGTAATAAGCAAAGGTTTTTTTTTTTGCTTTCCAACCGAGGGCAGGAAGAGAAGGGCACCGTCACAGATGACAACAATGACAACACGGGGTTCTTGGGCACCTCTGTCTGCCTTGTCTGGTTGTCTCCCAAAAGGAAAGTGCACCCTAACTGGAAGAAATTACTTCTTAATTATCCTTGTTCCATGGCTGTGATAAGTGCAGGCTTTTACTTGTGCAGAGCTGTGGACTGGTGGGAGAGCCATTCCCAGAAAATAGCTCTAATGGGAGGGGTTATACCTCTCTGCTCCTCTCTCTGCCTCTTGCAAGCCTGGCAGCTAGCTGAAATATCCCTGTAATCCCATTTCTTTGGTGATGAGGATGTTTAAGAAAATGATGTGTTACTGCGCTTTTAGAGGAGGGTCCACAGAAGCAGGTGTCCTGAAGGACCAGGTGCTGGGTCTGTGGCTTTCCTCTGCTGAAACTCCCCGCCCCCCGTCCCCTCACCCCACATCACATCTCTTTCCTTCCCTTAAAGAAAGAGACGGGGTAAAATTACCTTTGAAGCAAGACAAATGCGGTGACAGAAACCAGTGGTTATTTTTAGCCCCATCATCTTGGTTCACAGATTAAAAACGCTTGTTGGCTTTGTCCGTGGAACAACGCGGTACACGGCCAAACAAATCCACACTCTTTGTGCTGAACCAATCCTGCAGGAGAGAAAACCTGTGATACAATCATCTGCGAGGCGGCCACGCGGCTCCATACCGCCTTGTGTTAGCAGACATCCCTGGGATAAAGAACAAAACCCCTAGTGCCCTAATTCAGCATCCGTCCAAGTGACTACTCGGAATCCCTTCAGTGTGAGTGTATGACATAGACACGCTTAAGTGTGTCCGTAGAGGGATCCTGAAAAGGATTGTCTTATAGTCTTGGCTTCCAGAAAGGAAGTGGGGCGGTGGCCTGACAGACCAGGATTTGCAGAAATCGGAGATGGGGAGTTTGGGATTGTCTTTTGGGCTCTGCTTGCCTTCTGTGCTTCTTTTAGAAAGTGCTTGGATTTCCTGAAGGAGAAATGATAAAGCATCTCAGTGATTGGAGTCTTTCAAATGCAGGAAAGTCATCTAAAGGCCGCCTGATTGGCATCCAAAATTCTCTTGCTTTGGGGATTGTGTTCTAAGATTAGAGATAGCATTTGGCTCCTGACAGTGTTTTCTCCCAGTTCGGTTGGGAATGCAGGTGTTCTGCTTGAGAAGTGGGGCTCTCTGTTTTGGAAAGGTAACAATTTGGAGAACTGAAAACCTTCCCTTCCTTTCCATAAGGCTGAACAGAAGCCCTTTCATTCACATCCATCATATTTTATTTCAGACGCAGAAACCTTTTAATTTCAGAAACCTCAGCATATGTTATCTTGCTCCAAAACAGCAAATGGGGGCTTAAAATACATTCATGGATTTCAAATGCTTGCTTTCCAAACAATATATATATTTCCACTCATACGGCACATATTTCGGCAATTTCATACGTTTTTTTCCTTCTCCTTCATCTTCCCTCGACTCTAAAGTGTGCGAGCACGAAGCGCATGTAAAGAGAATTCAAGAGCATTTTGTAATTCTTGAAAGGTTAATTGCACTATTTATAGACCCAACTGTAAAGCAAAAACCCTCAGCGTGACCCTTCAGGGTCCCCGTAGTAATAGCAACGTCAATGGAACCCTGACCAGGCGTGAATTACTGTCTCTGATACTGAGAACACTGACAGTTCAATCACAGCACTGTTTCAATAGAGAACTCCATATATTTAATGCGCTGATACTGTTTTCCCTCTAAATGACAGTCTTGACAGATGGGCCCAAAGCACTGCAGACGTTTGAACAAGGAAATAGAGAGGGAGCTGCTGGAATCTGGGCTTCACGCAGCCAGCCGAGAATGATGAATAGAGTGTGATTGTGTCTGACAGGTAGTCATATAACTATTCATTCACCACAGAACACCTGGAGCACACTATATTAAATGGTACAAGATGGAGAGATTCTGTGACAAGAATAGGAAGCGTGAATCCCAGGCTGAGTTGAGGTCCCGCACTGGGAAAGGTCAGGGGTCAGGCAGTATAAACTGCCTCCGAGAAGGCTGTAATTAAATTATTTGCTTACTAAAGTGTTTCTAATGTTTTGCTAACATGTGGCCAGGATCATTACTTCGGCGTGTCTGAGCACTTGGAACAAGAGCGACTTTCCCCGGCTCTCCCTGGGACTCTCTCTCCCTCCTTGACAGCCCAGGTTCTTTCTTATCTCATGTGAAGGCTCCTGCTCTTTTTCTTCTCTTTCTGCTGGTATGGCTGCTGCTCTGAGTAATAGAACAAGAAAACTTATGGAGCCAAAGGGTCCTCGTTGCGGTACGATGATAAGGGACCCCTCTTGACCCCGGTGCAGTTGGGCTCGGGTCAGGGCATGGAGTCTGGCCAATGTTGACCGCATGACGGGTGGCCGTTCTCCTGGGTGCCAGGCGGGAGGTGCTGACCTAGCAGAGGGAGAATGCTGCCTTTTGCCTCTGATGTCAGCAAGAACTCTGAGTGTTTGCAAAGCGGGGGGGGGGGGGGGGGGGGGGGGGGGGGGGGGGGGGGGGGGGGGGGGATGGGGCGGTGGGCTTCACGGGAGTAGGACTGTTTTCAGAACACCTGTCCTTTCCTGCAGCCTTCCAGTGCACAGTGCCTAAGCGTCTCAATACCTGCTTTCTTATTAATTTCCAAGGACCAGGTCTGACTGTCACGTTCTGCAAGCTTTATTCCCAGGAAGTACTGGGTCACAAAAGAAGGTTGAGTAGACTCTCACACTTGGCATTCTGCCGTATGTGTGAGCATGTTATATAATAACACATGTATACAGAAGGAACATAAAATGACAGAGTTCAGTTTGTAATGTGTGCCTGTCTGAGAGTGTGGACCCAGGTACTCTGAGCAGAGTCCCCCTTGTCAGCTAGAAGCCTGCACCGGAGCCCAGCTTGTTCCCAAGAGCTTTGGGAAAGGAGACTTGGTGGTGGCCCTGAACATGGGTGAATGTTCATCAACTGCTGCTTCCCATTAGTTTTGCTTGTCACTTTGCTTATTCACAGGATCCCGTGATGGCCAGGAAGCTCGTGCGTTGCATCACATGCTATTTGGAGGGTCCCTCTGGGAGCGGAGATGTTCGTCACTTTTGTCCTTGCACATTCCAGTTTCTCTTCTTGTCTTTGTGGCTGCTTTGGCTGGTATGATGGTGACTCCGTGTCAGCAGGGTCACCGCCTGCGTGGAAAGCTCTGTGTGCCCGACTGGACCATTTCAGATTTCCCTTTCTCATGAAAATCACGTTTTGAAGAGGTGCAGTTCTCTTTCCCAGCCTACTGCAGCGTGCAAGCGGGGGTTTAACGCTCAGAGAAGGATTTTGCACGTGACCTCTCTGACGAGCTATGGAAAAGAAGAAAATGAAATCCAATGAGAAGTCCCATGTCCCCACCCCGACCCCCACAGCCCTGCTCCGTCCCTCCTTCACACCCTCGTTTTCCAGTTGGTCTTGCTCAGCTGTTTCAAAATGCGTTTGGTATTGATTTATGGACACGTGTATTCTACGTTTTCATCTGAATCCACACATCTGGACCTCTTTCATCTGACTCAACTCATGAAAGAATATTTAACAGCCGTGAGCTCTCTTCTAGCCTTCAAAGAGTGACTTTTGGGAATTGGGCAAACATGCAAAATCCTCTTTGGCAAGTCTCTTAAGAGACCCCAAGTGAAAACCTAAAATCTCTCTCGTTTTTTCACCTCCCCTAAGAGTTCTCCTCCCTATTAGCCTTCGTTGTGGGTATTTAATGCATAGACCTCTTCCAAGCATAAAACAAAATGTTTCTCCCCATGTTGTTTGTCTGCCTTTTTCAATGGACCCTGCTGCCTTTACTAAATCGAGCACAGTTATTAGGTGGCCTCGTACCTAATGCCTGTCCTTTTTCACTCCAGTTGGGAGCCCACCCAATGCTTAGTGCTGCCAATAAGGGGAAAGAAACTGTTTTGCAAAATAAGCAAATTGGATTATCCCGTGTGTAAATAAGCACTCTACCTCCCCACTTCTATCCCTCCCCCCATGTAAATCAGGAAAAGCAATTTACTTGTGCAGAGAAAATCCACACCACTGCCCACGCCTCCTCCGTCTTGGCGAGTGCTGAGAGTTCATTATAAGTGAGGAAAAGGAATTTGTTAGCACCCATACAGTTGGAGACAGCAATTAAGTAATTTGCTTCCATTTTTTGCACTTTAAATATCGGTACCACGAGAAAGATTCTTTGGAGTAACCCCAACTTTTTTGTGTTGTATTCGTATTGAGACAATGAAATCAACAACCGGGTATCTGGATTCTTCAAGCTCCATTAGAGAAAAAAAGCGATATGCCAGTTTGCCCAATAATTTATAATTTGTAATTAGGGAGAGTCAGAATTGTGAGCACAAAGATGAATTAAACTCGTTTTTTTTTTTTTTTAAGAAACAGCAGGTCAAGGATGCCCTGGTGTAAACTGGGCATCAAAGTCCCGTCATTTCCTTTGTGCAGTGAGGAACATGGCTAATTTTTAAGAACTGGCTTCATCATCTTAGAGTAAACCTGAAATGTAGTCAAAATTAATATTAGCAACTTAATAGTCTTGGACACCATGCTGATGAGGACTCCTTTAATCATTGTCACAGAATAGCACAGCTAGAAACTTCGCAGTCCCTTTGTCCTGTTCTTCCTTGAAAGGTGAAGGTGTCAGAGACCAAAGTCAGAGCTTTGCTCGGTGGCTGGACAGAGTGAGCGGCCAGGTCTCCTCCTGTCTATCTAGGAGGGTCCTTTCCACTCACTGCAGCGAGGAAGAGATAAGGCATAAATACCACCCTGTGCAGAGAAACGTCACTCAGAACTCCTGGACATGGTAGAATGGAGGGCTGTAATGTTTACTTGGGAGCTGGTTTGAAACTTAGAACAGGCATATGTAGATTACGACCCCAAAGGTGGACATGTGTTTTTCATTCTTTCTTTTCTTCCATTCTTTAGTCTCGTTGTCAGTCCTGGACAGTTAAACACCAAAAAAAATGGGAAGAAAAATGTTCAAAATTCTTTCAGGTGGAAAGCTGAAGCTTCTAAAAGGGTCCTCAAAAAATAAGTAAATAAATAAAAACCCAAACAAGCAGGCTTAGGGAGCAGAAGTCTAAAATAGTACTCATCTTTGTATTCTTGTTTAGGGCGCATGACTAACGGGTTTGGGTCCCGTGCCCTCCATTGCCGAAATGAGCCCAGACCCTGCCCACAGCAGATGTAACCAACTGTCACCTGTGTGCGGAAGTTGCCGCCACTTCTTGGCCACCTGTATCATGGTGCGGAGCCTGGTGTTGGAAGTTGGGAGCACTGTGCATAAGCACACACACTTAGAGATTTACATGTGAGCAGCGCACGCATTTCTAAGGAAGTGGTGTTGGTTGTCCTGTGTGCACGGAGGGCAGCAGTCTGGGAAACAAACCACAGTGTCCCCAGGCAGAATGAAGTCAGGACTATAAAAACAAACGGAGCAGGCAGCCAATAAAAAGGCAAAATCTCATCTTCCCTTAGTTTTAATTTATGGAGCCAAATTATAGGGGATAAACTAAAGAACAAAACAAAACAGACTTAATGAGGCATTTTGCTTAGTGCTGTATTTTAAAGTGCAAATGGCATGCTTGGAACGGAGAGAGACAGAAACCAAAAATCTGGTTAAAGTACACTGTGCTAAAGGCTGCAGGTAAATAGTAGGTTGGGAAATGGAAAGCTGCATTATGGCAAGTGTTATTGATCGGAATTTTGTCTGCGACTACCATTTTAGGACGCATCTATAGGATTTCGTCTGTACAATAGAGGCTTGCAGTCGCCGTGTCAGGATCCGCCTTGCCTGGGCATCAGACTTCAATTAGATAATGACCATGGCAGGGAGTGAATAGCTGGGGAGTCATTCATCTTCCTCTGTACATGACACAGTGTTAACGGGTGTTTCTGCCGCTCCGGGCACATTGAATTAGGTCATTGCCGAGTTTGTCGGCCTTTGAGAGAGTCTGTGCATTTACATGTGATGATTTCACCACCCCTTTTCTCTTTCCAGCCCATCCTCTCAAACAGCGTCTATTGTTACGGAGCCCATATTGTAGGGGGATTGGAATTTATGTCCGTGGATTAGAAGCGAGGGACACCGCCGTAGTCCATAATCAGCTCATTAGCATTCTGCTCATGGGAGCCAGTGTGAGTACAATTTTCAATGGCCTAATGTGACAGGTAATCATAAATTAGTATTTGCTTTAAAACAACAGCAGAGTACACAGCCTGCATGCTTAAGGAGAATGACTCAGGGAGTCATGCAGCCCTGAAATGAAGTGGGGGCTCATTAAACAGATGCTCTGTACTTCACCGAGCTGCAGAAGCAGCAAACAGACCAAATGGAAATGTTTCAACGGCACACTGCAGTCACCCAGGACAAGTTCAGGTTCATTAGCCGTGGCTCCATCTACAGGAATTAGTCACAGTAATAATTAAATAGTTGCTTGCTAATGTATCATTTTACATTTGTTACTGCATGTGCATAATGTGTTGTGTTGCCCCCTCCCCCCATCTCGGCATCTCTGCTTCCTTTAAAACACCCTCATGTGTGGGTAAAAACTGATAACTGTGGGATGGAGAAGATTAAAGAACACAAAAAGGCATCAGAAGTGGCCTGGATTTGGTCGCTGGTGGGAGATAACCTTGTTGACTTCTGATACAGAAGCTGTTGCCTCACTTAGGATATTGGCATTGTGTCATTTTAATGGTCTGCACTTAGGTGGCCATCCTGGGAGGAGCTAAAGCCCTAGACTTGTCTTTAGGCATCTAGGTGGCAGGCAGGGTGAAGTAGGAACTCAGAAACCAATGTTGCTAAATTAACCTGCTGCTAGAGAGAGCTTGGCATGCAACTCTGTAATTTCAGTGTCCAAAAATAACAAAGCCATGGAGTGTGACTTCATGCCATGCAGAGGTCAGGGACACTTCTCCGTGAGTTCCCCAGGGCTGTTTTGGGATGCTCTGTCCTTGAGAATCATATCATCTCTTTTATGTGGTTCAGAGCCACTTAAAGCCCATGGAAAGGACTGCATTTCACTAGTTAGGAACCATTGAAGTTTTTAAAAGGGAACTACAAAAAACCATGGTGATGTGCACTAAAATGTCCATGAAGCCACAGGATTCAGGGGGTGGGGAGGGAAGCGGTTGCAGGGGGCGGGTAGGTGGGGGCTTGGGGGTGGGTGGGGTGGAAAGAGCGAAATCAAAGCTGGAAGGCTACTTCTTCTATACTGTGGCTGTGTTTGGGTTAGTTGATGATGTGGCGATAAATTATTCAGTGGAACAACACATAACACGGACGATTTTTCAAGGTTTTAATTAATTATCCTTTATTGTTATTGATATGAGGTCCCTTTATGATGTAAAATAAATCATTGAATGCTTTCTTCATATTTTCATTCTCTGCCTTTTTCGGAAACTTTGGTTTCAGTAAGTGGCATATAAAGTGCATTTTGGGAAGTGAGGGTGATTTTGAAACGCTAGGGCGCCATGGACCCTGAGAGGCAGAAACTGGTGGTGGGGTAAATCCCAAAGGCAATTTTCACCTCCTGGCCTATGTTTGTTCCGAGGTGTGGTGCAGCTGGAGAGCGTATATTCCTTTGTCTTCTCATCATCTTTCCATTTGGAAACCTTATGTTTTCAGCAGTGCCAACTAATTAGGAATTCTGAGATTTTAGAGTCTTCATATGAGCTCACAACATCTACCTTTTTGGTGTGCCACAAGAGAAGGTGAAGACGGAAAATACGAGTGGCCAATTAAAGATGAAGATGTGTAAACTGAGGAGAGACGAGCACATTATGTTCATGACAGAACAAACAGGCAATGCAAACTGCCATTCAGTGTGTTGGCAAGGGCCATTAGAGCTTTCTCAAGAAATCAAAACATACGCCTGGTCGTAACGAGTCTCAGAATATGCATGTTGCCTTGTGTTGCATCAGCAAACTTAGAGTAGTGGAACATTAATTTTTAAAAGAGGATAAATTCAGCATAGCGGTCGTTTTTATCTGTTCAGCGGCATCTTTTCCTTCCAGAAATTGTCCTTCCTTTGTTCGGGAGGGAGACATGCAGAGAGCTCCATGTCCACAGTGATTGGCTCACATATCGCCACATGAGCCAATTAGAGCCAGGCGAGGACCTTTGCCAAGGATTTGGCCAGACTTTAGGAAAGAATACTTCGTTTCCTTGGGCACTGCAAGCCAGAAAGGTTTGAGCTGCCACAGGCTCTCCTTGACACTGTCTAGCGAGAGCTTGTCTAGGAATGAATCCAATGTGGAGAAAAACCAAAAGGAGAGAGAACTAAGAGTGAGCCAATGTTTTCTCTTCTCACTTAAGATATTTTGTGGCTGTCGCTGAGGACTTGTTACTGCAAGAGCTGTGAATAACACACTTCCTCACACCTTAATTCTATGCTGGTAACTGAGGCACAGTTGGTGGAAATGGATGGTTGCTTAACCTGCCGCCCTGTTCCTTTTTCTCTTGGACCCAAATGAACACATTTCAGATTAGTTCTGTGATTTCAGTGAGGCCTTGTAAGAAGTGACGGTTAATACCATTAAAGTTATTTAGTGTCAGAGTAATGGTGAAAAGATCTAAGATACTTATCTTTTGTTATTGGTAAAGAGACATTTTTGATCACACCTGAGCTTACATTAATCAGATGACTGAAGGTATGGTTCCTAGGTAGTCTCAGGATGGGGCTGGTCACCAGGAAGTTCAAGTGATACGAGAGTTGGTTCTTCCAGCCCCATCCACCCACCTCCAGGAGGAGGTGGGGAGGGGGATCTGGATTAAGCTCTGAAAAATCTTTTGAGTGAGATATTATGAGCTTCTGAATTGATGAGCACATCCATGCGCCCATGTGCCGAAAGGGTGATGCATACAACTCCACAGAGACTGAAGTCCCTGGACCTTTCCAGACCTCATGCTATGTATCTCTTCATCTGGTTCTTCATTTGCACCCTTTATTATAAGCCAGTAAGCACAAGTAACATGCCTTCCTGAGTTTTTAGGCCATTCTAGCAAAGTATTGAACTTGAGAACAGGGTCATGGGAACCCCCCACTTAACACCAGTGGGTCAGAAGATAGCCCTAGACCTGTGACAATCACCTGAAGTGGGAGCAGCCTGGGGGACTAATTCTTAACCAGCCAGGTCTGCGCTGTGAGTGGGATCCTCATTGAATTAAACTGTTAGATACCCTTTGGTGTCCAAGAATTGAAGAATTGGCTGCTATTACAGAAGACACCCCCAAGAGCCTGATGACATAGAATTTTTAGAAAAAGTTGAAGAAGCTGCAATTAATGTTTTATTAAGCAAGTTTTACATCTCACGAAGTGATTCAAATTTGGCTAATAACAGCACTGTGATAATGTTGATCTATGAATGCCAAAGTTTTCATTAATATGCAACTTTGAGATACTGATGGGCGATGCCAGTGATAGTTAACTGATGATAGTTTGCTGTGAGATGGATCAACTATCATCTCAGAAGCAAGAAAGCTTGAGTAATGCTACTAGCTCAGCCTGGGGCTAGGGGAATATTCTAGGACATAGAATTGGCATGCTGTGAGTGTTTAATCAGTGAATTTTTTAAAAGGCCAATTCAAATAACTCATCGTTGCTCCCTAAGAGTGTATATAAAGTTACTTGAAATGGAGCCAAAGAATAAGTTACTTTGACTGTTTGGTTCAAAGAACAGGCAAGGGGCTTGGAAGGTCCAAAATGTGTTTTCAATTTCAGCTTAATTCCATCAATGCTGTCATTTTTAGTTTCATGTTCATAACATTTGGATTAATATTGCCTTGCTATAACTTCACAGATGTTGGGAAAATAAGTGGGCTTTTAGCAAAAATGTAAACTAATGATAATCAGTGACTACAGAGTATTCTCTTTGTGTCTGTCTCTACCACCAATGGAGAACTATGTACTAATAGAACGGAGTTAACCATTCCGTCTAGATTTTCAAAGTGGAATTGGAGGGTATAAAACCCTTCTCCACCTTGCCTGAAAATGTTACTTCTGAGGACACTCCAGTGACTGTCCTATTCAGTCAACACCTGGGTTAATTCCTTTCTCTTTCCCTAGTTCAGGACCCTTCAATCATAATACATCAAGGGGAGTCTTAGTGCCCTAAGCGTCATGATGGGAGTAGCGAGCTAGCATCTGAAAAATAAAGAATTAAGGACTAAGAAGCACAGTGCTCCTTGCATGGGTAGAATCAAGTATTATTTTCTCTTAAAATATGGTCTCCAGTCCCTGCCAGATTTCCTTAGCTTTAATTTAGAACCCATATGAGAGCACAGGAGAACAATGAAACATGGTCACAACTAATACCTTGAATAGTTACATATGACAAAGGATAAAAATACATCCATCATCCTCAGTCTGGTGAGATGTTTTCATATTTAATCATCTCCAAATGTTTTTTCCCCATACAAACTACACTTATAGGTCTCATAAAAACTGTATAATATGGCAATAAGCACTACTGCCCACAGATCTAAACTTTCATAGCTGACGTTTAATCTATAGACTGTGAGTTCAGTTATCATTGCCAGATATAAATTAGTACATGGAGAGAAGGCAGAGTATCCTTAACTGGTCACTTAGTAGCACTGAACCAGGGCCGACGTTTAATCCTCCTTTGTTAGAGAAAAATGTTTTCATTGAAGAATGTGCATCAATATGTGACAGACTTTTCTAGACCGGGACTTTTGGAAGAAGACAGCTACACTTGACAGCATTAAAAATACTCATTAACTGGTCTGGGATTTTATAGGTCTGAAGCTGTGTCCTGCTTGGAAACCTTGTTCCACTTTTATCACAGAAATTCATGAAATGGTCTGAATGGATGGTATGCTGGTTCATGTCTAGTAATGCATTTCAAAACCATGTGCAAAACCATGTGCAAGATAAGCTGTTGTTGCCTACAATTTCCTTCCTGCAGTCTCTGATATTTCCCTCATGCTCAAACCCAACAATTGCTTTTGCCTGTATTTTTTCCCCTAATACCTAGTACGTTTTCAGTGCAACATTTGCTTAGTAACCTGGTGATACACTTGTCTCGATTTCTATGTTTTGAACTTGTTTTTCATGCTTTGGAAAACTTGTGGTAATGATTACTTGGTTGTGATCACTTTTTTTCTTAGTTTATTTTTGAGAGAACGCAAGTTGGGGAAGGGTAGGGAGAGGGGGACAGAGGGTCCATAGCAGGCTCTGTGCCGACAGCAGCAAATGCAATCTGGGTCTTGAACTCATGAACCATGAGATCATGACCTGAGCCGAAGTTGTATGCTCAACTGACTGAGCCACCCAGGTGCCCCAGATGTGTTCAGTTTCATATTAATCAGACATGATGCCTATGCAAGCAGTTGAAATTCCTGACTCTCTTAATTACTTTCATTGTAGATTATGGATTTGCCTCATTTGATAATTGTACTTTAAGACCATGTTGAAAAATAACTAGGACAGCTGATTCTGCTTGACACCTACCTGCAGTGAATTATGAGAGGAGAATGATAATAGTAACTCTGAAAATATCTAAGTTGATTCTGTTTCTTGAAGTCCTATTTGTCCTCACCTTAAAAAAGAAACAAAACATCTCTCTTGTTCAGGGTTGACATTTTGCTCCATATGAAATAGGTGTGCCTGGGCACCCATATTTTACACAAACACACACACATTGCTAATGCTTTATTGAGATAGGCAGCAATATAGAACTTCTCTGCTTTGATACCATATTACTGCTGCTCTCTCTGCTTACTTTTGTGGGCTGACTTCTATACGAATATTTTCCAGAGGAAAATCGATGTCTCCATTTCTTTGGCCAAGGTTTTTACTGTCAAGTCTTGTTCCGTAAAAAGCCACGAATTACCTGATGTCCTGAGAAAGCAGATGGGGCTTTTGGTCTTAAGGTGTCATCTCAGAGACCCTAGCCAATCAATTTTGTGCTACCCAATTTATCTGCCTTCAAAGGGTGAAGGACTGAGTTGAAGCTTTTGAGATTGGAATCTCTGGTTCCAGGGAAACTTGAGTATTTTGACCCCGAGGTCTCTACTACTAAGCCGATCCTCTAGCATCTGACAGTTCATATTTGTTGAATTCCATAACCTTGATCCTGGTCCTGTTCCCCTGTGAAATGTGTCATCAGTTTTGTTAGCTCCTGCGATGCACAGCGTGCATGGCAACGTATATCTACGTCTCAGCAGTCCAGCCACGGGGATTCTGAAAGTCGTGTGACAGAAGTGGCACCTGCCAGGAGTTGAATGTGTCTCCATTAATAGCTTTCACATGAGCAAGTCTGCCTCACCTCCCAGTATCTGCCACTAGAAGAGTAGCAATTCTTGATTTCCATATCCAGATTCATCACGTGACCTTTCTAAGTACTACTACTTATTATTGAGTTTAAAGAGCTCTTCATATATTTTGTATACCATTCCTTTATCAGATAGGTGGTTTATAAATATTTTCTCCCTGTCTATACTTTAATTCGTCCACAGCATACATGTTTAATGTTGATGAAGTGCAATTTACTATTGTTTTTCTTGTTTTCATAGATAGGTTTTTGGTATTGTATCTAAAAACTTATCTCCAAACCCAAGATTTCTTCCTTGCTATCCTCTAGAATTTTTATAGTTTTAAATTCTACATTTAGGTCTATTCTCTGATCTACTTTGAATTAAATTGTATGAAAGGCATAAGGGCTTTTACTAAATTCTTGGTTTTCTTGTTTTTTTTTGCATGCATATGGATGTCTAATAGTTTTAGCACCATTTGTTGAAAAGATGAGCTTTCCTCCAATGGAAAGCTCATTTGTTTGCTCGTTTGTTAAAGATCAGTTGACTGTACTTGTGTGTATTGATTTCTGGGCTTTCTATTTTGTTCCGTTGATCAGTTTATATATTACTTCGTTGATACCATGCTGTCTTGACCACTGTAGCATTATAGTAATTCTTGATGTCAGGTAGCATCATCAATCCTCTGATTTTTGTTCTTTTCCTTCAGTCTTGCGTTAGCTACCTTCCCTACCGCCTTCCTTCACCCCCCATATAAACTTTAGAATCAGTTTCATGATATCTACAAAATAATTTGCTGGGATTTTGATTGTCATCACATTGAATCTTTATATTCTTTTGAGAGGATTAGTATCTTACCAATATTGAGACTTTCTATACATGAACATGGCATATCTCTCCATTTACTTCATTCTTTGGTTTCCTTCATCAGAATTTTATGTTTCTGCATATAGATCTTGTACATATATTGTTAGATTTATACCTAAGTATTTAATTTGGTAGTGACAATGTAAGTGATACTATATTTTAAATTTCATATTCCAACTATTCATCACAGATAGATGGAAAAGCTGTTTACATATAAATATTTATAATATAATTTGGTATACTAGCCTTGTATCCATATGACTTTGCTGTAATTAATAGTTCCACAAGGTTTATATTTGGTTTTGTGTTCTTGTTGTTGATTTTTTTTAAGATTTCCTACATAGACACTCATGTCATCTGTAAACAAAGACAGTTTTATTTCTTCCTTTCTGTCTGTGTCCCTTGTATTGCCTTTTTTGGTCTTAATATGTTAGCTAGGACTTCCATTATGATGAGAAGAGGCATCCTTGCTTTGTCCCCAAATTTAGGGTAAAGGCACCTAGTTTATCATCATTAAGTATGATGTTAGATGTGAAATTTATTTTTGTGGATGTTCTTTATAAAGCTCAGGAAGTTCCCCTCTGTTCCTAGTTACTGACCATTTTTATCATGAGAATTTTTATCATGAGCATTGGATTTTGTCATATGTTTTTTCTGCATTTATTTATATGATCATAGGATTTTTCTTCTATAGCCTATTGCTGTGATGGATCACATTTACTGATTTTTGCGTACTGAACCAACTTTACATATTATCCAATATTTTTATGAATTTAAAAACCCTCTATGTTTTGTTGATTCCCAGACTTATATCTCTAGACTAGATTTACATCCTGTCACTCATCTCCTAACAATTCCTAAACTCAACTCCATATCTTTGTTAATAAAAGCGTTTCTCCCATAGATTTTTTTCATGTCATTACTTGCAAATCCTCTTCTTTCCTTGCCTCTTCCAAAAAGGACAATTTCCGGTTCTTCTGTAGTGGAACTCAGGGCTGTAGTCATCAACATTTCTGTGCTTTGGAAACATGTTGCCATGGTGGACTTGGCACTCTGGGATAGGCAGAGACATACGAAAGGCAGGGGCAGAAGGTATGCCTTGACTCTAAGACTATTCCATGATGGCATAAATGATCAAAAGAGGAATTGTAGAGCTAGAAAGACAATGGTATTAGACTCCCTGAAGGAGCACCAAGTTGAAAAATAGAAGTTTCACCTAGAGAGCCAGGATTCTTCTTTCCTGGGTGAACCAATCAGGCTGATCCTTGTAGAAATTTTCTGCATGAGGTCACAGCCGAAGGTAGTAATGGCGAGAAAGTGGTAATCCAGGGACCATATGTCTCTTGGGACAGTCCAAGTTTGTACTTGTTGTGAATCGCTTGTTTATGTTCAGTGCCTGATTTCAGTTTTAACGGGACCCCATTTGGATGATGGATTCTTTGGTTACTTACTTCACATCAAAGGACATTAGAAAGTTGGATAGTCTGTGGAGATGGAGATTTCATATGTAAGATTCATAGGGAAGATCCAAGCCATCTTCCTGTTCATACTGGATCTTTGGGTTGGAGGCACCGGTGGGACCAGGTTGTATTGTAATCTTTCTGGTGCTGAAACTTCACATTTTGGGTGGTGGGGTATGGAGATGTTCCTAGAAAAAGAAAAAAAAATAACCAGTAGTATCAGTTGGGGACATGTACTTAATGGAATTTTTTCTGAATCTGAGAATTCAACCATATTATAGACAGCTTAATGTGGAGGAGGGCAGCCAGGAGGAGCCTCAGGCCTTCTTCAGGGGTCTAGGCTCCAGCTTAAGAACGTGTTTGATGAGAAATGAGAAGGTGGGTACACGGAGAAAGAATTGCTAATGGCCAACTAGTCAGTATATTTCTGCTGACTTTTGTGGCACCTGCAGGCCCACAAATGATACATAGGCAAACGTCAGCCTAGAAGGCATAACGACACCAGGAATTGGAGAGAAAGAAGCCTGTGGCCTCTGTTAATTAAGTCACTTGTGAGAGAGGGATCATATACTCCATTTTCAAACTTGAGTTTTTAGGGCTGATACGGTTTTAGGAGTATCTATGTTGTTTACATATGGTATGTATACAATGTACATCTAGTGTATCTACAACAAATGAGTAAATAAATGCTGTAGTATACCTACAAAACACAAATATATACAATATATACAAATACAGAATACAAAATTCAAAAATATAAATACACAAAACAGTACACATACAATATACAAATACAAATGTGTATATATTGTACATATTCTGATGGTGTGTCCTCTTAAATATGTCTGATAAAACATATGAAATATCTTAAGCTATATTAATAGATGCCCCATGCATCAGACAGTTCTGAATGGCGGCACTAGGGGAACAGAGCACTAGAACTGATTACTGATTGAAATTAAGAAACAGAGCTATATTGAGCAAGGTGTATCATTAAAAATAAATATGGTAGTTCAGAGAAGACAAGACTCTTGTCCCTTCCAGACGTCTGACCCATTGAGGAGGGGACAAGGGGTGGATGATGATAGACAGGAACGGTGCACAACACCCAGAGGATGGGACTCATTGAGTTCCAAACTTCTCATGAGGGTGATGTGCCTCTTCAGTCCATTCACGGGGATCAAGAGCATCCTCCCTAAAAATCTTTCCTCCAGAAGCCTTGGGGTTAGTGCCTACGGGATCGAGGATAATGTGTCCAGGATAAACAAGTATTAACAGCATCACAGAACTAGGGGAGAGCCTTCCCAAGCAGGGGATGATCTCACAGTTGAATCAGCAGAAGTATCCTTGCGGGGGATAAGAATGTGATCATCTGAGGCAAGAAGCAGGTAGAGACAAGAGAGTCTAAATATACATACATCTTAAAGGAGGGGCTCTGCTAGACAGGATGGCTGAACAGAAATTCTGTTCTTCCATGCTTAACGCGGCCTGCTGAGCTGGGGCAGGGGGTGGGGGCGTGGAGCAGTAGGGTCCCCCCTAGGGGAGGCCGCAGCCAGCCCTGGCTGGTGGGTGCTGGTTGTACACATCCCTTCGCAACCCCACGTTCAGTGAGATCATAAAGGTCGCCTGAAATCCCAGCAGAAGTACTCAGTGCTTCTGTACCACAGAAACAGGCAAATGCTGTAAATCAGAGCTTGCTTTTTACGAACTCTTCTAGAGAACCGGATGTTAAGTGTTTACCCGCGCACCACCGGGTCCCAGACTGTTTGGTAACAGAAGTCAGAAATTCACATGTTGAATTGTGTCATGTTTTATAGTGAGCTCTTTCACATCTGTCAACTGGCTTTGTTGACAGAGAGACTGTTATGACCTTATGCCAGAGTGACGGAAGGAGGTCTGTCTCATTAGACTACCATGGCCCAGTATTTGATTCGGAGTCTCCATCAGGCATTTCTGCCCTGGGGATGTGTTCAAACTCCAAAATAACCTTGCCATGAACTTCAGTGCCCTGGGCATTCTGTTGCTTTGGAGCTGCCAGATTATATATCTGGAGGTGAAGAAGGTTGGAGAAAAACAGTAGTTGTTGCCCTTCCTGAACCTGACTACACGCCAGCAAGTCTGTGGTTGGTAGTCAGCCACAGTACGCCAGTCTTTCAGAGGATCATTCCTAAATCAGAAATAAGGATCTCAACCCCAAATATACACTGACTGTGCACACAGCCGCTAACTGTGCTTTTGATACTGTTGTTTAAATGATGAAAAATAATCACTGCTATTTGTTAATTAAAGACTGACATGGACAATAAAAAGAAATATGTAACTTTCTTAGAATAAGTCAGCGACACCCAGAATAAACACTCATATTTTCATGCAATGGGGAACCATATGTGTTTGCTTAAGAAGAAAATAGCCTCCTCCGTTGAATGCGAGGTGAAATCACTTGTTGAAAAATATGTTTCTCTGAATGGCACTTGAAGGAAGCATTAGCCTGTAGTGTGTGATAAGGGCCGCATGTGGCTGAACAGAGGCTTCAGCAGTGCATGTGGTGTTTTGGAATGAGACAGAAGAACGTGGCTAGTTTACTTGGGGACCCCTCATAATTGGATCACAGATTGTTAAGGAATCATTCTAGGCAATTTGCTTTTAAATTTAGTCATCAGAACACATAGCGATTGTTACTGGAGGCTCCTGGGGCTCTGGGATTTGGCTGTAGTTTTACCATCACATGTGTCCTTGGAGTGGCCTGGGAGCAATCAAGGCTTTCTGAGATTTCTTCTTACACCAAGAATCCTCCAGTGCTGGAGACAGGGGTGGTGTCAAAGTTGGCAACAACCCTCAGTAGTTTAGGCTGTCATGAAGCCACACGTACTTCTTCCAAACTGGGCAGGGTGTGAGGGATCTCGTGGCAGAAGCCAATGGAAGCTAAGCTCTGTTACAAGTACCTGCGTGCCTTTTATATGTTCGGTTATTTGTCTTCTATAGAAAATGTTTTCAGAAGTGAAAAAGATATATACGAGATTCAATCCACTTAAAATAGGAATGAATAAAGATGCACTGAGAGCAATAAGGGTGAGGAGTATGAGTCCTAGTTCACGTCCATGTTCTGGGTGCTCACCGGAGATGGAACAGATATTAACTCTTAAGCTCCCCCAGAAACCTGCACTGAAGGCCAAACACGATTGGCTCCACATCTTCGGGTGTCCTTAAAGCAAACCAGTGACTCGGGAAAAAACAGAGCTTTTCCCACCTCTAAGAAAGATTTCTCCTCTGAGGCCCCTTAAAGAAAAGGGACTTTTGAGAACACTGAGCAGAGTCCTCAATAGCATCTTCAGAGAAAACTGCTGGAAGGTGTTGGTAGGGATCCCACTCACCACAGTGTCCATGTGAGCTGATTGGATTGCCCCAAAATGTCACTGAGGGAAAAAAAATACATGGGTAAGACCAGTGTAATACAAGCAGAAACGGAGCTTTCTGACACCGTAGCTGAATGGAGGAGCAGATTTGTGAGTTTTTAGTTCCTGGACAGACAGAATGGACAGACTGAATATCCTTTAGACGACTCTCCATAAATGTATCATGCAGATAAAATTTGGATACAGTGGGATGGTAAACCCAACATTAACTTCTCTGATGGATATCTGGATTATAGAGATTTTAAAGGCAGTATTGCTTTTAATTTTGTCATATTAATAGCCCTTGGAGTTATACTGTATTATGCCCATTTTATAGAAGGGTAAATTGGGATGTAAATTTGATCCTTTGTTTAAATGCACTCTGCTAATAAAACCAAATGGCACTGAGTTTAGATCTTTCTCTCATATATCATATATATAGCATATATGTACTATATATGATGTCTATATCACCTCTTTATCCATTCATCTGTGGACACTTGGGCTATTTTCATAATTTGGCTATTGTAAATGATGTTGGTATAACCATAAGGGTACATATATCCCTTCGATTGTTTTTATATTTTTTTGGGTAAAATACCCAGTAGTGTGATTCATGGATCATAAGGTAATTCCTATGTTTAACTTCTTGAGGAATCTCCATATTATTTTCCAGAGTGGCTGTACCAGTTTTCATTCCCACCAGCTGTGTAAGAAGGTTCCTTTTTCCCCACATTCTTGCCAACATGTGTTTCTTTCTGGTGGTTTTGATGTTAGCTATTTTGACAGGTTTCAGGCAATAACTCATTGTAGTTTTGACGTGCATTTTTCTGATGATGAGTGATGTTGAACATCTTTTTAAGCATCTTTTGGCCATATAGAAATCTTCTTTGGAGAAACTTCTGTTCATATCTTCTCCCCATTTTTAATTGGATTATTGGCTTTTGGGTTTTGACTTATATAAGTTCTTTATACATTTTGGATACTAACCCTTTATAGGATAAGTCATTTGCAAATGTCTTCTCTTATTAAGTAGTTTGTCTTTTAGCTTTTTTCATTGTTTCCTTTGACATTCAAAAGCTTTTTATTTTGATATAGTCCCAATAGTTTATTTTTGCTTTGTTTTCCGAGCCTCAGGGGATATATCTAGAAAAATGTTGCTATGCCCAATGTCAGAGACATTTCTGCTAGTGCTCTTTTTTAGGATTTTTATGGTTTCAGGTTTCACATTCAGATTTTTAACCATATCGAATTTATTTTTATGCATGGTAGAAGAAAGTGATCCAGTTTCATTCTTTTGCATGTAGTTGTCCAATTTTGCAAATATTATGTATCAAAGAGACTGTCTTTTACCCATTGGATATTCTTTGCTGCTTTGTCAAAGATTAATTGACCACATAATTGTGAATTTATTTTTGGGTTTTCTATTCTGTTCCATTGATCTATGTGTCAGTCTTTGTACCAGTACCATACTGTTTTGATGATTACTGCCTTGAGATGTAACTTGAAGTCTGAAATTGTGATGCCTCCAGCTTTGCTTTTCGTTTTAAAGACTGCTTTGGCTATTTGGTGTCTTTAGTGGTTCCGTACGGATTTTAGAATTGTTTGTTCTAGCTTTGCAAAAAATGCTGGTGTTATTTTGATAGAGATTGCATTAAATCTGTAGATTGCTTGGGGGTAGTATAGACATTTTAACAATCTTTGTTCTTTCAATCCATGAAAATGGAATGTCTTTCCATTTCTTTGTGTCCTTTTCAATTTCTTTTATCAGTGTTTAATAGTTTTCAGATTATGGGTCTTTCACCTGTTTGGTCAGGTTTATTGCTAAGCATTTTATTATTTTTGGTGCAACTATAAATGGAATGTTTTCTTAATTTCTCTTTCTGCTGCTTCATTATTAATGTACAGAAATGCAACAGAGTTTTGCACATTGATTTTGTATCCTGTGAGTTTACTGAATTCACTGATCAGTTCTAGTAGTTTTTTGGGTGGAGTCGAGGGTTTTCTCTATATAGTATTATGTCATCTACAAATAGTGAAAGTTTTACTTCTTCTTTACCAATTTGGATGCCTTTTATAAATATTTGTTGTCTAACTGCTCTGTTGAGGACTTGAGTACTATGTTAACAGTGGTGAGAGTGGACATCCTTGTCTTTCTGACTGTAGAGGGAAAGCTCTCAGCTGTGGGTTTTTCACAGATGGCCTTTATTATGTTGAGGTATGTTCCCTCTAAACTTACTTTGTTGAGGGCTTTTATCATGAATGGATGTAATCTGTCAAATTCTTTTTCTGCATCTATTGAAATGATCATATGGTTTTTATCCTTTTTCTTGTTGATAGGAGGTAGCATACTGATTGACTTGTGAATATGATACCACCTCTTGCATCCTGGAAATCAATCTCACTTGATGTTGGTGAATGATATATTTTTTTAAACTAAGTCTTTATTAACTTCTTTTTGGGTTAAAAGCAATAATGTTATAGGTATTGGAGGGCTTTGATGTTTAAGAAGAGAAGAAAGGAAAATCAGATTTAAACACTTGTTTTACATTTAAATACTTTGTCTACTGATTTCCTACACATTCAGCAAGACAAATAGACATTGTTGGCTCCATTGATGGGCAAAGTAGTTATTACCTAGAGTATTTCTTTTGGTGATCTACTGGGTTCTCACAGTCATTTGCAAAGATAGAATGTGCCAGATTAAATGTCACCAAAATATATCACACCAAAGAACATAAATATTAAATCCATGATAATTTGTCTTATCTCCTGTGCTGACCTTCAGTCTTCTTTCTTTACAGGTTTGATAATGGGTTTTCAGTGCCTGTCTACGGTATCTCACATATGACCTATGGCAAGAATGATATTTTTTTAAGTGTATTGTTGGATTCAGTTTGCTAGTCCTTTGTTGAGGGTTTTTGCATCTATGTTCATCAGAGATACTGGCCTATAGCTCTCTTTTATTGTGGTGTTTTTATTTGGTTTTGGCATTGAGGTGATACTGGCATCATAGGATGAATTTAGAAGTTTTCCTTCCTCTTCTATTTTTTGGAATAGTTTCAGAAGAGTATTAACTCTTCTTTAAACATCTAGTAAAAATTGCCTGTGAAGCTATTTAATCCTGGAGTTTTGTTTAACAGTAGTTTTTTTGATTACTGATTCAATTTCCTTTCTGGTATTTGGTCTGTTCAAGTTGTCTGTATCTTACTGCTTCAGTTTTCAGGTTGGTACATTATATGTTTTTAAGACTTTATTCATTTCTTCTAGGTTGTCTAATTTGTTGGCATATAGTTTTTCACGACATTCTCCTAAAATTGTATTTCTGTGGTGTTGGTTGTTACTTGTCTTCTTTGGTTTGTGATTTTGTTTATTTGAATCCTTTCTCTCTCTCTTTTATGAGTCTGGCTAGGGGTTTATTAATTTTGTTGATCTTTTAAAATCACTAGGTCCTTGTTTCATTTATCTATTCTACTATTTTTTTTAATTTCTATATCATTTATTTCTGCTCCAATCTTTATTATTTTCTTCTTTCTGTTGGTATTGATTTTGAGTTTGGGTTTGTTTGTTTGTTTGTTTGTTTGTTTTGCCTCTTTGGATGTAATGTTGGGTTGTTAGAAATTTTTGCTTCTTGAGAAGGGCTGGTACTGCTCTAAACTTCCCTCTTATACTTTCAACAGCTTTTGCTGCATCCCAGTTTTCTACTGTTGTGTTCTCGTTTTCATTTGTTTCCACATACCTTTTGATTTCTTCTTTGATTATTTGGTTGACCCATTCACTGTTTACCACCATGTTATTTAACCTCCACATATTGGTGGTCTTTCCAGAATTTTTTCCTGTGGTTGATGTCTAGTTTTATAGTGCCATGGTCAGGAAAGATGCATGGTATGACTTGGATATTTTTGAATTTGTTGAGTTTTTTTTAAAGTTTATTCTTTATAAGCATGTGCGTATGAGTGTGGAGGGGCAGAGAGTGAGGGAGAGCAAGAATCCTCAGGCTTGCACTGTCAGTGCAGAGCCTGATGCGGGGCTCAAACCCATGAACTGTGAGATCATGACCTGAGTCAAAATGAAAAGTTGGACGCTTAACTGACTGAACCACACAGGTGCCCTTTTTGAGGTTTGTTTTGTGGCCAGTATGTGATCTATTCTGGAGAATGTTCCATATGCCCTTGAAAAGAGTGTGTTCCACTGTTTTAGGATGGAAAGTTCTAAATACATCTGTTAAATCCACCTGGCCCAGTGTCATTTAAAGTCACTATATCCTTGCTAATTTTCTGTTTGGAAGATATGTCCATCAATTTTTAGTTGGATGTTAATGTCCTTTCTTGTTACTGTATTACTATTGATTAGTTCCTTTATGTTGTTATTAACTGTTTTATGTATGTGATTATCTCAGTTGAAATGCATGAATATTTACAACTGTTAGACTTCCCCTTTATTTGCAGATTTTGTTTTAAAGCCTATTTTTTCTAATATAAGTATTGTTAATCTAGCTTTTTATTTCCCCCACATCGGTTTGCATGATAAATGTTTCTCCATCCCTCACTTTGAATTTGCATGTGTCCTTAGGCCTGAAATGAGTCTCTTGTAGGCAATATACATACATATATATATATATGGGTTTATTCTTGTTTGTTTGTTTGTTTTTGTTATTGTTTTCCACTCCTGTCACTCCATGGGTTTTGATTGGAGCATTTAGTCCATTTACATTCAAACTATTGATAGATATTTATTGCCATTTTGTTACTTGTTTTGTGGTTGATTTTGTAGTTTTTCTCTGATCCTTTTCCTCTTTCATGGTTTGTTGGTTTTCCTTAGTGATAACCCTTGGGTTACTTACTCTTTATTTTTTGTATTTCTACTGCTCTTAGATTTACAGTTACTATTTGGTTTATATGTAACATCTTCTACCTATAACAGTGTATATTAAGCTGATGGTTGTTTGATTTTTAAACTCATTCTTTATGGCTCTCCTCTCCATTATTCAGATATTTGGTATCATATTTTATGTTGTTTTATTTTATGTGTCTGTTGACTTATTTTTACAGGTATATTTATTATTATTTTTATTATTATTATCATCATCATTTGGCTTTAGTGCTTTCGTGTTTTTTTTTTTTTACTGTTATTTATGGTTTTTATTTCCATCACAGAGTCCCCTTTAACATGTCTTGTATGGTTGGTTTAGTGGTCATGAATTGCTTTAACTTTGTCTGGGGAACTCTTTATCTTTCCTTCTATTCTAAATGATAGCCTTGCTGCTTAGAGTATACTTGGCTGCAGATTTTCCCCTTTCAGCACTTTATATGTAGCTGACAAATTTTCCCAGCTAAATTGTTGTCTTGTTGCTTACAACCTTTAAAATTCTTTTCTATTACTTTTTTTTTTTTTTTTTTTTGCCATTTTAATCACTGTGTATCTTGGTATGGACCTCCTTAGGTGGAATTTTTTTGAGGATCTCAGTGCCTTCTGAATTTGGAGCTCTGTTTCCCTCCCCAGATTCTGGAAGTTTTCAGCTGTAATTTTTTCAAACACATTTTCTGTCCCTTTTTATCTCTCTTCTCCTTCTGGGATCCCTATAATGCAAATATTATTATGCCTAATGGAGTCACTGAGTTCTCTAAGTCTCTCATTTTGCAGTATTTGGCTCTAGCCTGTTCAGCTTGATTGCTTTCCATTACTCTATCCTCCAGATCACAGAGAGTTCCTATGGCCTACTACTTACTCTACCTATTATATTTTTAATTTCATTTATTGAGTTAATCTCTGTGATATTTTAAAAATTATTTTATGTTTTATTTTATATTTGAGGGAAAGAGAAAAAAGAGAGAGTGAGCATGAGCGGGGAAGGGGCAGAGAGCGAAAGAGAGAGGGAAACACAGAATCTGAAGCAGTCTCCAGGCTCTGATCTGTCAGCACAGAGCCCGATGTGGGGCTTGAATCTTGAGCCGCAAGATCATGACCTGAGCCAAAGTCAAACGCTCAACTGACTGAGCCACCCAGGAGCCACAATCTCTCTTATTTTTTAATCTCTTTGTCAAGGGTCTCACTGATGTACTCCACACTTTTCTAAAGTCCAGTGAGTATCTTTACAATCATTTCTGTAAATTCTGTATGAGGTCTATTACTTATTTCTGTTTTGCTTAGATCTCTTGTTCACTATTGTCCTATTCTTTCATTTGAGATATATTTCTCGGTTTCCTCATTTTGTCTACCTCTCTGTGTTGGTGTCTGTGTGTCAGCACAGTCACCAGTGTCGTCTGCTCTTGAAAGTAGTGGCTTTATGAGGAAAGGTCCAATCGTGCCTGTAGTGCAGGGTCCCCTATCTACCAGATCCTGGCACCTCAGGGGCATCTTCTAGGTGTATTGCTTGCGTCCTGCTTTTGTGTCTGAGTCACTTTTTCTTTCATTCCAGATGTCTGTACGGACTCTGCCTGTTGAAGCTATGCTTGCTTTCGGTGGTGTTAGTGAGACCCAGGCAGGCCGGCTCTAAGGAGAGTGACCACAAGAGAGTGGGCCACATTACTAGCAGGTTCGGTGGTGAGTGTCCGTGGAGCATTGCCTCCCACTGGCAGCTCTGGTTTATGCAGGGGGAGAAAAAGGTCAGCATTTTTGTTACCAGAGAGGTCTCCTAACATGCTCCCAAATCAGAAGAAACAGATCTCCCTCCCATTTGTACCAGGCTCTGTGCTATCACTTCTAGGTTGCCTCTTGATGAGCTGCCCTGTCCACTGCCCATTTCTTGACAAGTAAACCTTGTGATCCTGCTTCCCTAGTATTTGGTGACTAAGGGCAAATGACCCCAAAAGCAGCATGCCTGGGGCCATGAGACCCTGCTCACTCTGGTGTTCTCCAGTCCTAGTCCTGGACTCTCAAAAGGCATCTGGCTATGTCTGGACTTCTGACTAGTCCCAAGATACATTATGTCTTAAACATTTTTGTCAGATAACCCTTACTATAAACCTATATACCCACATAAATGAAAACTGAGTATCTTCAAACTTGTTCAGGATGACCTTTGGTGAAGGCAGAGGATAGGGAAAATTGTTACGTATAAGTTAACAGTTAGAAAACCTCTACTCTGGACAGCTGTTTTCAAGGCAAAGTTACTCAACGTGATCATCACAGATCAACTAAAGAAAGGCAATTTCTTTGCTGCAGGACTTCTCAGAGCATTTAGAAGGCTAACGTATTGGTGAGCTGTCAGGAGCACATGCACCATAAGGAGCTGCCTGCATGTACTGTACACAGGGCCATTCTTTGTAGAGGATCCTACTGGACCAGCCCTGTGCTTGGTTCATTTGGGAAATGTTACCCCACAGTAGTGATTCTCAGTTGGAGCTGCCTTGAAAGTCTTTAAATCTACTGATGATTGAGCCCCAAACCAGAACCATTACATTAGATTTTCTGTGGTGAAAAGAGCATTGGTATTTTTCTTTTTTTAAGAAATCCTTCAAATGATTCTACTGCACAGCAGTGTTGAGAGCCCATAGTCTAGAAGCACTAGGCCTTCAGTAATTTGAAGACCTATTTAGCCCTGGATCTTACAGAATTTCTGCCTTGCTAGTAAGAGTGACCAGGAGAAAACTGATGTGTCTTTATCAATATAATTCTCTTAAACTCTACTTTAAACTTTGTTTCTTTTGGCCTACATCGCCTCTTGCCTTCCAGCCAACATCCCCAAAGATTAGTCTATCATGACCTGTGTTGTACTCATCCTCATTCACTCCTACATCAAGTGAACTCTGGCTTGTGTTCATTACTTTTCTAAACTCACTGCTGACTAAATTACCAACTAATAACCCCCTGTCCAGGGTAAGTCCAAATTGTTATCACTCTAGGATGTCATAAACCTAAGACTTATATTGCAACATTTTAACTTTGGTCGGTACTGTACATCACTTCGTCCCTCGCTTAGTCTCTTGCCCCTGAACTGAATGCTAGTGCAGTACCGTTGTATGAAATTTTTCAAATACTTGGAAATGCACATTATATATACATATCTATCATTGGTTCCAGTTTGGTTATTTTACTTTGGATTTGACATGTTTGGCAGCTTTCACTATCGTCATGTTACCTACTTTTGAGCCATTTGTTATCACCAAGAATCCCAACAAGTTGAGCAATAAAACACAGTTTTAGGAGAAATTTTTATTTTCAAAGATTGGTAATGGTTGTCTTTAATCAAAGTCTGGACCACAAAGTCCTAACACAGGAGGAAAATAGGAATTTTTAATACACACGCCACGTCAGGAGTGCCTGGACTGCTCTGGAAGACCAGCTCAATACAGGGCCTAATTTGAATGTAGACGCCACGAAAGAACAGGACAAAGGCTATGGAGACACCTGTGATTTTCTTCTCCACATAACACGACGTCACGGTGCACATTAGGCTTTGAGGCACTCATTTAATATCCACTGGTGAAACCGGCACCAGGCAAGATACCTTCTAAAAAACACGAATCTTTGTCAATTGCCTTTGGGTTCCGCTTAGGGAAAATGAGAGCCCAACAGGAAAAAAAATGAATAGGCATGCCATCTGAGATCACAGACTTTACACATGAAGTCCAAAATCTAGGAAGATGAAAATTGAGACTTTACTAAATATATGATCAAAGAGAAGGAGAATGGAGTGAATCATGGGGTATGTTAGATTTCCTTTTATAAGAGCCTTGGAAGAAATAAATTGAGTTCTTGGGGTGTGTAATCCTGTCAGTCATAGAGATTGGAGTGATTTTGGCTTCTTTGTCTAAGGACTCTAGCATCAGAACAATAGAGAGAAGCAACAACAACAAAAAAAGCAGACAGGGCATGGCAGGAAGGGAGCAATGCATAACCTGTGCTGAGAATAGAAACCCCATGTGAGAAAGTTGTGAAGGGTAAATGTGAATCATGATCCGCCTTTGAAAAAGAACTTAACAAGAAAGGCCAAATAAGAGACAGATAGTTGAGTTGTCAGTTGAGATCAAACTAGACTTAAGCCCAAATACACAGTTACTTTGGAAAAGAATCCATACACAGGGCAACATGGAGAGAGGGTCTGTATAAAATGACATGTGAAGGCTAAGTGAAAGTGATCACAAACATCTTCTATGGGCCACTCAAGTTGGCTGGTTAACAGAAAGGTGGGTGCAGGGAGTGGGGGGTTGGTATGGGGCTTGAGCAGTACGTGACTCAGGCCAGCGGACTAAGGAGGAGTGTTTGGAATGTTACACCCAAAAGCAGAAGGGCTGGCTTTCCCATCAATGCCAAATGAGTTGAACAGCATCGGGACTTGCCTATTCTACTGTTCTGCTATGGGGTGGATTGTGTCTTCTAAATTCATATGGTGAAACCTTAGCCTCCAGTGTCTCACAATGTGACCTTAGTTGAAAATAGGGTGGTTGCCAGTATAGTCAAGGTGAGGTCATGCTGAAGTAGGGTGGACCCCAATCCAATATGACTGGTATTCTTATAGAAAGGAGGAAGTTGGACAGAGACACACACAGAAGGAGAATGTCATTGAAGACTGGAGTTGTCTTAGAATAATGCTTGAAATTACCAGAAGCTAGGAGACAGGTCTGGAGCAAACCTCTCCCTAGAGCCTGCAGAGGGAGCGTGGCCCTGCCAGCCTCTTGCTTTTGGACTTCTGGCCCCTGGAATAGTCAGACAATAAATCCCTGGAGTTAGAGCTGTTCACGTTGTGGTTATTTATTATCGCAACCCTAGGAAATAATTACAGGCTTTCACGGAGTCTCCTCCTTGAGAGCTCTCTACCTCTCTCAGCAGGTCCAGAAGCAGCAGAGGTCTGAGAGGAGGGCGTGTTGGTCGGGAAGCGTTCAGGCAAAGTGGGGAGAACATGAGCGGTTAGAAGGATGCTATTTTGAGCAAAGACTGAAGAGGCTGTGTGTGATGGGCATTAATCAGTATGTGAAAGGCTCTCCTGGTGAAGTGGAAGCAGGTTCTCTGTAGCAAAGCCTCAGACTAGAACGAGGGTTGGAATTTTGGGGAAGACATCCCCAGTGTGCATTGAAATGCTTTAGAGATGCTGAATGAGAAGAAGGTGAGCACTTTCAGCAGAAGATGTGGGAGCTAAAATCCTCTAGATGGCTTTTTAGTTTCTGAGATAATATTTCCTGTTACCTGCTTTAATAAATGTCACAGAATATAAGAGAGGTGTAACAGACACTGAAAGGAAGATAGGTGCGGATAGAAAGAGAAGGGAGAAGACGCATCCCCTCCCCCAAGTTGCAGCCACCTGTGTTCTGCACATTTGATACTCTTGGCAGTGTGACTCCAGAGAGACTCTTAGACCCATCCCCCGCCCCCATCTAGATGACTTTCTCCCTTCCCTTCCCGCAGTTAGGGTAAAGCTGAGGTCATGCGGTTTGTTAATGATCAGGAAATCTCTGTGGCTTTTTGCTAGAGAATCTGGCTAGCTGCCAGGATCTCATACTTTTGCTATTCTGGACATAGTCTTGTGGTTTCCTTTCGGTATTCTTTGCATCAAAAACATGCTCTTTTATTATCTTTTCATGGATACCTTATTGGCAGATATGCTAAGGTGCAAGAGGAATAGTGTTAAAAAATGCTTAAGTGATCACAAAATAAAGTCAAGATTTTTTTTTAAATGAAGAAGAACAGACATCCACCACTGTATTCGTTTCAGTATATAACAATGATTTGATAGTTATATACATTGTGAGTTGGCCACCAGAATAAGTGTAGTCAGCCTCTCTCACGATTTAAAGGTGTTAAAATACTGCTGATTAAAATTCCCTCGGTCTTATTTCATCACATCCCATGTCTTCTTTATTTTAAAACTGGAAGACTGTACCTTTTAATCCCCTTCACCTACTTTGTCCATCCATCTACCCCATGCCTTTTCCACTTTGTTTGATTTTTTTTCCCACATACAAACAAAATCTTATAATGCTTTCCTTCCTGTGATTATTTCACTTAGCATGATATTTTCTAGGCCTATCCATGTTATCACAAATGACAAGTTCTCTTTCTTTTTTATGGTTGAGTATATTGCCAACACTTATTATTTCTTATCTTTTTTATATGGGCCATTTTGAGTTTGATTTGTATGTCTTGATGATTAGTGATGCTGAGCGTTTTTTCATGTGTCTGTTGGCCGTGCATATCTGTTCTTTGGAAAAATGTGTACTCATGTCCTCTGCCCAATTTTAAATTGGGTTACCTTCTTTTTGTACGTTTATTTCTTGGTGTTGAGTTGTATAAGTTCTTTATATTTTTTGGATATTAACCCCTTAACAGATATGTCATTTGTGCATGTCTTCTCCCATTCTGTGGATTGCCTTTCCATTTTGCTGACAGTTGTGTTTGTTGTGCAAAAGATTTTTATTTTAGTGTATTTCCAATAATTAATTTTCTTTTTTGTTCCCTTTGGGAGGAGAAAGATCTAGAAAAATGGTGCTGAGGCTCATGTCAAAGAGATAACTGCCTAATTATGTTTTCTTCTAGTAATTTTATATTTTCAAGACTCGCCTTTAGACCTTTAATACAATTTGAGTTTATCTTTGTGTATGATGTAGGAGAGTGGTATACTTGCATTGTTTTGCATGGAGCGGTGCATTTTCCCCAGCACTTTGACATAGATTGATTGAACATATAGATGTAGGTTTATTTATGGACTCTTCTGTTCCATTGATATAGGCGTCTCTTTTATGCCAGCATTGTGTTCTTTACAGCCGCTTTGTAGAGTACTTTGAAATACAGGATTGTGATACTTTGAGCTTTGTTCTTCTCAAAATTGCTTTTGCTAATTGGGGTCTTTGGTGGTTCCATACAAATTTTAGCATTATTTGGTCTAGCTCTGTGAGAAATGTTATTGGTATTTTTATAGAGATTGCACTGAATCTGTAGATTGCTTTGGGTAGTATAGGTTAATGATATTAATAATTAATATTAATTGTTCTAATCCATGAACATAGAACATTTCCCCCTTTATTTGTATCACTTTCAATTTCTTTCATCTGTGTTTTATAGTTTTCAGAGAGGTCTTTAACCTCCTTGGTTAAGTTTATCCTTAGGTATTTTATTCTTGTTGGTCCAACTGTAAATTGAATTGTTTTTTAACTTTCTCTTTCTACTTTGTTATTACTGTAGAGAAATGCAACAAGTTTCTGTATATTAATTTTGTATTTTTTAACTTAAGTGAAAGAATTGATTACTTGTAATAGTGTTTTATTGGAGTCTTTAGGATTTTCTATGCATACTATCATGCCATTTGCAAATAGGGATAGTTTTACTTCTTCTTAACCAATGTGGATGCCTTGTATTTATTTTTCTTACCTGATGGCTGTGGTTAGGACTTGTAGTACTATGCTGAATAAAGTGGTGAGTGGACTTCCTTATCTTGTTGCTGATCTTAGAAAAAAAGCTAAGTTTCTCACTACTCAGCATGATGTTAGCTATGGGTTTGTCATATATGGTCTTTACTGTATATGTTCCCTCTAAACCCACTTTGTGGAAACATTTTATCATGAATGGATGTTGAATTTTGTCAAATGCAGTTTCTACACATATTGAGATGATCATATGATTTTGTTTCCTTTCTCATGTTGAGGTGATATATCACAATGATTTGCAAATATTGAATCATTCTTGCATCATAGGAATAAATTGTACTAATGGTGAATGATCCTTTTGATGTCTTGTTGAATGTGGGCTGCTAATATTTCATTGAGGACATTTCCATCTGGGATTTCATTGGGGATGGGATATTGGCCTGTAATGTCTTTTTTTTTTTTTTTTTTTTTGAGTATCTTTGGTTTTGGTATCAGTGTAATAATGTAATGCTGGTCTTGTAAAACATATTTGAAAGTTTTCTTTCCTCTTCTATTCTTTGGAACAGTTCAAGAAGACTATGTATTAACTATTCCTTATTGTTTGGTAGAATTTACCTGTGAATCCTTCTAGTCCTGGACTTTTGTTTGTTGATTTTTTGATTACTGATTCAATTTCATTAGTAGTAATCAGTCTGTTCAGTTTTCTCTATCTTTCTGATAGAGTTTTGGAAGATTATGTGTTTCTAGGAATCTATCCTCTTTTTCTACCTTTTCCAGGGTTTTTTGGCATATATTTTTTCATAATATTCTCTTGTAATTATTTATATTTGACATTTTTTATTATATTTTTGATTGTATTAATTTGGGTCCTCTCTTGATGTGTTTGGCTAAATGTTTATCAATTTGGTTTATCGTTTCAAAGAATAAGCTCTTGATTTCACTGATCTTTCCTTTTTTTTTTTTTTTTAAGTCTCTGTCTCATTTGCTTCTCTCATCTTTACTACTTCCTTCCTTTGGCTAACTACGGGCTTTGTTCTTCTTATTCTAGTTAGTTTAGGTGTAAAGTTAATTTTTTTTGAATTTTCCTTTTCTTGAGGTAGTCTTCTATTACTATGAGTTTCCCTCTTAAAATTGTTTTTGCTGAATCCCAGAGATTTCAGACCATTCCAAACCATTCCAAAATGTAAACATTTTGATTTGTCTCCATGTATTTTTTAATTTCCTTTTCAGTGTCTTCTTTGGCCCATTGTTTATTTAGCGGCATGTTGTTTGGGGTCCACACATTTGTTTTCCCTCATATTGTTTTCTTGTAATTGATTTGGTTAAGTGTCCAATGCTTGATTTAAGATCAGGTCATGTTCTCACAGTTTGTGAATTCAAGCCCTGCATCAGGCTCTGTGCTGACAGCATGGAGCCTGCTTGGGATTCATTCTCTCTCTCTCTCTCTCTCCCTTTCCCTCCCTCCCTCCCACTCTCTCTCTCCCTCCTCCCTCCCTCTCCCTCTCTCTCTCTCTCTCTCTCTCTCTCTCTCACACACACACACGCTTTTTATAAAAAGAACAGAGACCTGTTGAAATGAAAGAAAAAAGACTATACAGCCTAAACCAAACCTAATAATGACTTTTAATACAGTTGCCAGTCCACTTACTCCTATCATAAGTATTTTCTCTAAATTTGAAGGAATTATCAACATGTTTTTCAGCATTAACTTAAATAGCAGTTTTTGATACCCACACTACAAGGCAAAGCCTTAAGCAGTGTGACCTTATTTTGAAGCAGACATGTTAAGGAGATGAGATGGGAAGACTCTGAGTGTTTATGACTCTAAGCGACAATAAAGTATTACCTTACACCTGTCAGAATGGCTAAATCAACAATACAAGAAACAACAGGTGGTAGCTAGGATGTGAAGAAAGGGGAATCTCGGGTCCTGTTGGTGGGAAAGCAAACTGGTGCAGCCACTCAGGAAAACAGTGTGGAGGTTTGTCACAAAATTTAAAATGGAAAATAGAACTACCCTACGATCCAGAAATTGTGCTACTATTAAAGAAATCAAAATTACTAATTCAAAGGAGTATATGCACCCTGATGTTTATCTACAATAGCCAAATTATGAAAACCCAAATGTCCATTGGATGACTGGATAAAGACGTGATGAATATATATATTTACATATATATGCATATATTCACATACCTAGGGGCACACAATGGAATATGACTCAACCATAAAAAAGAATGAAATTTTGCCATTTGCAACAATGTGGATTGAGCTAGAGAGTATAATGTTAAGCAGAATAAGTCAGTCAGAGAAGGACAAATAGCCATATGATTGTACTCATGTGTAATGTAAGAAATAAATGAGCCTAGGTGGGAAAAGAGGAAAAGCAAGAAATAACACTCTTAACTAAGGGTTCCTGAGGGTGGGGTGGGGTGGGGTGGGGTGGGGTGGGTAAAACAGAGATGGGTATTAAGGAAGACACTTGTTGTGATGAGCACCAAGTGGTGTAAGTGTTAAATCAAAAAATCATGCACCTGAAACTAACATTACACTGTACTTTAACTAACTGGAATTTAAATAAAAACTTTAGGGGCACCTGGGTGGCTCACTTGGTTAAGCGTCTGACTTTGGCTCAGGTCATGATCTCACTGTTCATGTGTTCCAGCCCTGTATTGGGCTCTGTGCTGATGGTTCAGAGCCTGAAACCTGCTTCAGATTCTGTGTGTCCCTCTCTCTTAGCCCTTCCTTTGCTCATGCTTGCTCACTCACGCACGCTCTCTCTCTCTCAAAAATAAAAATAATAGCAATGTAAAAAACTAGAAAAAAAGGTGACGTTGAGAAGTTAGCTAGCTTTGTACCCTCAGCTACAAAATAGGGGTGATAGTAGGTGTTTTACAAGATAGCTGTAAGAATTCAATGAGGTTGTGTACCCACTTTGCACATAAGTGTACAATTCATAGTTATTATTGTCAACCCTGTACCCCCGTGTTCAGGGGTTAATAAAGCCCAATTATAAAACTTCAAAGGAAGGAAAATTCTAAATGTTAGAATGTTAGCTATCAAATCATCCTATTTTTCTTGGTCCTTAGTCTTGGTTTTCATCACAGAACTTTGTTTAAAGTTGTGTTTCATTAAGAATAAAGAGCTTTTGGGGTGCCTGGGGGGCTCAGTCGGTTGGGCCTCCGACTTCGGCTCAGGTCAGATCTCACGCTCGTGGGTTCGAGCCCCGCGTCGGGCTCTGTGCTGACAGCCAGCTAGGAGCCTGGAGCCTGCTTCTGGTTCTGTGTCTCCTTCTCTCTCTGCCCCTCCCCCTCTCATGCTGTCTCTCTCTGTATCAAAAATAAATAAAACATTAAAAAAAATTTAAAAAAAGAATAAAGAGCTTTTGAAGGAAGGAAAGTCAGAATAGTGTTTATCAGTTCTTGGTGCACGTTAGAATCACACAAAGTATCTCTCAACTTGGCACCACTGAGATTTTGGGTTGGGTAATCTTTATTCGTGGCAGTGGTATTGTAAGATGTTTAGCCACATCCCTGGCATCTACCTGCTAGATGCCAGTAGCATATCCCTGTTCCTCAAATGTGACAATCAAATATATATTCAGAAACTGCCAAATGCATCCCTTGGGGAACACAGTTACCTCCAGTTGAGAAACAGGGACTGAGGAGAAAGTTGTGATTGAAATGCCTTGGGGTAGGACATAGGCATTGGTATTTTTAGAAACTCCCTAGATGATTTCAGTATGGAACTAGAACCAAATGAATCAGATTTAGAGCAGTTGGCCAGGGAATCTATATTTTATTTGTTTTAATTGAAATATAATTAACCTATAACGTTATGCTCATTTCAGGTACACAGAATAATGATTCAGTTTAAGTATATATAGTGACAAGATCCCCAGTCAGTCCATGTAACTTCCATCAACCCACATACTTTCAATTTTTATTGAAGGGAATCTTAAATTTTTTTTCTCTTATTAACTTTCATATATTTCAAATTAGATAAAAATTGAAATAATTCAGTATTCTAATCTATAGTTACCATGCTGTACATTATATTCTGAGAATGTGGAGGTTTCACCCCCCTCATTTTGTCCCATCTTCCAGCTCTGGCAACCACGTGTCCATTCTCTATATCTATGTCTGTCTTGGGGTCCTACAGTATGTGTCTTTCTCTGACTTATTTCACGTAGCTTGATGCCTTCACGATTCCTCATGTCATCACAAATGGCAAGACTGCATTCTTTTTTATGTCTCAGTAATGTATTGTGTATGTATATATACCACACATTTTCTTTATGAATTAATCCATTGACACTCAACTTGTTTCCATATCTGGGCTTTTGTAAATAATGTCACCTGAAACATGGGAGTGCAGGTATATTTTTGAGTTAGTGTTTTCATTTCCTTCAGACAAATACCCCAAAGTGGCTGGACCATATGGTGGTTCCATTTGTATTTTTTGATGACCCTGCTTGCTGTTTGCATGGATGCTCTACAGTTTACACTCCCACCCGGGGGATGTCATGTGCACGAGCCTTCCCTTTTCTCCACATCATCCCAAACACTGGTTATATCCTGTCCTTTTGATAGTAGCTATTTGTGGTTGCTCTTTTTTTTTTGAACAGTATGAGGTGATAGTTCATATGGTTTTGATTTTCATTTACTTGGTGATTAATAATTCTGAGCATCATTAGTGTCCTGTATGTCTGTAGAAAAATGTCTACTCAGAACCTTTCTCCTTTTTGCTACTGAATTTAAGTTCTTCTTATATTGTGGATATTAGCACCCTATAAGGTAGAAGATTTGCAAATATTTTTTCCTATTTGGTAGGTTGCTTCTTTATTTTTTTGGTTTCCATTGTGTAGAAGCTTTTTAGTTTAAAAAGCTTTTGTTTTTGCTTTGGTTGCTTTTACTTTTGGTGTTAGGTCCAAAAAAAAAAAAAGAAATCACTGTCAAAGAGCCTACCAGCTATGTTTTCTTCTATGAGTTTTACAGTTTCAGGTCTTAAAGTTCAAGTCTTTAATTCACTTTGAGTTAATTTGTATGCATGGTATAGTAGTCTAGTTTCATTGTTTTGTATTGTAGCTCTCCAGTTTTCCCAATACCCATTTATTGAAGAGACTTCCTTTTCCCCTTGACCGACTTTGCTAAAATTTAGAATTACAAATGACTTACTACTAAATGAAGGATATTCTGAGAATTTAAAAAAAGCTGTTGAAGATAATAGTGGTCTAGTATTATTACATTGCCTCTCCTGCTTGGAAAGAAAATATTTAGGAAAACTGATATGAATTATAAAAGAACTAGGAAACAGATAGTTAAATATGTGACAATCACTATTTAAGGTAGGTTTTTAAATGTTTCTTTTTATTTTTGAGAGAGAGAGAGCACACACAAGTGCAGGTGGGGGCAGGGCAGAGAGCGGGAGACAGAGGATTCGAAGCAGACTCTATGCTGACAGCCAAGGGCATGATGTGGGGCTCAAACTCACAAACCATGAGATCATCACCTGAGCCAAAGTCAGATGCTTAAATGACTGAGCTACCCAGGCTCCCCTAAGGGAGTTTAAATTACTGCTTTGGTCAGCTAGGGCTGCCCTCAAAAAATTATAGTAGGTGGCTTATAAAAGGGAAATGTGTTTTCACAAATTTCTGAAGGCTGGAAGTCCAAAATCAAGGTGCCAGCATTGTTAGTCTCTGGTGACAACTTTCTTCCTGCTCTGTAGATGGGCACCTTCTTGTGTCTTTGCATGTGAGGGCCTCATGCTCATGACATAATCTAAACCTAATTATCTCCAACATTTGGTTCCACCTCCAAATACTGTCACATTGCAGATTAAGGATTTAACGTATAATTTTTCTTATGAGGGCACAATTCAGTCCCTAGCAATTACCAAGAATTTTGCATTTTTCTATAAGCCTAGACTTAAGTGTGGCAGGCAGAATCCTGTTTCTCTCAAAGAAAAAATATCATCTACAGGTACCATGAACATATTACCTTTCATGGCAAAAGAGGCCTGGCAGATAGGACTGAGGTACAAATCGTGATATGGGAAAATTATCTGGGTGCTCTCCATGTGATCCCATCAGTCCGTAAAAATGATAGGGAAGCAGAAAAAAGGAGTCACTTCTCTACATAAATAATGATCTCAACATTTACAATCATACTTTCACTTTTCATGTATTGCATTTAATATAAGAGATCAGGTATCACTTAACATTTTCTGGGGGTTTTCTCCATTGTGATACATTTTACACATATGTATCCTTTCCTGTTGTTTCCTAAAGCATCATAAATCCTCCATTCATTGTTTTTTTCCTCCAGTGCTTGCCCTCTCAGGTAGCCCTGTAATCTTGTCATTGGACATGCAGAGTTTAGGTCAACCACAAAGTTTAGAGGGGCCACAGTAATCACTGCCAATCAGTACTGGAGTCCCGTACAAGAACAAATACTAAGTTATGAACGGTGATACTGGCTACGCAGTCTACCTTGAGACGCTGGCTCTTGGAGCCCAGACATCCCAACATGGGGAAGCCAAACAAGCAGGACCTCTTCCAGTATGACCTTAGTCCCAACTAAGGTTCAGCCAACATCTAGCATCAACTACCAGACATGGGATTGATGAGCCTTGAGATTATTTCAGTCCCTGGCCTTTGATGAGAGCCTACCGAAACCCAGTGGAGCTGAAAGGACCTGTCATTGCTTTAAGCAACTCATTATGTTTTGGTGTGGTTTGTTACATACACGCAGCAAGAGAGAGCTGCAGTAACATCCACATTTCCACCAAACCAGACACACTTTGCTCTATCCTCAGTTTCCACTGACATCTAGCTTTATGTTGGCTTCACAGTCTGAGGCCCTATAGTAGGAGTGATGCTTCCTCGTACACATCTGAGTATAGAGCCTTGTAGTGTTGTTCTGTTCCTTTTGTGCTTATGTAAATCCTACCAATTCTTCAAGGTCCGTAATTCAGACCACACGATAACTCTGTGTTGTATTGCTTTTGCCACAGCCAAAAGCACTGGGAAACGAGTAGCCTAATTAGGCTTTCTTTGGGGGAAACACCTCTTCTCGCACCTATCCAGAGGCTTTCAGTCTGTCGACTTGAGTTTCTGGCGTAAGGTGTGGAAGGGGTCCAGAACTACCCACCTGGCATAGCGCCTCTTCCTAGCCTTGTGATTATTTCAATATTGAGTACATGCCCTGAGCTGGTCCAGGGAGATAAAATTCTGGAATTTTCCCAAAATGATCTTTTAGATGTTCCTGCTGAACATAAGGCTGTCAGCCCAGAACTGCATTGGCCAACATAGAGTGAAAGCCTCAGAATGAAGCCAGCCTAGAAGAAATTAGAGCCAAGTGTCTGCTTTCTCGTGGCATGACTGGAGCACGTGGGTGCAGCCATGTGGGAAGATGGATCCTCACTCCACCCGACCACCTCTTAGTTGTGTAAGTCAAGCAAGTCCCTTTTTGGCTCAAAGGTAGACTGAGTTAGATTTCTATCACTAGTCAACTATAGAGTTCATCTTTATAATAATCAAGATGGCATTTCCTGAATGCCTGTTTCAGATGTGATTCTGAATCTGGGGTCGAGACATGAACATGAGCCACGAGGCTTATGCATGTCTGCTCCTCCCCCCATCCCTTTCATTGAGTTCCTTGTGAAGGCATTTGGGTCCAGCACTTCTCACAGACCTTGCAGAATATAATTACTGCATGCATGCCATTACACCCTTTGTAAAGACAGCAATCATTCACTTTACATGATGATTAAAATACACATTTAAGGGTGGCCACATAATATGTACTCAGTAGATGGGATTTTTTTCTTTCTTTCACATTGCACCTGGGAAAGGTCTTGTCCACAGTTGTTCAATGATAGGCATATCGTTAGTTGTCTCTAAGTAATACTGCAGAACATTACTGCAGAATGATTATTATATACCAGACTCAAGTATTGCCTCAGTCCATTGTCACAGTAATGTGAGAGAGGTGCTTTTCTTCCTTTTGTACACGTGGGGCAAAACTCAACCCCGTAAGACTTAGAGAGGTAAAACTCTTGTCCATAGTCTTACAGTTAGTCCTGGGCAGAGTGAGCACGCCAGCTCAGGTCTCTTTCACAGCAAACCCCTCCAAGCCACTCCATTTTTATAAAAGGCCTGGGATTTCCTGCTTGAAAGAAGTTCTAAATACCTATTGGGAATCCAGGTAAGTGGGCTGGGTTAAAAAGTCTTGAGAGCATGAGAAATGCCCTCCTTCGGTACAGTGGTGCCGCCCAGGCTAGAGAGGAAACTGAGCAACCTGCTGGGGCGTGGATAGGGCGAGCAGAAATTTGGAAGGCTCTGCCGTAAGCCAGACAGCGGGAGCAAATTGCCGGAGCTTTGTTCTTCCTGCATCAGCCACAGATGTGAAGCAAATGACAAGAGTAAAAATTGCAAAAGCCTTTTCTAAAAAGTGTTGCAAATTCCATGGCTGGCAGCCAGGAAAGTGTAGTGTCCCCAGTTGTCACGAGTGCCCAACAGAATAAAGAATCTCAGGCTGCAGGGAAAGATGATCAGGTGGGAGATGAAGAGCTTATGAGGAAGCAAAATAGAAAAATCTAACCAAGGTAAATGGAGATAATAGGTCCTTGAAGGTTTGGGGAAGACTTGTACAGAGTTCGAACACGTACGTGCAACGAAATAAGCTGTTTGTAGAGCTGGTGGCCAGTTTCTCTCCCATCCCTTCAAGGAATACAACAGGCTCACTGTTAAAAATCTGGTCGTTTTGGGGGAGAAGGAAGTACATTCTGAGACAAATTGAAAAGATGACCATAGAATCTGTTTCTGCCTTACAGTGTAAGGAAAAATGAAATATAGACTATAAATAGGCATGAAAAAGGCAGATTTTTTTCATCTTAATTTTTTGGTGGGTTGCGGCAGACCCCCTTAGCCTAGAACTGTTCCTCTGTGGAGTGGCCCCTCCCCCAGCAGTCCTGTGGCCCGAGTGGGCACTGAGGGCGAGGGGAAGACGTGAGGCTCATCTGTGCACCGAGTGCTGTGGGAGGTGGCAGTTTCTGAACTTCGGTGACATCTGCATTTTGGATCCTCAGTTCTGACATCTGAATACAGGTCATGTAAACACCGTTACCACTCAGTTATTTGCCGGATGAAATGCGTAGTGCAGGTCCAGTCTTTGCCATTCTGCCTCCGTCACATGTGCCCTTTCCTCTTAGTCTGAGAGACCCCTGAAGACAGAGGCCACGTCTCTCTAGTTCACTCCTGTGCCCCCAGTGCCTGGCACAGAGACTGTGCTGAGTAAGTATGTGTTGGATTGAACTGATGCCTGTTGGTTGTGTATTTAGGAAGAGGCCAAATCAGTTTTCCCTGTTTGTCCTAAACAGAGAGATGCTGTTCCAAGAATACTCAATTTGCCCTGAGACCTAAAAGATCCTGGTGGTAAGTTAAATGACCAATAACATTTAATGACAGACATGGGAGAGGGGTGCAGAGAACTTCCTTCCACAAACCATAGTCCTCATTAACATATTCTATCTAGAGACCACTGTGTTAATCAAAAAGCACCTTGGCGCGCCTGTGTGGCTCCGTTGGTTGTGTCCGACTTGAGCTCAGGTCATGATTTCACAGTCCATGGGTTCGAGCCCCACCTCAGGCTCTGTGCTGACAGCTTAGAGCCTGGAACCTGGTTCAGATTCTGTGTTACCCCTCTCTCTGTCCCTCCCTCACTTATGCTCTGTCTCAAAAATAAACATTAAAAAATTTTTTAAAAAGCACCTTAGGTGACCATCTACATGAGGTCTTTGAAGGATACCAGCTAGCAGGAACAAATCCTCTGAACATTGTTCTTTGTTGCATCTGTCCCCAGAAGGAAAGAGAATGACAGAGTAAAATTTGCTAGGCTTTGCCTAAAACCATTGTAGCTTTGCTAAGTGCCCTTTCTAGTTTTAGTCTTCAGACGCCTCTTCTAATGATCCTTCCTTGGCCTGAGTGCTAGATAAATATAAGAGAGAGGCACCAATAAGATGTTACTAGATAAGAGTAGACGAGATTTATTGAGGGCTATTGCAGCACATTTGAGAGCTGGGTGGTGAGGAAAGGGGCTACCAGGGAAGTAGAAATGGCCAAGGAAGGCCTGGCTCATAGGTCAGTTAACTTGTCCATGTGATTCTGTTAGGAGTCTGGGAAAGAGTGGTGTCTGCAGGGCTCAGTTGGTGAAGCGTCTGACTCTTGATCTCGGCTCAGGTCATGATCTTGAGGTTCCTGAGTTTGAGCCCTGCCTTGGGCTCTGAGCCAATGGCACGGACCCTGATGGGGAGTTGCTGTGCCCCTCCCCCACTTGCTCTCTCAAACATAAAAAGTCTGGTAATGAAACTATAGTTCTTAACTGCACAAATGATAGAGCATTAAAACGTTGTGAGGGTAAGTTAATCTATAAAACTCATGCTCTTTCTGCTGTACCAGCATTTTACAATGTTTTATTTTGGGTCTATTCCTTTCACCAGATTAAATACTTGTGAGCCTATTAAGGATTATTGTAATTGTGCTTTCTTTTTTGCATAATTATTAACATTCTAAGCTATTTTATGAGGTGAATATATTAATGGCCATATTATAGTATTAATTTCATAATCTTCGACTATATTTATAATTTATAATAATTGTGTTGATTTAATAAATACTGCACACTATTTAATTACTACCAAAAATATAAAAAATGATTTGGTCATAAATTTATAAGTATTAGAACAGTTTTTATTTAGAGATTGCAGCCAAAATAAAATACAGATTTAGTTTAATTACGGATTTTGACAAACAGTGGACAAAAACTGTCTTCATTTAATGTTCCAACATTTTCCCTTTTCCACTTAAAAATCAGTTAATGTTGATAATTTTCAAGTTTTATTTATAAATTACAGAAGAAGCTGGAAGGTTATTAGGCTGCTTTTTGTAATCATTTACCCACAAGTAAGATATTCCAGATGTTGGTAGCCTGAGTTCCCAGTAAATAAAAAGCTAAATCAGTTATAATTGTCACAGGCTTTCTCTATTTATTATCAGAAACTCCTTGCTGGCCTGTATGCTGCATCTTCCCCACAGAGCTGATGGAGAGCCTCGTAAGGAACACATTGCTGGCAGCTTGGGCTGCTGTGACACAAAGCCACAGACCGGGTGGTTAGACACAGGGATTCATTTGTCAGGGTGCTAGAGGCTCCAAGACCAAAGTCCAAGAGTGTCGCAGGTAAGGGCCTCCATCCTGTGTCTTCACACGGTAGAGAGAAAAAGCTCTGTTCTCTTTTGTTCTCTTTTTCTTCTTGTAAAGACATTAATGCCATCATGGGGCGGGGAGGGGGGTGCCCACACTCACTACACCTAAATACTGCCCAAAGGTCTGTCTCCAAATATCCTCACCTTGGGGCTTAGGGCTTCAATCTCTGGATTTGGGAGGAACACAAAACCCTCAGTCCCTAAGCACAGTGGTGTAGAAGTGCTTTGTCCTAGACAAGAGGACCCCTACCTCACTTTAGGGACTTGCTTCTCCTACTAGGGTGAAGGATCTGCAGGCCCAGAGGACGTGTATACTCAGGGCCCCACACCCTCCCTTCCAGGTGCTACTGAGGCTCAGGACCCAGAACTTCCTGCCTGAACAGCCTGCTTTGGGGGCCTGCACAGCCCTTTCCCCAGGGGCCCTGCTGCTGACTGGGAGTTGCACCAGCCTGGTGGGATCCTCTCCTCACAGGGTGCCCATTGTGCCTTGTGACTGACAGGGAAGAAGTGGCTGGAACTTGACGTGCTGGCTGGGAAGCCACAGGTATGAAAACCAGACAGAACTGAGGACACGTGTGGAGAGCCAGCTCCACGTCCCCATGTTTCAGACCAAACTCTGACAAGGACAAGAATTCTACCTGTAAACCTCACCTTCCAGGTGATTAAAAAGATGGGGGGAGTGTGAAGAAGGGAGGATAGAAAATATTTTGTTTCAGATGGTTGGGGTGATTGCTGTGTATTTAAATATCAGTCATTTTAGGTGCATCTTGTCTAATATTATAGATGCCAATGACCAAGAAACAGCATAACTATAAAGTGACTACTGGTCAAAACCGTCCTGGTTGCTGGTGATTGAGCTGAGTAATAATAGGCCACCTGAGTTTGCTCTTCACTAATGGCCATACCAATTAACTTGAGCACTGACAATTGCTTTGTGTGAAAAGAAAATAGATACAGGATGATACTCGGATTAATTTTAAAAAGCTTTCTTTCCTTCTTCTTGCCCCTTGTGTTCTTTTCATAGACTGCCTCGCTGTTGTCCTTGTCATCGGAACATGAGTTGGTGCTCTTAGGAAGTCAGTAGTGGTGTTTCCTATGTCTATTTTTAAAAACTTATGTTAGTAGTTGAGCTTTACATCTCATTTTTTCTTGCCTTTTTCACTTAATATTGTTTTGAAGATTAATCGTGTTCTAGGGATGAAGTTTACTGCTTCTAACTCCTGCCCATTGTCCATGGAACACATATATGGTCTTTTTCTTACCTCTTCCCTTCATGGTGGGCATCTGGTTGGCTTCCCAGTCTCTATGACCACAAAGAAAGTATGACCATTAAGGAACACGTTCTTTGTGATGCTTACCAGGCTGAGAATTTCTCAGAGGTGTTTCCCCAGGAGTGGTATTATTGACAGAGCTTAAGCTAATATATTTCATTAAATACATTGGGATTGTTTTCTAGAACTGCTGTACTGATTTTGATGTTTTTAAATGTTTAATATTTTTGAGATGGAGACCACACACATGTGAGAGCAGGGGAGGGACAGAGACAGCCCGGTGTGCGCCTCAAACTCACGAATCCATGAGATCATGACCAGAGCCCGTCAGCCACTTAACTGACTGAGCCACCCAGGCACCCTTGCTTTACTGATTTTAACTTCCATTTACCTGAATCCTCCTCTCTCTGCAGCTTCACCACCACTTGATGTTACCTACACTTCAAAATTTGGCCATTCTCATGCATTCAAGTGAGTGGTCTCTGCATTGCTTTTTACTAGCATCAGTGACATTAAAAAAGAATCACTCACTGTTTTTAAAATTACAGTTTCCTTTTCCAACCTTTTCATGTTGTTTAGCTAAAGTCTTATATAGTCTCATGCTTAAAGCCTTTGGTTCACTAAGGTTTTTGGTTTATATGGCTGCTCTGTGCCAGGTATAAACAAGGTAATGGGAAGTCTTATGGGAAGTTCTGGTCATGGTGGGGTTGGTGATGTGTATTTAATTTACAAAAGGGGCGCTGAGTTCTCAATAATCAGTTTCTTCTTTTCCCCTTTTTACTTGATCCCTTTTCTCTTTATATTTTCCTTAACCCCATTTAAAGCAATATCCATGTTGTCATATGTATAAATTCACTCTAACAATTTTTTAAGATTTTACCTGTCTTTTAAAGGATTTATCGAGCAGATTCCACAGCTTTATTCCTCAGGGAGAACCGGAGCTACTATGGAAGAGGAAGCAGAGTCAAGGTAAGTAGTGAAACAATTCTGATGCAATTTGCTTTAAAAAGAAAACAGTTCTATAGCATTAAGGGGAAAAAATGTGTCTAGAACCTAGTCATTCACTTCTTACAGACAGGTAAGTGCTCAGATATGAACGCACAATCACTGGGGTGCCTACGTGGTTCAATCGGGTAAGTCCCGATTTTGGCTCAGGTCATGATCTCACAGTTTGTGGGTTCAAGCCCTGTCTTAGGCTCTGTGCTGATAGAGCAAAACCTGCTTGGGATTCTTTCTCTCCTTCTCTCTTAAAATAAATAAACTTAACAAGAAATAAAAACACCATCACCATGATGGTTGCCCCATAAGAACTTCAAGGTTTCCTTAGCATCTTTCGACCCCATTTGAGGTGAGAAGGGCCCAGCATGTTCTCCAGGAAAAGGTTTGATGCTAAGTCAGAGAACTTGATGATGTGGCCAAATTGCCCATCCCTGTTCATTTATGGTCCTCTCTGGTTTTCCTGTTTTTATGTCCATGCCATGGGCTTTTAATTGAGATAATAAATATGCCTGGCTTTCTTTTGTGCTCTCTACCTTTTAGGCTCTTGCTTAGACAGTTGACTTTGCAGCTGTTTTTCTCCCAGAAGCATGGCAGAGGCCTGAGAGAGAGTGGGCAGGCATGATTTTTGAAACCTAGGAGGCCTCTGCCGGCAAGAACTCCAGCTGGGGATAATCAGGAGTTTATGGAAGCATTCTTTTTAAAATGTGAAACTGTACTGCTAGAATGAAGACAGAGCTACTTGACCTTGAGAACAAGGTTCATTAGATTGAAAGTATTGTCTCCATCTCTTACTGCTTTAAAACTCTTTTTCAATTGATGCCAACATCTGTTTGACTGTAGCCTATCTTCTGGGTCTTCCTGAGCTCCAGTGAGGAGAGCTTCACTGCAGGACAGAGGGGGCATCTTGTTCCTCATAAACGTGCACCAAAGAGCCACGTGAATGATGCTCAAAGGGATCTGCATCCCAGGATTTGGAATCTTACCTGTGCAGAGAAAGTTTGTCACACCGACTCATGTGGTAGGTGATCTGCCAATTTCCTGTTGGTAAGTGACAGTTCTCCACTACTAACCCCTTTTGGCTGTTATGTAACATGGGGGGCTGGGGGGGACCACAAAATCTAGCAAGAGAAATACTATTCTTTGAGGCAGTAAGAATCCTCATCAACTACAGATCATATCTTACTGGGTTAAGTATATTGTTTGTGTAGTCTAGGGAAACATCATTTTAATTAATATGGCTTTATAATTCATGTGAAGAAGTTACTATTTAAATGAAAATCTTCATGGCTTGCTAATTTTCTACAGTAACACCCACCTATTTCTTGTGCTTCCTAGTTGTCCTTATCTATAACTTATCACTGTGCCTATTACACAATGGGAGAAAATAGGTACCACTCTTCATCAGGTACCTATTTAAAGCTCTGCTCATTAATAAGCACTTCTACAAAACACAAAATAGCCAGAAGAAGTAAGAATTATAGTCAGTATAGAATCTTCTTGAATCCATTTTTAGATTGCCCGGGAATTTATCTTCATACCAAGTATAAAAGAAAAAAAGATGTTTCTCTCTGTCGTAAATGAGGGGGGCTTGGGTGGCTGAAGGAAGGAGACAGGGCTCGCTTTACGTTGCCTGAGGGGACATGCGCTCAGGGTGATGAGCGTGCTTCCTCCTCTGCCCCTATCTTGATATGCTTCTGGAGATTTACCACTCCACTCTTCCTTTAGTAGGGATGTGTTTATCAGGCATTTCCTTGAGGGTAGGACAAAAGAGGCTACCCGAGAAACTTTTGCCCAGAGCGAGCAGTAGAGCATAACTAACAACCTCCCGCTCCTTGCCCAAGGTTTGCGCTGTGGTGGTGGTGGAAATGGACTCACGTCCTGGATACCAGCGTGGATTGCGTGGTGGTGGGGGAAATGGACTCACGTCCTGGATACCAGCGTGGATTGCGTGGTGGTGGTGGAAATGGACTCACGTCCTGGATACCAGCGTGGATTGCGTGGTGGTGGTGGAAATGGACTCACGTCCCGGATACCAGCGTAGATTCCCATCTAATCTGTTGTTCCGTCTTCTCCCAAAGAAGAATCATCATCACCTCGCACTGTGAGTCAATCCAGTGAAGGGTGATGCAAGGTAATACTACTACTATTCATTAAGTCCACAAAAAGATTCCCTATTATTACACCTTCTCTTTTTAGCGCAATGCTGTGGAGCATTCCTTGACCTGGAGGCTGCATGACAAGCCTGCCCGGCACCCCCTTTTTGGAGTGCTGATGTATGTGGGTGTTTGAGAGTATAGAGAACTTGCTGGTTACCATTCCAGCTGTGATTGCTCCTTGTCATGTTTTAGGACACAGTTCCTGGTCCCCATTAACTCAGGTGTGTTATTAGCTAGAAACGGATAAGAAGATCACAGATTCTTTCATTTGAAACAACTGAAAGGGAGAGTTATTGTGATGAAATTCTGTGCACAAAGGAGGAAGCTGGTCTTTTTTCTAGGTAGCTGGAATTTCTAAAGCATATCCGTAATCCTAGAGTTCAGGGTACCTCAAGTCTATTTGACTGCCAGCGGGGGTTGTGAACATACCGTGTGCTTCCAGAAAGGCAGTTGTAGAATTCTGATTCTTCTTAAGTGGAAGGCTTGTTTACTTTTGTAAGCATTTCATTAGTAGTGTGGACTCACATTGTGAATTTGGGAAAAATCATTCTTATGACTATTTGATATAACTAGAAGTGGTTAGCAGCAATTAGGTTTCCTAACATACTGATTTTTCCTTCAGCTAATGAAACATTAATATGCCAACACCTGCATCAAATTAAAGTCTGGCATGTCTTAGTCTAGCCAGTGTGCTCCAAGATCAGCACCACCACCACCTGGGAGCTTGTTAGAAATGCTGATTCACAGGCCCACGCCATCCTACGGGTAAGAATCCATATATTTTTTTAAAGGTTTATTTTGAGAGGGTGGGGAGGGGGTCAGAGGATCTCTGCTGACAGCAGCCAGCCCAGTGTGGGGCTTGAACCCTGAGATCATGACCTGAGCCACCTAGGCATCTGAGAATCCGTATTTTAACAAGATGTCTGCTGGTAATCTGTCCATCGAAGTTCAACAACACTGCCCCAGTAGACCCCACCCTCGGCAAGAATTATTTGGGTGTTCCTGTCACAGAAGAATGAGAATCAGCAAAGCAGCATAATTAGTGGCTTGCTCATCTGGGTAGACTAGCACTAGCCAAAAGAAATAATGAGCAGTACATGTGTAGTTTAACATTTATGCTCAGCGCATTAGAACAGAAAAAAGAACAGATAAAATTAATAATACATTTAACTGAATACATCCAAAATATTACCATTTCAGAAGGTCATCAACATGAAAAATATTGAGGTATTCTACATTGTTTTTCATGTTAAACCTTATGTGTGTATTACACTTAAAGCAGTTTGGACTAGCCCGTAGTCAAGTGCTAAGTCACCATATGTGGCAAGTGGCTACCCCACTGATAGTAAGGATGTCTTTTACCCGTCGTACTGCAGAGAGCACCGAATTGCTCAGGAAAGGGGACAGCATCAGTCTTCCAAGCCTTCAATACTGGAAATGAGCAGACGGATAAAATGACAACTGGACATAAAGTATTGGAAACCCAGTATGTTCTATTAATTGATAGTTATTATTAAAAGGAAAGCAATTTTAAATTATAGGATTATTGATGAGTGTTGTTTCACAGGTGGGGCCACCAGTTGTGAACACTCTCTCTCTATGTGTATATGTATATACACGTGTGTGTGTGTGTGTGTATCCATACACACAGAATGACTGCACACTAATTTATAAACCAAGCACCTGTGTCCCTAAATATATCAGTATGTATTTCCTGAAAACATTTTCTTACGTAATTTTCTTTCTTTTCTAGACTCAGTCACATTGTTATTATACCCTTATGGCTTCCTGAAATCTAGAAAGTTTTCTGACTTTTCTTTGGAAATGGAGGGTATGAGTGAGTGAAAAGAGCTTGATGTTTTTTAGAGAGAGAACAGTTACATTGTGAGGAATATGCCTTAACTTGGTTTTTCCTCTTGACTACCTTCAGGTTATATATTTGAGAGGGTCAGCCAAACAGCTTGTCATGGAGGTGATAGGAAATAGTGGGAACCCAGTACCACGACAAGGACTAAAGGGATCTTCCTGTCCTTGGATCTCTTACAGGTGCTCCCATTGCCTTGACTTAACCAGAAGAGGAAAAGCAAGGCAATGCAGGTGAGTTAGTCCTGAGCAGTCAGCCTCTGGGGCCAGGGAGAACAGTACAATAGCACATGGACTGGATCTTGGTGGGATGAGGGAAAAGAGGAAACCATTAGCACACCAAGAAAAGAAAGGAAAGTGAGCTCTCCAAGAACAGGGAGCAAAATTTGCAAAAGCAATGAGGGATCAAAGGACAAAAAGCATGATTGTAGTCAGTGAGGCTAAGAAACCAGGCAGCTGAGCCCATTTTGTTAAGTATTAGATAGATCTCAAACTAAGGACTTTGAAATTGTTGCTATGGACAAACATTTTGACCAGGAAGAGTTACATGACCAGATTCATATTTGAGAAAATAGCTACTGGTGGCGAGGGAGCAGAAATGCAAAAGAAATGGAAGTCAGGGGTTTAGTACAACAATTCAGGGCAGACTTAAAGAAAAGAGAGAAGGTAGAGGAGAGGGTCTACAATGCTTGAGGTTTAATTATTAATTAGTATTTTTGATAATGGCAGCTGACTGACCGTGGGTTCCTCTATTCTTTGACACTAGAGATCTCGTCAGTCTTCAGAGCAGCTCTGTGAAGCAGGTGTTACCACAGTAATTATAAGAAATAAAAATGTTTGGGTGGATGATAATACCATGAATCCATGTAGAATGTCTGAATTTTCCAGGGTGGCACAGAATGGGTCTTTACCAGTAAGCCTTTAAAAAATGGGATAGGGAGCCTTTGGAGACCAATCCGGACTGGTGTTGGGCACATGGGAGACATCACATTGGTGATGTAAGAGCTGCCATCATAGTATATATGAGAATGTTCCTATTCAGTGTTTAGCCTAGTCAAACACTACTGTATGTTAAGCAATGTTAAAGAAAATGTCAGAGATGTTAAATGAAAAGAATACCATATGTAGCCATTTTTGGTGTCAATATAATTGGCCTATCCAAATTTAGTCTGATGATAATTCTGACTTTCCAGCTAGCCCAGATTTGTAAAAGACACACAATTTACTAGTTTGAAGATAGAATATCTAGTTCAACATGGAAACATCAGAACAACAGATATTGAACTTAACCTCCTCCCACGGACATGAACCTACAGCCATGTAAGGAATAGTTTCCTCTAAAAAAGACCTAAATACTAGCTGAGTAACTCTCACACATGAGGCAAAGAAGAAAAAACCCAGAAGCAGATAGGAGATGCTGAGACACTACCTAGCTGTGTAAGCCATGATCAGAAGGGAATTCGATGTCCACAGCTTTTTCCTGAGGAGATTAGGGTTGGGGTACCTGGGTGGCCCACTTGGCTAGGCCTCTGACTTCAGCTCAGGTTGTGATGGCACAGTTCGTGAGTTTGAGCCCTCTGTTGGGTTCTGTGCTGATAGCTCAGAGCCTGCTTCAGATTCTGTCTCCTTCTCTCTGCTCACACTCTCTCAATCTCAGTTTCTCTAAAAAATAAACATAAAAAAACAACTTGATGGGGCTTGCATCCAGGAGGTCCATAAGGCTACAGAAGTAGTTCTTCAAGAGCTCCTGTGCCAACACAGAAGCAGACTGGTCTTCATGTGGGGAAAGAGGTTCATGTGCTTATTTTAAAGCACCATCTTCATGCTCTCTGGCTGCTGTGATTCTGTAAGACCAGTATGTACCCTAGGAGGAAGTTTACACGCATCTGGTAACCCAGTTGTTATGTCTGGTGCCTTGAGTTTTGTGCCTACCAGCCAGGAGGTACCCAGCTCTGCTGGACAGGGGATGGTGGGTTCCTGAGTCCCACAGGACTGTAATAATCAAAGGAAGTTCTTAGCAGGCTATAACCCCCAGGTTGCTGCATAAACAGACTGAAACACACCCTTTTTGTGTGAAAGAGACCTATTTGTCGTGCAGCTTTGGCCTGAGAGACAGGATTCAGGTTTCACAGACATCTCTGGGTCTAGTACCACAGGCCAGTGGATACCAACTATGCACTATCCCTTAGTCTGGTGCCTCAATTTTTGCATGTGCCACTCAAGGGACACCTCTAGGTGACCAGCACGGCTTATACACCAGAAGATTGTACAGAGTTGCATCATTTGGAAGCTGACACCCAGGCGGTAGCTTTTAACCAGCCCCAGTCCAGGTGGTGAGATCTTCCACCTTTGGACAATGGCAGGTTGTGGCATACCCTCAACCACTGCTAGCCACTAAAAATAAAATCAGCTGTTTGTGGTCTCTCAAATCTTTGGGATTTTCCAAAGAACTAGAGAAAGACAAAGTTCATTTCCTACCCAAGGCAACTCCTTCAAGACTGGGAGAAGTGGCTGTTTTATGAAGTACATAATAACAAAAATGGAGACTCAAACCTTCAGGAAAAATCCTTAATAAAATGGAATGAGTGCTCTACCTGATAAAGAGTTCAAATTAGTGGCCATTCAGTAAAGCCCCAAATCAAACTTCAAGGAGAGAGAAAACCTGAAAGAGTATCAAATAGGAATCACTGAGCTGAAGAACACAAAACTAAAATGAAAATTACCCTAGAGGGATGCCATGCAGATTAAATAAAAAAAGAAAAAGTCAGTGAACTAAAAGACAAGGCAGTGAAACTCACCCAATCAGAAGAGTCAAAAAGAAAAGATAACAAAAAAATAAAAACAGCTTAAAGAACAACACAAGCAGACCAACACTCCACACTCTTATTATAGGACTCCCAGAATGAAAGAGAAAGAAAGAGGCAGAAGACTTATTTGAAAAAATAATGTCTGAAAACACCCCCACCTCAGGAAGGACAAGGACATCTGATGGGGGAAGTCCAGAGAGTTTCAAAAAGATGAACCCAAAGACAAGGAGGGAATCTTAAAAGTGCCAAGAGAAAAATCTTGTTAAGATCAGGGAGCCTACAAGAGACTATCAGATCTTTACAGGCCAGCAATGAGTGGCAGGCTATCTTAGAAGTGTTGAATAAAAAATCTTTCAACCAAGAACTCTCCATCAGACAAAGGCGTCATCAGAATTGAAAGACAGATAGACTTACCAGACAAGCAGAGGCTAAAGGAGTTTATCACCACTAAGCAAGCCTACAGGACATGTTAAAAGGACTTGTATAAGCTTAAAAGAAATGGCACTAATTAGAAACAACGAAACATAAAAAAGCATAAAAATCCCTGTTAAAGAGACAGCAAAGGTGGTGGATCCTGTGTATCACTTATAAAATCACTTATCAAACAAGTATAAACAAGACAAGAGTAGCAAAAATACAACATGTAGAGGGGGAGAGCAACATTTTAAGAGTTTAAGAATACATTTAAACTTAAGTCATTACCAACTTAGATTGTGCTTATAATGAGGCTTACCTAAAACAACTTATAACTAAGTATACAGTTGTCCCTTGAACAACTTGGGCTGGAAATATGCAGATTCATTAAATGTGTTAATATTGGTAGCAATATGTCCAGTAGGCAATTGGTTGTGAGTACTTAAGGTTTAGGGGAGTCAAAAGTTATACGCAAACTTTCAACTGGATGGGGTGGGGGTCAATGCCTTTAACCCCTGCATTGTTGAAGTGTCAACAGTAGATAACCAAAAAAGGGAAGATAAAAGGATCTATGAATACCACGTTAGAAAAAGTCATGAAATCACAAAGGAAGAGAACATGAGGAAAAGGAACAGAGGAAGGAACAAAATAGTCAGAAAACAATAAACAAAATGGCAGTCAGTGTATACCTATTCTATATAAGTGCAAATACACTAATTCCTCCAATCAAAAGGCAGTGAATGATAAAGAATAAGACCCATCTCTATTGTGACCACATTTGACTCTTTTCAGATATAAGGGCACAAACAGACTCAAAGAGATATTCAATGCAAATGGAAACTAAAAGAAACCTGGAGTAGCTATATTTTTATCAGGCAAAAAAAAAATATCTAAGTCTCTCAATAACTATGAGTTGATAGTATAACCATTTTACAAATGAGGGAACAAAAGCACAAATTTAAGCAGCCAGTGAGTAAGTGGCTTTCAAGACTTCATGTTTTTCTAGAGCTATATTTAAACAAAAATAAAGCAATGAGCAAATATTGATAGAGTGAAGAAAAAAGGACAACGGAATAAAAGACAAAGGGCATTACATAGTGATGTATGTCTGTCCAATAAGAGAAATAAGGGGTCTGTCTAATAATAGAAAATAATATTTGTACATATTTATAGACCCAACATAAAAGCACCTAAATATGTAAAGCAGATGTTAACTAACCAAAAAGACAGAAATAGACAATAGAAATATAAGACTTTAATAACCTTCCCTAAGCAATGTATAAATCATCCAGACAGAAAATTGATAAATAGTGGGCTTAATAGACAACATTAGACCACATGAACTTAACAGACACGTACCGAATTTCCATCCAAAAGCAATAAAAAGCACATTCTTCTCAAATGCATGTGGAGCAATCTCCAAAATAAATCTTATGTCAGACCACAAAATAAGTCTGACTAAACTTAAAAGGTTGAGATCATATCTTGATCTTCCATAATGATATGAAATTAAAAACTACTTATAGGAAGAAAACTGGGAAATTCACAAATACGGAGATATTAAACATCACACTACTGAACAATGAGTGAATGAAGGAATCAAATGAAAAATTAAAAAATACACAAACAAAAATACAACATATCAAAATGTAAGGGATTCAGAAGAGCAGTTCCAAGACAGAAGTTCATAGCAATAAATGCTTACACCAGGAAACAAAAAGCCCTACCTAACTGTATACCTTAAGGAACTAGAAAAAGAACAAATGAAGTCCAAAGCTAGTAGAAATAAATGAAATAGAAACTAAAAAACTAGAAAAGATCAGTGAACTAAGAGCTGGTTCTTTGGAAAGAAAGAAAGTTGACAAATCTTTAAGAAAAGAAAAGTCACACATAAATAAAATGAAAAAGAGACATTACAACTTCTACCACATGAAACATAAAAGACCCTAAGAGGCTGCTAGGAAACATATACACCACAAATTGGACAACCTAGAGATAACAAATTTCTAGACACATCCAACCTACCAATACTGAGTCATGAAAAAAAATCTGAGCACATCAATTACTAGAAATAAAATTTATTCAGTAATCAAAAACATCCCAGCACACCAAACTGCAGGGCTGGATATCTTCACTGGTGAATCCTAACAAAGATTCAAGGATTATTGATGCAAATCCTCCTCAAACTCTTCCAAGAAACAGAATGAGGGAACTGATTTTTTGAACTGATTTTACAAAATCAGTTTTATCCTGATACTAGAACCAGACAAGGACATCAAAAGAACAAACCAGCCAATATCCCTCATGAACACAGATACAGAAATAATGAATAAAATGAACAATGCATTGCAACGATCATGCACCATGATCAAATGGGATTTAACCCAGTGATGCAAATTTAACATCCATAAATCATTCCAACTGATACACCATATTAATAAAATGAAGGATAAAAGGCATGATCATCTCAATAGTTGCAAAAACATCATTTGATAAAATTGAACACCCATTAATGATAAAAACTCTCAACAAAGAGGGTAAAGTAGAAAGGTACCTCAAAATACTGGAGGCCACATATGATAAGACCACAGCTAACTTTATACTTAATGGCAAAAAGCTGAAAGCTTGTTTTCTGTGATCAGGAAGAAGACAAGGATGCTTTCTTGACACTTTTATTCAACACAGTAATTGGCATCCTAGCCAGAGCAATTAGGCAGCAAATGAAAAACATTCAAATTGGAAAGTAAAACTGTCACTAAATATTTGCATTGTTAGAATTAACAAAGTTGGTCAGTTTGGAGGATACAGCATCTATACAACACGTATGTTGTGCTTCTACACACTAATAATCAACCTCAGTAGAGAAATTAATAAACTAATACCATTTACAATTGCATCAAAAAGAATGAAGTACCTAAGAATAAACTTAACCAAGGGTGGGGGGTGGGGGAGGTGAAAGACTTGTACTCTGAAAACTGTAACACCTTGATGAAGGAACAAATACACGGAAAGATATGTGGTGTTCTGGATTGTAACAATTGTATTAAAATGTCCATACTGGCCACAGCAATCTACAGACTCAGTGCAATTACTGTCAAAATTCTTATGTATATTTCACAGACGTAGAGAAAACCATTCGCAACTTGGATGGAACTACAAAAGATCCCCAATACCAAAGCAATCTGGAGAACAAAGCTTGAGGCAGAGTTCCAGATTTCAGCCTTTATTACAAAGCTATATTAATCAAAACAGTACGGTGCTGGCATAAAAATAGACAAAGATCAATGTACAGAGATCCCAGAAGTAAACCCATACTTATGATAAGAAGTCAAAAATACACAATAGGGAAGGGACCATCTCTTCAATAAATGATATTGGGCAAACTCATTTAAGACCATTCTCTTAAACCATACAGAAAATTAATTCAAAATGGGTGAAAGACCGGAATGTAAGACCTAACACCAGTGACTTGACAATGGCCTTGGTGATGATTTTTTGGATTTGACACCAAAAACGCAAAGGCAATACAATAGGATCTGAATGGACATTTTTTGAAGATAGAGATGGCCAAAAGATATATGAAAAGATGCTCAGCATCATTAACTATCAGGAAAATGCAAATCAAACCCACAATGAGATATCACCTCATACCTGTTAGAGTGACTATTATCAAAAAGACAAGAAATAACAAGTGTTGATGAGACATGGAGGAAAGTAAACAGTGTACACTGCTGGAGTATAAATTGTTGTAGCCTCAAGGAGAATAGTATGGCAGTTCCTCAAAAAGTTACAATTAGAACCACCATTATCCAACAATTCCACTTCTATGTACGTATCCACAGAAAATGAAAGTACTAACCTGAAAAGATATAGGCACCCCTATGTTTACTGCAGCAGCATTTACAATAGCCAAGATATGTAAACAGTCTAAGTATCTACGATGAATGTACGGATAAAGAAAAGGTATAACACACACACACACACACACACACACACACACACACACACTGCAGTAGTATTCCGCCATTAAAAAACACACAAAGAAATCTTACTATTTGTGATAAAACAGATGGACCATTGATGGTATTATGCTAAGTGATAGAAGTCAGAGAAAGACAGACACCATATGATCTCACTTACGCATGAAATCTAAAAATCCCAACAAATACCAAACCCATACATACCGAGATCAGGGTGGATGGTGGATGGTGGATGGGCAAAACCTGTGCAGGATCAAAGGTTCAAACTTCCAGTTGCAAAATAAAGTCATGGAGATGTAGTGTACTCCATGTTGACTAAAGTTAATAATACTGTATTGTATATTTGAAAGTTGCTAAGAGGGTAGATCTTAAAGGTTCCTGTTACATGAAAAAAAGATGTGTAACTACACATGGTGATGAATGTTACCTAGATTTCTTGTGGGGATCATTTCTCAGAATACTCAAATACTGAATCATGTTGTACAGGACAAAAATAATGAAGTTATAGCTTGCCTTGAATGAAGTAGACCAACTTGGTTCTTGACTTTACCATTATTTTGTTATGTAAACTCTGACATACCATTTAACTTGTGCCTGGGAATAAGTGCTTTTTGCAGTCCTAAACAGAGAATGCTATTTTCCCATTGGAAAATGATTTCAGCAAAATATTTAAATCTTTGAACTACAAGGGACAGATTTTTTCAATGTTAGTTGTATATAGTTAAGGTTATAGATAGATCTTAATCAAAATCCATAGGTCTCTTACATTAAGTGTTTCTTAATAGCCTGAAATAGTTGTATCATATACTTTTCATTTTGAGGAACCAAAGTGAAGATATTTTACATGTGGACTAGGAACCATTTAAGGAAATATGGAAACCACGAATCTAGTTTTAATGCTTTCTATTACTTTGAACACATTTATTTCATCCCTTGGTTACTGGCAATTCTATTATGGTTTAGAAACAACAATGGAAAATTTTATGGTTTATGCTTCATTGGAAGGAAAAAATAATCTTCAGACATTTGACCTCAGATAATTGTGAATCCACTGAAAATGCACTATGTATTTTTAGTGATATGTATTTTAACCACAAGAAAGTGTACAAGACAGTTTATCCTGGGAGTTTTCTTTTAGGATCTATAATATCTTTTTGTGATTTTTAATATATACTGTATATGGTTGCATTACATATTATATCTCTTATTAACTCTAGTGCCATCACTAATGTTTTAATATATAACTGTATGTGCCTCAAGGGAGCAGTTGGTGTGTTTTACAGGGAAAGAGCACACAAGAAAATTCTCCCTCCTGTTCCCTTCCATTATAAATTAATATCCACTACCAGGGGACCTCTTATGATATAAAATTGTCATCCTGTGAGTGGTATGGATGAAATTGCCAGGGAGGGACGCTGAGAGGCAGCCGGAGAATGAATAAGATGGCACCTTAGTCTGCTCCACGTGGGATCCCTGGCATCTTCTAGTAATTTATGATAAATAATTTACATCACTCATTTCAAGGTTTAATAACCTGCATTATATTTTCAGTCACTGTCTTCTCATAATGCAAGTGCATTTTCTATACTGCAAGGGTATATCCCATAGAATCATTTTTGCCAGTTCCAGAATATTCCACAACTGCTACAAGATTAAGATTTTAGGCAGTAAGAGTGCCTGGAGGATCAGTGATTTAAGTGACATTGCTGCCCGCATCGCTTTTCAGTTCAGCAGCAAGGGAGTTACGGGAAAAGCAGGTTGATCCATCACGACAGTCCTGTGTATTGTAGTGTGATGGTTGCCTGGCAACTCTACCTATAGAAACGCAACATCGGACTTGTATCCGTATTAATCCCCACTTGTCAAGTTTTGTAGGTATTTAATATATTAAGCTCCGAAAACACTCCAGAGCAAAAAAGGTTTGCTCATTTGATGATGCTTTGCAAGTGCACGAGGTTTCTGGAGGTTAACAAGTAAGTGGTTTGTGGGGCTCTGAACAGGTCTTGAAAGCATGGGGCTCTCTGTTCAATGAGCTTGAGCCTCACCTGACTTACATTCCTTACTTGTATCTCTTCCAAGGAGAGATATCTTCACTAGAAGGACACTTAGTGACTGTCTTTAATGGATTAGCTTCCACACTGGATATGGGCTGGTGTAAAATGTGGGGAAGACCAGACCTTGGATCTTTTCATCTGGGGTGCAGTGGGTCAGCTAGCACAGGTGGAGAGGAATGTTCTCACCTGTCAGCTCAGGGCACAGAGCCCTCCATTGCCCTCTATCCTTTTTACACTCTCTTAAGAGATAAGAACACATTGTGGATGATGCCCAATGCCCAGCCCACTGCTTGCGGCTCCAATCTGAGTTCCCCTCCCTTACCCATCTCAAGAGAGTGCCACAGAGGAACTTCTCACCCCGGCTTTGTGGTCTCTCGAGCTTCATCTCTCTTTTTCTTGCCTCAGCTTTACTTTCAGAGTCTGCTTCTTTTGACTTCAGTACAACTTACCTTCACCCCATCCTGGATCCTCCCCTCTATTTAAATCAGGTCCACCCAGAAAAGCTGTGAGGGAAGATCGGCTCAAAGACACCCTATTTTACTAATGAGAAAACTCTTCTTAGGAATAGGGCAGTATCTCAAATTTCTAGAAATGGACAAGGTCTCGAGATGAAATAAATTGCATTTTTAATGCACAGGGTAAGAACCTATACTGCTAATGATATGAAGGACACTTATCATTTCAGTTATTCCAGAGGGTGATATTTGGTCATTAGTCTTTAACAGAGACATTATTTTAGCTGGCTGAGGAAGTTGAAAAGTAGTTGCTGCTCTGATCTTTGTTATATTCATATGAATGAAAAGCCTTTTTAGTGACCCCAGAAACACCCATGACTCCCACCAGACGATTTTATCCTAAATCAGTGCATCTGGCCATAAGGAACAAAGGGGTGTGGGAACAGAGCTGAAGCAAAATTATCTACCTCCCCTCCCTCTGCCACTTGCTAAGACAGCACAACGTTCTCTGACACAGCTCATCAAGAAAGGGCACATTTATTACATGTGTTACTGAAGCCACTGGCATTCAGCAGGGGGAGGTGTGTGAGTGTATAATGGAATAAAGACTCCTTACAGGAAGGAGACCTTATATAATTGTCAGAGAAGCTAGGGAAGTAAGGATGAAGAAGAGAGAAAGAAGGACTGGAGAAAGTCACCAACAGCTTCCCATAAGTACTGGGGCTGGTGGGCAGGTCAGAGCGTGCAGGAGAATTTGAGAGGCAGGCATGTCCAGCTTCGCAGCTGGGAAAGGAAGCACCATGAAGGGAAGCTTAGGAAAAGCCTAAGGCAGCCTACCATCCGTGGTGCCAAATGCTCGCGGGGTATTCAGCCAAACGTGTGGTGGTGAGCCTGGGGCTGCTGGGGGTCAGTAGTGCTGCCATTCATGAGAAAGCTGGGGACAGTAAGGACAAGCTAGTAGCAGAGTAATGGCTGCCGCTTCACGTTGGTCTCCCCAGCTCCTATCAACTCTTAGCCAGAAATCACACAGGGCAGAGGATTCAGAGAAAGATGGAAGTTGCTTGCTTTTAAGGGAGCAGCCCTTAAAATCCTTTTCAAAACAGAAAAAGGATGGCAAAGTCCTGGAAGATGACACATTAATAGCGAGAAAGAATAAAAATGAGATTTTCACAAATGCAGTGTTTATAGAATGCAAAGCCTCAATGGATCAGCTCTGGGAGTGAAGGATTCTGGGAAGAGGGGGCCAATGAGAAAGGCTTGCAGAATGGGAGGGACACAATGAGGTGAACATCTGCCTTCCTGGTCAGTCAGCCTTGGAAATCAAGGGAGCAAAGGTGACTTCAGAAGTCCAAGTAAACAAACCATTTAATTCTGCCAAAGGAAAAAAAATCTTAAGGACTAAAATCAGAGTAACTCAGGAATGAAAAGTAGTTCAAAGATTACATGATGAGAAAATTAAGGACATAGTAACAAAATACCTTTTTTGAATCTTTACAGAAATCTGTACCAACAATTACTATGCCTGAAAGTGGCCATGTCTTGTGGTAGGAACCATCTTTTTCCTACATTTCAGATTTTTGGTCTTTAAATGATTAGTGTGTCAGGTTCTGGGTTAACCCTCAGAATTAAACTAATACTGGATCAGCATACAGTGTTTTTGGACTAAAGGATCATTCACATCAGAATTCTAATTTCAAAAAATCCTGTAGTTTAACTGCCAAATCCAGAAAACAAATAAGCTGCAGAGATGACCCAGGAGAGTAAAAGAGGCCTAGGGTTTTAAGGAAATCCAAGGCCATGATGTGGGTCATGCTTTGAGAGTAACTGTTCTTTTCTTCCAATTGCATTTCCTTTAGAACCCTCATCACTCTTAACTTGTCAGGAATTTCTCTCCTAATTTTAATATACTGCTCCTTGTGAAAGCCTGGTTCATTTCCACAATACATCAGCCCTTTCACTGGTATTCTCTGTCAGCAAACAGGACAAATGCTCTACTTTTCTCTGGCATAGCTCAGTTTAATGTGTAATTTAAATCCACATACAGGCTAGTGTTTTGGGCAGAACCGTGTCCCTCCACCAGATTCACATGTTTCAGTCCTAACCCCTAGTCTTTCAGAATATGACTGACAGTATTGGAGACAGGCTCTTTAAAAAGGCAATTAGATTACAATGAAGTCATTAGCGTGTGCTCTAATCCAGTATGACTAGTGTCCTTATAAGAAGAGATTAGGACACAGACACGTACATGACAGCCATCTATAGGCTAAGGAGAGAGGTCTCAGAGGAAGCCAATCCTGTGGACACCTTGGTCTTGGATTTCTATCCTTCAGAAACGTGAGAAAATACACTTCTGTGGTTTAATCCACCTGTTAGGGGAGCCGTAGGAAATTAATACAACTATTTTCAAACTGGAACCAAGGATTATACTAAAACGACTTAGAATCACTTCTTCCTATCATTTGAGATAAACCAAATGCATGCAATGCTAAAGGTTCTATCACATTTTTCCTCAAAATAAAAACCCACCATAGAGAGGATATGGTGATTGCTGAACTCCGTTCGGGAGCTGAGATCACTATCGGAGTCAGGGTGATTTAGTAAAACATACAGGACATTCAGAGGCAAAGTTTTATGTTTGAAACTCGTCCCTCAGCAACTTAATTCTATTTGTGTGATACAACTGGTAAACTAGTTTCTTCACTTATCAAATGTAAGAATCATCTGATGTTTCTAGTTCCAGGTGGTAAGATGGGAGGATCCTGAACTGACCACGCCCATGGGCACACCAAACAGACATATGGAATAGTTTCCTATAGGATATAACTCCCCCCTCACCAAAATAGCTAGCCAACTCCTCCTATACTATGGGTGAATGAAAAAGCCCACACTGAGGCAGGTAGGAGACACTGACACAATCACATCGTAAGCCCTACCTTTGCTTGCAATCTACAGTTGGGAAAGAGGTCAAAACCCTGGGCTTCTCCTTGAGGAGAAGCTCCATGACTTGGGCACCATAACTTTTAAGACTTGAACCTGAGAAATGAGCCCCTAACCCATTGAACTTGGATGGTTAGGACAGCTTTTGTCTTGGAGACCCACGAGAGTGCTGCCAACAGAGAAGCCGTTCTCCAAGAGCTTATGCATGGGCTCACCAGCCTAACAGCACAGGGCAGAGGCGGCAGACCAAAAACACCTACCCAATTTCTGTGACAGAGGCTGATTTGCTTACCTTAGAGCATTGATGTAAGGGGCAGGCATCTGTTTACCACATATCTAGAGGCCTCCAGAAATACGCTCTGGGGACAGAAGCCAGCGGCCACCATATTTACCCTGTCCCTCTGCTTTACTCTGGATCACCAGTGTCTCCCAGAAAGGAGCTTCCGCCCTTGTCTGGCACCCGGATTGTCACAACTGCAGCCCAGGGAACACTTACAGGTGCTTCCTGCACAGCTGGCCAATGGGTCTTATGCCCAAGAGTTTGCCAGGATGGTAACAAATGGAAAAAGAGTTAAGTGGCTACCACTCCAATTACACAACAAGAGGCCGCAAACAGAAATGCCCTGTCTTTCCATGAAAGAGATCTTGTTTGCTGTGGCCGGAGAGGCTGGCTTCTAAATAAAAACACACCTGAGGGCAGACTATACGTCTCTCCAGTGACCCTAGAGGTGGGCATTATCTTCCTGCTCCTCGTCCACCATGCTCCAGAGTTCCAGTGTCTCCCGACGGGTGGGCGCACACGGGTCTGATACCTGGCTTTTATGTCTGGGGCTCCAGTTGTGACTGCTGCCCAGGGAAAGGCCCTAGGTTGCCTGGCTCCAGAGGTCACCAGGGCTTACAATTACGGGTCTCATGGGAACCTAACAAACAAAGTTCTTGGTTGGCTACCACCCGCAGGGCAGGGACCTGACAACAGATTAAAACACACACCCTGTCTTTCTGTTGAAAAGGCCTATTTGCTTCTCTTGAGCTTTGGCTTAAGGAGCAGGATTCTGGTTTGGCACTTAGCCAGGAGCCTACTGAGATGCTCTCTGGGGGTGGAGGTCAGTGAACACTATCTTTATGTCATCCTCTGCATTTTTTAGGTTCCTAACTAGAAAGGAGGTTGAACACTTGTCAGGCACCCAATATGTGCGCCTACCATTTGGGGTTACTTTTGGATTGCCAGACTCTAATGGCCAGTGGGGGTTATGCCTGCAGATCCACAAGACTATATATATTTACATCCTTTAAAAACTGCTGGTAAGGGTGTAATTTTCAATCTGGTGTTGATTGAGATCCTCCCCTTTGGGACATTGACAAGTCATGGCACACCTCCAACTACTGAGGACCATGAAAAATAAAATTGGCTCCTTGGACAATCCCAAAGGTTTGAGAGACAACCAAGAGCTAGGGCAGGGTTGATCAATGAGGTTCATCTCCTACATGAGGCCACTATCTCCAGACTAGAAGTAGTGACCCTTTTATCTGGTACATCGAAACGAACGGAGTCAAACAAAATGAAGTAAAGGAAATGTTTCAAATGAAAAGAAAAAGGTAAAACCTTAGGAAAAAAATCTTAATAAAATCAAGATAAGTCATTTACCTGATGGAGAATTCAAAGTATTGTTCCTTAAAATACTGTTCACAGAGTAGCTTGCTGAACTTGAGTTAATAATAGATAATAAACCAAGAACTAAATGAAATAGAAAATGTAAGAAAGCACCAGATAGAAATCAATGAGCTGAAGAATAAAATAACTGAAGTGAAAAATACACCAGAGGGCTTTAACAGTAGACTAGATGAAGCAGAACAGATCAGTGAACTTAAAGAAAGGGCAGTCGAAGTCACCCAATTAGGGCAGCAGAAAGAAAACAAATCAAAAGATGAAGACAGCTTAAGCATCAGCATTCACATAATAGAGGTCACAGATGGAGAAGAGAAAGAGAAAGGAGCAGAAAACTTATTTGAAGAAATAATGGCTGACAACTTCCTTAACCTGGAGAAAAAAAGAAATCCAGAGGGGCACCTGGGTGGCTCAGTTGGTTAAGCATCCAACTTCAGCTCAGGTCATGATCTTGCAGTTTGTGGGTTCAGGCCCCGTGTCGGGTTCTGTGCTGACAGCTAGCTCATAGCCTGGAGTCTGTCTTCAGATTCTGTGTCTCCTTCTCTCTCTCTGACCCTCCCCTGCTCACGCTTGCTCGCTCTCTCTCTCTCTCTCTCAAAAATAAATTAAAAAAAAAAAAGACATCTAGATTCAAAAGGTCCAGAGAGTTTCAAATAATATGGACACTTAGAGACCCACACCATAACAAGATAAATAAAGTCTAAAAAAGTAAAGACATGGAGAGACTCTTAAAGGCAGCAAGGGAAAATTAACTTGTTAGGTGTAGGGGAACCCATATAAGACTATCAGTAGACTTTTGGCAGAAACTTTGCAGGAGAGGAGGCAATGTGATATAATTAAAGTGCTAAAAGAAAAGAAACTTCCACCAAGAATATTCTACCTGACAAAGTTGTCATTCAGAATTAAAGGAGAGATATTGAATTTACCAGACAAGCAAAAGCTAAAGCTATTGATCTACAAGAAATGTTAGATAGACTTCTTTAGGCTGAAATGAAAGAGTGCCAATTAATAAGGTGAAAACATGTTAGAGGATAAATCACCTGGATACAGGTAAATATATAATAAAATGGATAATAATCTAACATTGTAACTGTGGTGAGTTAATCCCTTCTAAAATTAGAACAAAGTTTAAAAGAGAAAACTAGTAAGATAACTACAACTATATTAATTTTGACAAAGGATACACAAGATGTAAATTATGATATCAAAACATAAATTAGTGGGTATAAAAAAGCAGAACTTTAGAATGAGATGAAAATCAATTGTTTATATAAAACAGACTACATAAATAAAAGTTGTTTTATGTAAGCCATATGGTAATGACAAAGGAAAAAAAACTGGTAGATACACAAAACAGAGAAATATCTAAACATACCACTGAAGAAAACCATTGAATCACAAAGGAACAGGGCAAGAAGAAAGGAATAGAGCTGCCTAGAAAATAATGAACAAAATGGCAATAAATGCATACCTGTCATACTTAAATGTAAATGGCATAAGTTTTCTATCAAAAGAGTGACTAGATAGATTTTTAAAAGCCAACTGTATGCTGCCTACAAAAGACTCATTTCTTTCTTTTTTTTTTTTGTATGTCTAGGGAGGCTTTATTTTATTTTTTTGTGTGTGATGTTTGCTTTTCTTTTTTTTTTTTTTGTAACTTTATGTATTTTATTTTTTTTAGAATATAACACTATTTTTTTAACATATGCAATTATTTTCCATCATTTACAATACAGTAGTTACAATGACACTCCAAATGGATAAGCAAAGTAAAAAATCAGAACCCTAACTTCTATTTCATGTAATTAGACTTATACAGAAATTAGAAGGTTAAGTAACAACTAGTTAATCACCTAATTTCACAGCTATCTGAAGTG
>NC_043705.1:16740344-16744971 GCF_006229205.1 Suricata suricatta
GAAAGCTTGCACACAAAGAACTCACATCTTTTCAAGCTTCAGTAGGAAATATTCTGCTACTATGTATTAAATACTGCATGCTTTGCCCAAGCTAAGATGAAACCACATCATAAATCAATAAGCATTTTGCATTTTCTTTCATTACCTACTCAAAGTCATGCCTACTGTACCTCTAAACATTTCATTAAATCCAATTATACAGCAACACTCCCAAAATAAACTTAGATTGTATTGCAGTTTCACTTAACAGTATATAAAATGCTGTGTTGTGACAGGTATCAACTATCCATTAGATACTGAATCAATTTTTCTTAAGCACTACTAACTGCTTGCTTTTCTTGAAGCTAGATCATTCTGAAAGTTTCCTGTTAGACCTATGAGTGCGAACATATGGTTTCTGTCCTTCTCTGTCTGACTTACTTCGCTTAGCATGACCCCATCAAGGTCCATCCACTTTCCTACAAATGGCCATATGTCATTCCCTCTCATTGCCATGTAGTACTCCATTGTGTATATATACCACATCTTCTTGATCCACTCATCAGGTGATGGGCATTTAGGCTTTTTTCCATGTTTTGGCTATTGTTGACATTGCTGCTATGAACATTGGGGTACATGTGCTCCTATGCATCAGCACTTCTGTATCCCTTGGGTAAGGAAAGACTGAAAGTCAAAGGAGGTAATGGAGAACAAAGAAACTTAGCTACACTTAGACAAAACAGACTTTAGAACTATTATAATACACAAAACCTGTAAGAGACAAAAATCTCTATTTCATAATGGCAAAGCAGTCAATCAAAAAATAAAATGTAACATTTGTAATATTTATGCATCTAGCAGAGAAGTAACTAACTATATAAACAAATATTAACAGACTTAAGGAAGAAATGACAGGAATACCAACACAATAGGGGATTTTTTTAAATTTATTTTTGAGAGACAGAGAGAGACAGCACGAGCAGGGGACAGTCAGAGAGAGAGGGAGACACAGAATCTGAGACAGGCTCCAGGCTCTGAGCTAGCTGTCAGCACAGAGCCTGACGCGGGACCTAAACTCACGAACCGTGAGATCATGACCTGAGCTGAAGCCGGACACTTAACCGACTGAGCCACCCAGGTGCCCCCACAGTAGGGGATTTTAGTACCCTATCTTCACCATTGAAGCCATAATTACAGAAAAAGACTAAGGAAACACTTGCCTTAAATGAAACGTTAGACTAGGTGGACTTAAGAAGCATAGACAAAGCTTTCCATCCCAAAACAACAGAATAAGGATTTCTCTCCAATGCACAGGAAAATTCTCCAGGACAGATCATATGTTAGGCCACAAAACCGTTATCAATAAATTTAAGAATATTGATTCCACACCAAGGATCTTTTCCAAACAATGGTATGAAACTAAACAAGAAGAAAACTGGTAAAATCTCAAATAGATTGAGGAAAACAACATGCTACTGAAAATGAATGTATCAAAAGCAGCATTTAAAAAAGAATTAAAAAAAATAACTTGACACAAATGAGATACACATATGCCAAAACACAAAATGAAACACAGCAAAAGCAGAAGAGGGAAGTTCATAGCAATAAATGCTTTAAATTCTTCAAGACAGAAGAATAATCTCCCTCCAATTTTACACCTCAAGGAACTAGAAAAAGAAGAACAAACAAATCCCAAAGTTAGTAGGAGGAAGGAAATAACAAAGATCATAACAGAAATAAAAGAAAGACATGGGATGCCTGGTGGGTTAGTTGGTTAAACCTCTGTTCAGCTCCGGTCATGATCTTATGATTTATGAGTTCAAGCCCTGCTTCAGGCTCTGTGCTGACAGCTCAGAGCCTGGAGCCTGCTTTGGATTCTGTGTCTCCTTCTCTCTCTGACCTTCCCTGCTCGTGTTCTGTCTCTCTCAAAAATAAATAAACATAAAAAAACTTAAATAGAAACTAAAACGACAGTAGGAAAGATCACTGAAACTAAGAACTAGTTTTTTTAAGCAGAAAAAATTGACACACTTTAGCTAAACTCAACAAGAAAAAAGAATTCTCAAATAAATGAAATTAAAAGGGACAGAAGAATTCTTACAATGGAAACCACAGAAACGTTAAATATAAGAGACAGCATAAGAGATAATTATGCACCAACAAATTGGACAACCTAGAAGAATTGGAAAAATTTTTAGAAACATAAAAATTAACATGACTGAAGTATGAAGAAATAGGAAATCCAAACTGACTAATAACTAATAAGGAGATTGAGTCACTAATCAAAAATCTCTCAATAAAGAAATGTACAGGATTAGATAATAAATTCCACCAAACAGAGAGGAATTAATAACAACCTGTTGAAATTCTTTCAAAGAGAGAGAGAGAATATGAATATGAAGGAGCAATCCCAAGCTCATTTTATGAGGCCAGCATTACCCTGATCAAAACCAGACAAGAACACAAGAAAGAAAATTACAGGCCAATATCCCCAATAAACATAGATGCAAAACTCCTCAATAAAATATTAACAGAGTTCAACAACATAAAAAGGATCACACACCACAATTAAATGAGATCTAATCCAGGAACACAAGGATGGTAAACATCTGCAAATCAATCTATGTGATACAATAACAAAATGAAGGGTTAAAATTATATGATCATCACAATGTATGGGGGGAAAAAAACATCTGACAGAATTCAACTTCCATTCCTGATAAAAATTTGCCAAAAATTGGATATAGAAGGACAGTACCACAACATAATAAAAATTATATATAACAAACCCACGGCTAATATCCTACTGGATGGGAAATCTTTTCTTCTAATATTAGAAACAAGACAAGGACGCCCCCACTGACCACTCCTACTCAACATAGTACTAGAGGTCCGAGCCAGAACAGTCAGGTAAGAAAAAGAAAAAAAGAAAAGAATGTATCCAAACCAGAAAAAGAAGGGAAACGGTTTGCAGATGACATGATAGAGCAAACCCTAAGGACTCCACCAAAAAAAAAAAAACAAAAAAACAAAAAAACCATTAGAACTAAAAAATGAGTTAGTAATGTTGCCAGAAACAAAACCAACATATAAAAGTGAGTTGTGTTTCCATACACTAACAATGAACTTTCAGAAAAAGAAATAAAGAAAATCCCATTTACACTGGTATCAAAAACAATAAAATACCTGGGCATAAATTTAACCAAACAAGTGAAAGATCTGTACACTCAAAACTAGGAAACACTGATTAAAGACACTGAAGAAAAGAGAAACAAACGATAAGATATCTCATGCTCATGGGCTGGAAAAAATTAATACTGTTAAAATGTGCATACTACACAAAGCCATCTATAGCTTTAATGCAATCCCTGTGCAAATTCCATGGCATCTCTTAGAGAACTAGAAAAAATACTACCAGAATTTCGATGGAAATAGCCAAAGCAATCCTGAGAAAGTAAAACATGGCTGGAGGCATAATACTTCCTAATTTCAAATTCTATTGCAAAAGTGTTTTATTATTATGGTACTAGTATATGAATAGTCACATAAGCGTATGGATTAGTACTGAGAGTCAAGATATAAACTCTCACATATATAGTCAAGTAATATTCAACAAAGGAGCCCAGATAATCAAGGAGTAAAGAAAACCTCTCCAATAAATGGTGCTGGGAGAACTGGATACCTTTCTGACACTTCTCACAAATATTAACTTGAGATTCATAAAGAATGAAATGCATAACCTGAAATTATAAAATGCCTAGAAGAAAACAGGGAAGAACCTTTTCGACATTGCTCTTGGTGATGATTTTTTGGATTTGACACCAAAGGCAAAGGCAACAAAAGCAAAATAAACAAGTGAGATGACATCAAACTAAAAACTTGTTTACAATAAAGGAAGCCATCAGCAAAATGAAAAGGCAACCTACTGAATGGGAGAAAATATGTGGAAATCCTCTATCTGAAAAGGGGTTAATATCCAAAATACATAAAGAACTCATATAACTCAATAGCAAAAAAAAAATCTCAACCCATTAAAATTCAGAGGATCTTAATAGACATTTTGTCAAAGCAGACAGGGAGATGGTGAACATGCACAGGAAAAGATGGTCAACACCACTAATCATCAAGAAAATGCACATAAAAACTGCCATGAGACTACATCTCATATCTGTTAGAAAGACTGTTATCAAAATGACAAGAAAGAGGAGATGGATATGGAGAAAAGGGAACCTTGTGCACTGTTGGTTGGAGTATAAAAAGTTGTTGCCTCTAGAAAAACAGTATGGCAGTTCATCAAAAAGTTAAAATTAGGAACACCATATGATTCCACAATTCCACTTCTAGTATTTATCTGAAAAACAAAAACAGTAACTTGAAAAGACTTATGTACCTCTCCCACTACTGTGTTCAGTGCAGCATATTTACAAAAGCCAAGATATGGTAGCAAGTGAAGTGTCCACTGATGGTTGAATGGGTAACGAAAATGTGTTACAGGTACACAGTGGAATAGTATTCAGTCACAAAGGTGAAGGAAATCTTGCCATTTGTGACCACATAATCTTGAGGATATTATGGTAAGTGAAATGAACTAAATAGGGAAAGGCAATTACCACAGGATCTCAAGTAAATGTGGTATCTAAAAAACAAA
>NC_043705.1:16745071-16746438 GCF_006229205.1 Suricata suricatta
AAGAAAGAAAGAAAGAAAGAAAGAAAGAAAGAAAGAAAGAAAGAAAGAAAGAAAGAAAATGAGGTCATGGATACAGAGAACAGATAGTAGAGGGGTGGGTGAAATGGATGGAATGAGTCAAAAGGTACAACCTTCTATCTGTAAAATAAAAAAGTCATCCCAGAGTGCAAGAATGATTCATTCATTTTTAAAAAAATAAATCAGCATGATACAGATGTTAACAAAGTGAAGGATAAAAATCATATGATCATCTCAATAGGTACAAAAAAAGTACTTGACAAAATTCAACATCTATTCCTGACACAAACTCAACAAAGTGGGCTTAAAGAGAACATACCTCAACATAGTAAAGAGCATGTATGATAAACCCACAGTGAAGATCATACTCAATGGTGAAAAACTGAGAACTTTTCCTCTAAGATCAAGAGCAAGACAAGGATGTCTACTCTTACCAATTTGATTCAACACTACTGAAAGTCCTTGTTCCTACAATTGGACAGGGAAAAGAAATAAAAAGCATCCAAAATGGTAAAGAAGAAGTGAAACCATCACTATTTGACATGATACTAAATATAGGAAATCCCAAAGATTCTACCAAAAACCTGTTACAAGTAATTTATTCAGCAAGGTCACAGAATACAAAATTAATATGTGGAAATCTTTTGCATCTCTGTATTCTAATAATAAAGTAGGAAATAGCAAAATTAAGAAATCACTTCCAGGGGCACTTGGGTGGCTCAGTCGGTTAAGCGGCCGACTTTGGCTCAGGTCACAATCTTGTGGTTTGCAGGTTCGAGCCCCACATCAGGCTCTGTGCTGACAGCTTAGAGCCTGGAACCTGCTTCAGATTCTGTGTCTCCCTCTCTCTCTGACTCTGCCCAGCTCATGCTCTGTTTCTCTCTGTCTCAATAATAAATAAAACATTTCTGTATCTCTTGGGTAAATCCCTAGCAGGGCTATTGCTGGGTCATAAGGGAGTTCCATTGTTAATTTTTTGAGGAACCTCCACACTGTTTTCCAGAGCGGCTGCACCAGTTTACATTCCCACCAACAGTGTAGGAGGGTGCCCGTCTCTCCATACCCTCGCCAGCATCTATAGTCTCTTAATTTGTTCATTTTAGACACTCTGACTGGCGTGAGGTGGTATCTCAGTGTGGTTTTGATTTGTGTTTCCCTGATGATGAGTGATGTTGAGCATCGTTTCATGTGCCTGTAGGCCATCTGGATGTCCTCTTTGGAGAAGTGTCTGTTCATGTCTTCTGCCCATTTCTTCATGGGTTATTTGTTTTGTGGATGTGAATGTTTGCACTCATAGGTCTAACAGGAAAACAGGAGAAACCTAATGGAGGACCAGGGGGTGGGGAAGA
>NC_043705.1:16746538-16764907 GCF_006229205.1 Suricata suricatta
CTGAAAAGGAACTGAGGGTTGGAGGGGAAGGGGGAGGGGGGAAAAGAGGTGGTGGTGATGGAGGAGGGCACTTGTGGGGAAGAGCACTGGGTGTTGTATGGAAACTAATTTGACAATAAACTACTTTAAAAAAATAATAAATAAAACAGTAAAAAAAAAAAGAAAAGAAAACACTTCCATTTATAACTGAACCAAAAAGAATAAAATACCCATGAATAAACTAAACTAAGGAGGTGAAAGAACAGTACTCTAAAAACAATGAAACACTGATGAAATAAATTGAAGATGGCACAAATAAATGGAAAGATATACCATGTCATGAATTGGAAGAATATTGTTAAAATGTGCATACTATCCAAACCAATGTACAGATTCAACTGTGAGAAAGAAAAACAAACCTGGCTATATTACAATCTTAGATTTCAAGATATATGACAAAGCTATTAAAAATCAAAACAGGCTGGTACTAATACAAAAACAGACACATACATCAATGAAATAGATTAGAAATAAATTTACAGTATATGGTCAATTTATGATAAAGGAGCCAAAAGTATTAGTTGGGGGAAAAGACAATAAATGGTAATGGTATTGGGAAACTTTAGCCGCTACATGCCAAAAAATCAAACTGGACCACTTTCTTTCGCCATATGCAAAAATAAATTCAAAATGGACTGAAGAACTAAATGTGAGACTTAAAATCACAAAACCCCTAGAAGAAAACCCAGACAATGTCCTAGATATCATTGCTGTAGCAACATTTTTCTAGATAGGTCAAAGGAAACAAAAGCAAAAATAAATTATTGGGACCACACCAAAATAAAAAGCTTTTGCACACTGAAGGAAACCATCGACAAAGCGACAATGTACAGTGTAATCGAAGCAGACACACTTTTTGCTCAATAGAAATTCATCTGTACCTATACTGGCTCAAACTCAGGGCTGATGACATCTGGTCTTATGAGGGCCGCGCCCTCTGCTCCCAGACACTTCACTTTTGCCAGTTCCTGATTCCCTGACAATGAAACCTCACCTTGACTCTTCCCGACTTAGTCCTCTCCTCATACTAGCTTGGGCCCTGAGGGTCTCACATGAGCCCCCTCAAGGCAGGAGAGGAGATTAAGGTGGGGGGAGGGGCAAATCGTATTCAATTTTAGAGCCCTCAAAAATAATTCTAATTTTGTTCAAAAGTGAGTGTTTATTTAGAGCAGGAACAGGAAGGGGCTTCAACTTCATCATCTTCCAGTTAATCCACCTCGAGGAGAACCACGAGGAGACCTAACCACCACTGTCCTGGCTCCTGTCTCATCTATCTCCCCACCTCAACTTCAGCCTGACTTTGAGGCAGGCAAGGCCCAGACAGCCCTGGCCACAGCTGAGGAGAAGGAAGAAGACACATTGGACTCTCTCTATATTCAATAAGGGGCTGATATCCAAAATATACAGAGAACTCATACAACTCAACACCAAAAAACAAAGAATACAATTAAAAACAATCAGAGGACCTGAAGGGACATTTTTCAGAAGTAAACAACACAGACGGCCAACAGACACATGAAAAGATGCTCAACATCACTCATCATCAGGGAAATGCAAATCAAAACCACAATGAGATCTCACATCATGCCTGTCAGAATGACTAGTAGGAAAAAGACAAGACATAATAAGTGTTGATGAGGATGTGGAAACAAAGGAACCCTCTTCCCAGGTGGGAATGTAAACTGGTGCAATCACAATGGAAAACAATACGGAGGTTCCTCAAAAAATTATAAATAGAAATACCATGTGGTCTAGTAATTCCACTACTGAGTATTGACCCAAAGAAACTGAATACCCTAATTAAAAAAACATATGCATCTATGTTTATTGCAGCATTATTTACAATAGTGAAATTATGGAAGCAACCCAAGTTTCCATCCCAATGAACATATAAAAAAGAGTGATGTGTGTATATATGTGTGTGTGTCTATATAATATATATACACACATACACACAATGGAATATTACTTATCCATAAAAAAGAATGAAATCTTGCTATTTGCAACAATATGGATGGACCTAGCAGGTATTATGAGAAGTGAAATGATTGAGACCGATAAAGAAAAATATAGTATGATTTCACACATATGTGGAATGTAAACAACAAATGAGTAAATGAATGTGTTTTATGCACAAACACTATAAATACAGAGAACAGACTTTTGATAGGGCAGGACAATGGACAAAAAGGAGAAATGGAAGTAAGAGGTATAGGCTTCCAGTTGTGCAGTGAGTAAGGGATGGGGAAGAAATGTAGAACATAGGGAATACAGTCAATGGTATCGCAGTACTGCTGTATGATGATAGATGGAAGCTATTGTCATAAGCATAGCATAATATGAAGCTGTCAAATGTTGTACACCTCAAACTATTTGAACACCGTGTGTTAACTATGCTCCAGTAAAAAGAGTAAAAGGGTAAATTTAAAAGTAAGTAAAAAGTGACATGGGTATGTAATATACAGCTCGTTGTTTATAATGATACTGTACTGCATATTTGCAAGTCGCGCAGAGAGTAAATCTTACAAGTTTTCATCACACACAAAAAAATTTCTAACCATGTGAACTGGCAAATGTGAACTAGATTTACTGTGGTGACCATTTTGCAAGATACACAAATACTGAACCATGATGTCACAAACCTGAAAGTGTTATAATGTTGTCTGTCAATCATATGCCAATTTAAAAGATTGTAAAAAACTAAGTGATGCATCTGAGAGAATACAAGTGAAGGAATGTTAATGACAAGCATTTTGTCAACTGTAAGACACCAAACACACATTAGTCATTAGGAGTGACAACCAAAAATACTACATGGTGTTGTCAGATATGAACACTATATTGATAACTGGAAACAATAAGTCTCAATAAATATTTATTAATACTTATTAGATGGTCACAGTGGAATCATAGTGGCATATGATGACCATGTTATAGAATCTTGCTGGTTCAAAAATCCAAAATTTGAATAAGAAAAGGGTCCTTAGTTTCTAACTGATATCAGAAGCTCCATGATTAGTCAGTCAAGTGTATTTTCTTTTTTCCCTCCAGCTGTATCAGGCCATTTTTGTCTCCCTCATCCTCATTTTTTTCAGCTCAAAATCATGACTTCAGATTGTTTTGAGCCACCATCTATGTTTTTCTAAGACCAGTAAAGGGTTGGGGTGCCTGAGTGGCTCAGTCAGTTAAGCCTCTAACTCTCGAGGTTCGTGGGTTCGAGCCCTGCATCAGGCTCTGTGCTGACAGTTAGCTCAGAGCCTGAAGCCTGTCTTTGGATTCTGTGTCTCTCTCTGTGACCCTTCCCTGCTCACACTGTCTCTCTCTCTTTCTCAAAAATAAGTAAAACACTAAAAAAAAAAAATTTCTAAGACCAGTAAGGGGAAACCATCATGAGTGATGGCAGGTGGCTGCGACAGTGTTGCCCAGCATCAGTGATGGCTAGTGACAAGTCAAAGGTTGACAAGAAATTCAGCCCCCACCCAGGTCACTGCTGTCGCAAACGGCTCCGTTACTAAGAGAGCTAATCTACTCTCGAGGACATTCTGGCAGAAATATGTTTTTTTTTTTTTTTTTGCACTTTGTGATATGAGATGGCCATATGAAATTAGGGGTGGAACAGAGTACAGATCCTAAATATTTCCTCTGTGTGTCAGAAACAGTCATCTGAGAAGGTTTTATTAGGGCAAGTAAACCTCTAACCGCTGCTTTGACCACAGGGGCCAGAGATGTTTGTGTTTTATTTCAAGACACTGGATCCAGAGTCGAGGTCTGGTATTTTGCTGGTGACTGCTGAAGAGGAGGGATTTGGCTTCTGGCAGAACATAAAGCCAAGCTGACAACAAAGCTTTCCTTTCAAGCTATCCAAATGAACACATTTCTAATCTGAAATTCAAATACTTGACAACAGAGAGCCTGTGAGCCGGGCTTTGAACAGGAAATTGCTTCATGGTTTTAGCATAATGAATTAGGCAGTTAGACTAAATCCATTTAGTAGGAAAAGAATGCTTTCACATGCTTTCTAAAAAAAAGGAGTGGAGGGGGTGGGGGGGAGAGCCTTCTTAATTTCCCAAATTTTTCAGGACTTATAGACACAAATGCTCCATGTAAATTTTATCTGTTGTGTTCTATGGTTGGAATGTAAAAAGGCACCTGAGCTCAGTATTCAGAAATTATCTTTGTTAGAAAATGCTGTACTTTTCAATGTTGGGGAAGCTGATGGTGATGAACATCAGTTAGGAGAGCCTCATCCTTCTCCATGTCCTGTACTTGCCCTGACAATGGTGAAAGTATTTTAATTCTGAAGCCCTGTCAAGTCCAAAGACACAGCATTGCAGGCTGTTGGGAATGGGGCGGGTAGACATGGAGGAAAAGAATGAGCCTGGACAGCAGAGGAGAATGGAGACCAATGCCGTCCACAGAGCAGGCTCTCCCCCATTCGGAGTCCTTGTGGTCAGATCACACCTCTAGCTCTCAGTCCTGAGCACAGAAGCTGGCCACTCCGTCAGCTGGGTTTGCGACAACAGGGGTGGCAGTGACACTTGCAGCAGGGCATGGGGACAGCTGCGGAAGGGGAGGTGAAGTTTGCTCATGTCAGGTCCATGTAACAAAGCTGACCCAGAGAGGCTCTGCTGACAGACATCCCTTGGGAAAGACACAACTTGGGGAAAAAATATAAAAAGGAAAATCAAGAGTAACAACAGGGTAAACTAACAAAAAGACAAAGAAGCTGGAAGAAAAGCTGGTTAAATCCTGTTCTGGGAAAGTTTGCCAGAGGAGGGCTGATATGTAACCAAGCCACAACAGCATTTCCTTGCAGCACTGAGTATGGACACAGTTGGTCTCTGAGCCTGAGCCCAAGACAGGCAAGTCACCAGTGTTCTGTGTCATCATTCTTACACCACAGCCAATATGTAACAGGGTCTGACATTTCTGCATTCACAACTTGCTAGTTAATACATCCAAACCGTTTCCTGCTCCCTCCTCTATGGTAACAAAATGTCAGTAAATATGGTTCCTTTTTAGTCCTTGTTTTCAACTTTCCTATCAGAGGGAACAGTAAAGTCCTTCCAGTTGGCATGGTGATAAAGACACTGTGACAGATTCAATTACCAAAAAGACATTTTAAAAATCATTGACGTGTGCCAAGCATATAATTGATGTTTACAGTTAAAAATAAAGAAGAGCATATCCCCATTTCCTCATGGCTAAGGAATCTCCCCTTTCGGCAGAGGAGGGGAGACCCTGGCATAGATACAGATTGGCTACATGATCGCCTACCTGAATGGGTGCATGATGAATTAAGCTGAGAAATATAGACATTTAAATGTGTTGGAACAGTTCTGATCTGGAATAGTAATGATCACCCCAGGAGCAGAATATGAATATTTAATGGACACTGTGCCTCATGAGTTATGCTGAGACACCAAACTAGAACGAGTCAAGTTCATTCAGGATAGTCTTTCAACCCAAGGAGTGAGAGATGGGCAGAGAGGACAGTCTGGAAATCAAGAAGTTTGCATTTATCTTGGTAAAGCAGGACAGATTTCCAAATTTAAGCATGCAGCTAAACAATGAGCTTTCCTTCAGACTAATGTTCTGGAGTGTAAGCCAAAGGAGTGCCAGCAACGGGGCTAGTTAGGCAATGGGGTATGCACAGCAGTAGCTCCTCTCTCTTGCCTATGGGAGCCAAAATCCCTTTAATTGGGACAAATTCTTTAATTCTTTGATAAAAGATAGAGTGGAAAATGTAAGTGAGCCTAGAGAGCAAAAGAGAATTAAATTCATGTTGAAGTAAATAGCAAAGACTGCCATCTGAGCTTTATTATGTGGTGGAGAGAAAGCTCCAAAGAGGAGTTTCTTAAATATAGGTTCTTGCAGATGCTGAGGATATCTTTATGGACCGCCCAAAGGTTTTGCAGACTCTGGTTCAAGGCCAAGGGCACCAGGCTGCAAGGAGGAGGAAGGACTAGAAGAAGGCAGTTAGAAACACCTGAGTTAACCAAAGGGCCTCTCCAAGTTTCCGCCCAAGTCCTATGGGCACAGAGGAGAGAGAAGGGGTGTGTGCCCCTGGAACTGCAGGAGGATGGGGAGGTTAGCCTCAGGAGACCAGTTAAAAGCTTACAGTTTTTTTCAGATGTGGTGATTTACTTTAAAAAAAAACCTTGAGTAATTTATTTTCAATTCCAGTATCTGCTCATGTTTACTTTGATATAAAAATGATTGAAAATGACCAACATACTAATCTGAGCTTCATTAAGAGGTGCCATGCTTACTGGGTGACCCCACCTGGCTCTGTGCCCATGGGTGGTGTCCAAGTTGAGGAACATGGACCTGGGGCCAGCTCCAGACAAAATCTTTACAAAGTGAGTTGCTCAAAGCCCTGCTCTGACTGGTGTCTCCTTATTCAATCCTAACTCAAAATAACTAAAAACAGCCAAAGTTATCTTAGGGGAGTGTCCCCCTTCTACTGGTTCTTCCACAATGCCTTTAAAGAATTAAAAGAAAGGAAAACTTGGTGACTTCCTTTTTTTGTCCCTACCTTAAGCACTCAGTCATAACTACCAGTGGTTTAGCATCTCCTCTGGTATGATTTCCCCCCCCCCCCCGTCTACTATGTAAAATATAGTAAAAAAAAAATCACTAGTAAGACATCCAAATTGATGGCAAAGGCAAATTTGCCCAAATCCACCAAAATTATCTTTCTCTCCTCACCCTTGTAGAAATTAGATTTTAATGAAGTGTCAGCAGAGGCATAAGGCAAGCCTTACAAGTCAAGTACTGAGGAAAATACTTCACTGTTGGCATGTCTGTTCAACAGGCCATTTTCCTGCTGAGTTTCACCATTACTTTCCTTAGCATAGAGACTACTTTCAGGCCTGTGTGACAGACCCCTCTTTGGCGGGGCTGGCAGAGCTTTTCCAACATTGCAACCAATCATTCCCCTTTGAAAACGAAAACCAAATCTAACCAAACAAAACAAGCCAGGAGAAACATCAGTCTTCTATTTGTATTTTCATTAATGTTCATTAAAAAGTTTTTAATGAAGACCCTAACATTTAATGTTTATATTTGGGTGTTATTAGAAACCACTTCTTTTCCTTAATTAATTTATTCAGTTACAAAACAGACAGAATAATACTTTTGGTCTTAGTCATACTCTTGTGTCCACCATAAAGTCAGGGAAAGACAACAGCCTTGAACGTCATACATTTGTGTACTATCTTTATATACTGCCTGTGCCTACTTTTAAATGTATAACTTGAATTATTTTTGTTTTCTTGAGCTTTTGCCAAGAAATATACCAAGTGATATAACAGAAACACACTTAGATGTATTTCTAAGTATGTTTTAAAAAGTATACAACTATTAACGTACAAGAAACCCCAATTACACACATAAAGCAGTTATGAACAGATTACATCACGTCCTACCATGGCCAGTAAGGGATTAGACACAGAGGGAGGAGGCAGGTTGAATGGGTTATATTCTGTTGGTTGCAGTAACTCCCAAGGATGATACTGGGCATGGAGTCCCAAAGAGGAAGATTTGGGGTCTTGCACAGGCCTGGAGAAAAGGGGACTGGTCCTTCTTTTGGAATTCCTGAGGGAGGCTGAGGACTAAAGCAACTCCATTACTGTATCCATATGTATGCAGAGCTCTCACTGAAGCACTGTGGTCCAACATTCCTCCTATTTGTCCTGGATCACTGCTGTTGCCGAGATAATCAATCACTCACAGAGGATGAAGGAGATACAGCCTGCTAAAGAGTAGCAGAATATGCCACTTTGACATAAAGATTTGAGGACATTTTCCCAAAATATTCCACTGTGACATGAGGATCATTTTGAGCTTTAGGCAACTGAGAAGCAGATAAAAGAAGAGGTTTCCTCCCCTTATTATTGTGAAATCATGACATAAATTTGTAAAGATATCTCCTGCACTCCCCTCTCTACCAGCAATGACAAAAGTTAGCTCTAGACCTCTATCAACACAGAGATGGCACCTAAGAAATCTATGTAACACATGTTGCTAATACCCTCATCTACCATTACTTTCCCCATGTATTTACCTTCCCACAAGTTGCTGCCCCTAGAAGCTCCAAGTCCTTTTCTTTTATATTGTCACTTCTCTACATATTTTGTTTCATTGTTGTTTTGTTAAGATGCTACATAAGCTGAAGTTCTTACCACCCCTTTGAGTTACTACCCATCACTGGGTAATCCCTTGTGTATACGTGATACACATGCTAACCAGCTTCTATTTGTCTCCTGTTAATTTGTCTTTTGTCAGCCTAATTTTCAGAGAACCAGAGATGGGTAGAAGAAAAGTTTCTTTTTCCTTTCCTACACTACCAGTTAGTTTTCCTCTGCATTTGTGAGTAACTGTAGATTACTTTTTTCTGGCAGTGTTAATTTTAACAGAATGAGATTGCCAATTAAAAACAAAATGAATGTTTCTTTTTTCTTTTGGGGCAAAAGCATATTGAGGGCTAAATAAATGAATGCTGCTTTTGTGCCTGTAGTCCATGAGCATGACAAAAGATATGGGTGTTTTCCTGGGAAAATGTATAGATTTTGCAAAAGTTCTCAACTGAGCTTAATATTACCTTGAAAGGATCTGGATAATTGGCCAAGAGTGTCCAGCAAGATTGCATATGCTATGGCTTTGATTTTAGGCAGGAGAGCACATGCCCTTCATATCCAGAGTGATCCTTGAGGGGCCTGGGGAATGGGCTGCTCTAGGCCAACAACTCACTCAGGATCATCTTTGTTTTCAGCCACACTCCCTTTGGGGTATATGTATTGCTTGGGAAAATTTAAGAAAATTTATGAGAGTGTGGGATCAAGGAATAGGTCATGTTACTACTGTTGTTAGATATTCAGCAAGTCACTAAGTAGACCAAAGATATCTGACTCTTTGCATGGAGTATTATCTAAGGGCCACCACCGTGCCCCAGGACATGGTTTTACTCCCTACAGTTATGACAATAGCAACAACTATACTGTGCTTACCATATAAGGGTCATTCTTCTGAGTTCTTTACCTATATTGATTTATATTAGTAATCTATTTAATCCTCATCATAAATTATCTTTAGTATATATATTATCCAATTATTACAGATGGAGAAACTAAGTCGAGTGGTTAACTGGCCTACATCATGTAGCTAGAGTGAAGCAGAGCTTTGAGAACCCCAGAAGCTGGGTTTTAGGGGTTGTGCTCAGAAATACTATGCTATTCTGCACTGCTTACTAAATACGGGATAAATGAATGGATGAATAAGAGAGAGGGTAAATTGTGACTTCGTATGATGTGTCTGATCCTATATGGGATCCTATATGGGAACTCAGAAGAATGACCCTTATATGGTAAGCACAGTATAGTTGTTGCTTAGGGGCTCTGACACCTCTGCCTCTAACAGAAAGGTTATGGTTTGGAGTGCCTGATGGCTCAGTCAGTTAAATGTCTGACTCTTGATTTCAGCTCAGGTCATGATCTCAGTGTGTGTTAGTCTGTGCCCTTCAATGGTCTCTGCACTGATGGTGCACAGAGCCTGCTTGGGATTCTCTCTTCCTCTATCGCTGCCCCTCCCCAGCTCATGCTTTATTTCTCACTCTCAAAATAAATGAAATAAACATTTAAAAAATTAACATAAAAGAAAGATTATGGTTTTCCTTTACTCTCAAATACACAACTAAAATAAATGAATGGAAGGTAATCTCAGGATTGCCTATGGAGTGTTTGGGGAAAATGTTACCAGGTCTCTTTTAACAATGACAAATCCTGAATGAATAAATACTGTTTCCTAACATTAATGTTTGTCTTTAAGGCATTAGCAACAAATCAGAGAATTCAGGATCATGTGTTCTTTGCTTCCAAAGAGAAGACAGGATATAAATTATTTGATTCCTCATGTTTTTCTTACTATATCCCCCGATGGAAACCCATTCAGAATGGTCAAGCTCCTTGAAATAGGGTTATGTGCACATAAAGTTTAATATTATAATTGGGTTGGAGTTACTTTGGAATTTAGAAACACTTGTCACAATGGCATTGTCAAACTAAAGCTCTGGGCCAGTATTGGGATATGAAAAAGCTAAAAGTGTAGTAAGTCCTGATCATTCTTCTTTTAATGGCATTCAGGCTCCATTACTGAAATATGCTGCATGGGGTACAACCCAGGGGCTAGGCTATAGAGTTCTGGAATCATACAGCCTAAGCTGGAAATCCACTTGCAGGCTCTGTGACCCACGGCTAATGATTAAACCTCCCCGTGCCTCTGACTCTTCTTGTGAAAAATGTTCTAATACTGCCCCATGATCACAAGGTGGTCTGTGTAATTAGATCTTAGCACAGGGCCCGATATATTGCAAATACTCAATAAATGTGAGGTAAATGAATAAACACATGTGCAATTTCCATATAGGTTATGATAAATAAAAATGTCATTCAATAAAAATATTTATATTTGAAAAAGGTCTGGCTCTAGGTCTTTCACAGAATGTGCACTCACCAGGTGTTAAATGTGTATCTTAATTATCCAGTTGATGGTCTCCTGGCGCATGCTCTTTCTGACAGGCTATATGTAAAGTCATCCCCCCGAGGCATTCCAATGAATAAAGCAGGCAAATAATCTAAGGATGTCTCCTCTACAGGAAGCACAATTGTGGTTGGAAAATAGCCTTTCCGTAATGTGACATCCCACACTTACCTCATAACTCTGAAGTAGATTAATCCATTAAAAGGTGTACTCCTAATGTTCAGTAATTGCCAGTGAAGTCTAATCAGATAGCAACTGCTACAGCCTTCAAGAAATACTATAAGATAATTAAAACATAAAGGTTATGCAAAAGTAGCAAATCAATAGAGACAGTAAACACGGTTTATCAACAGTCCTGAGAACATTTTTTCAATTCTAAAATGTAAATGGACTTGGGGGTAGAACACACGACTAGGATGACAGATAGGATCCCGGTAACGGTTTAATTAACTCCAGTTTCCTGCATGTTAAAGGTTGCCTCAGCCCACTGGCTCATGTAACAAACCCTCTTAGGATTTCGTTAGCTGGCGTCTGATACGAAGACCAGGCAGCCTTTCTTTCTCACAGGGTTACGTTCTGCCCTCCTCAAGAGGCCTTATCAAAACACAGCCCTCTGTTTTCTCTATAAATACACAGATATTTTTAATTTCAGCTAAAATGGTTTGACTTTGTAATCAAGGTAAAGGAAACACACACACACACACACTGCCTAAGCAACGAGAAGGGTTCGCTGGGAAGAATTGCGTAATTAAAATTACATATTAAAATTCACATGTAGTGTGTGTAGAATTTTAGAACGACCATGGCAGCTCTCCAGATGACTCATTTGCTGTCTTTAACTCTTCTATAATGTAGGCTATCTCATAATTAGCTGCAGAATTGTGTCACTTGATTAGTTCAACCCAATTTAAGAGACAATACAGAATGTTTACTATTAATGGACATTGAAACTACTACTCTGAGCATCTCCAGTAAAGAGCAGTTATCTCCCGTGCTTAGTGAGCCATTTTACCTTGGGATATGCCCAGGGTTTTTTCTTTGTTTTGTTTTGTTATCATGAATTAGTTCAAACTATAGGAGAAGATGAGGATAAACTTCACTTAAAGAATTGCAATACTTTCCCCCAAAAATCACTGTGAAGGCCAAGAATTAGTTAAAAGACAAATCCTTCTTCTAGCCCAGTAGAATTAGGTTTCACACAATTAACTTTATCATTAGTAAATAAAGGAGTTACTTAACCTCTGCCCTGGCACAAAGAAGTTCTTGATATTTTGCTTGGTAAAGGCCAAGAAACCTATTATGGCTTATTTATTCATGTTGTTAAAAGGTTATTCCTGAGGACTGTGATATAGAAGCACCTAATAGGTAATCTTTCTTAATAAAGATCTATTTATTCCATTTAAAGAAGCTGGTTATTATAAGCTGCTCCTCGAGTGCCGTGAACAAGAGACTTTTTTCTGTTGTTCCCAGGGGGAAGATTATCAAGCTGTCGGTAAAGGACTCATTTTCTTTAAATTAGAAATCACCGAGGTACCCTGTGTGGAGGATATTAAAAGCAAGTGTAGTCATGCCACCGTATTGCAAGATGAACTAGGCGTAAGCACATCACTAAGGCTTTAAAATGAAATGTCGAAAACGCCAACTCCCTGTGATTTAAAAAATTTCTCTGGTAACACTTACGGTTTTCATTCCGAGACAGAAATCTACGCTTGTCCTTTTAAACAATGATTTAGAGGAAGAAATTTAACACCCCCTGCTTGCAACATCTATTTTTCAGTAGATCTATACTTTCTCTGCCCTCCGCCATGTTATCAGTCATCCACATCCCAGAGGAAATGCTTCAGGTTTGGGGTTAAATTAAGGTCTTATCTCTAGTGATTGTCTAGAAAGCTGTCTACATTCTCAAACAAACTTATCTGCATTATATACAGCCATAAATGCTTCCTGCCAAGCAGAGACACTTTTTTGCTCCATTGATGTCAGTGCTAAGATTACTACTTGCCAGTTGAAAATTAAAAGAAATGCCACAATTACATTTCATTATAACTTGTAAATAGGTTGAACTCAATCAGTCTAGTTCTGTGATGCTGAAATCAACATGGGATAGGGTTGTCTTCTACTCAAAAAAAATCAGCTCTAATGAGATATGCTGTCTTCATAGTTCTCAAAATAATATTCCATAAGATATTACTTCTTACCATCTTTCTTTAACATTTCAGTGGTATCTGTTTTGCTCGTTTGAGTTAAGCATAGTACCTGACAAGACCCTTGTTTTCTAATTTCTTGCTCAATGAGAAAACATAGAAAGAATTTGTATGGAATACAAATTAGTTTTATTAGACATAAGAAGCGTCTTAGACATCAGGGTTAGTCCAGGCCAAAGGAAACTAAACTTTCTAATAAAAAAATTAAATAGTCTCTCTCTCTCTCTCTCTCTCTCTCTCTCACACACACACACACACACACACACACACACACACACACAATTTGTTCCCCAGTTAAACCAAACTCATTTAAGTGCTCTTTGTACATAAATACTGTAAAATATATTTGCTTTTATCACCTTTAATGAGAGACAACTAGCAAGTCACTATGATTAAGAGGTAAACAAAGCCCAGTTCATAAAATAAGAGTGGTTCCACAATAATTTGCCATAAAATCTCCGCAAGGAGTAGAGGTAGGCATCATAAAAAATACCTGAGCAGGACAAGAGTAACTTATTCTACACCTCACTAGCAAACAATCGTGCAGCTGGAAGGAGGGAAAGAGAAAGGGATACTTCACATAGTATGTGTTACCATCAAATTCATGAACTCATTTATTCAGTAAATACACAATGGATACCTACTTGGCACAGTTTTAGGCCCTGGGGTTATGGGAGTTAACATAATAAAGTCCATATACTCATGGAGGCTATATTCTAGTGGGAGAGGAAAATTGACAAATACAAATATACACATACACACACATACACACACACACACACACACACACGACAAGGTTAGTGCTACTGGGAAAAAAGGGGGTGGGGAGAACACTTTTAAGGGGCTCAGAAAAGGTCTCACAAGTAAGGTATCATTTGAGCAGCAATCTGGATGGAAAGAGGGAGTTGGCCATGTGTATAAATAGGGAGAGAGCACTGCACACAGAGCAAACAGCAAACACAAAGGCCCTGGGGTACTCAGAAGAGCAGGGAAGGCAGTGTGGCTGGGTTAGAGGAATCGTGGTAGGAGATGAGGTCAGAAAGGTGGTGGTATGCTCTATGATGACCTGGGAGTAAGCTTGGAGGCCCATGTGAGTAATTTGAGCACTATGAAAGGGAGGATGGTGGTCTGACATGTTAAAGCATGACTCTGTGTGCTGTGTGCAGAACAGACTAAGGGGACAGGGTCGGGCAGGAAAAATAGTTAGGGGACTATGGCAATTGTCTAAAGAAGAGATTATTGTGGGTTGGACCAAGTGTTGACAACAGAGGAGGTGAGAAATGGTCGATTTTTTGGTACATTGTGAAAGACCATCAAGAATTTACTAGAAGATTGGATGCAGTGTTGAGATTAGGATGACTATGAGGTTTCTGGCTGGTAAAATTGGAAAAATACAACTGCCATTTGCAGAGATTGGGGTGACTTCAGGGGAGCAAGAAGTAGGGATGGAAATGGCTGGTTTAAGAGCTTGACGATGGACTCTAGTTCGAGATGCCTGTTAGACTTCTAGTCGGAGATGTCACCAGGAGAATTCAGTACATGAGCCTGGAATGAAGGGAAGAGGTCCAGGCTGGAGACACAAATTTAAAGTCATTCAAATATAGATGGCACTTAAATCCATGACATTGATGAGCTCACCCAAGAAACAGATGTAGATAGTGAAGAATTCTGGTGGCCAAGCTTGGAAAACTTGGAGATTTAGAAGGCTGAGAGGTGGGGAAGAATCAGAAAGAAAACCCAAGAAAGGGAGCTGGTGAGCTAGGGAGGATAATCAAGCAAGAGAGTTATTCAGCAAGTCACCTAGAAATGCTTCAAGAAAGGTGTAATGCATTATGTCAATGTTGCTGATACAGAAAGCGAGCGTAGAACAGAGAAATGTCTATTGGGTTAGACTCTGAAGGTCATTGGTGATCTCAGCTAGAGCATCATCAGTGGACTGAGGGGGACAAGGTAGCAGGAAGGAAAGGAGCTGGTCTTGTAGGAGTTTTACGGTCATGAGGAATAGAAAAATGGAGCAGTACCTAGAGACGGGTATAGGCAGGGTTATTTTTAGGGTGAGAGGTATTACATTACATTTGGATATTGATAAAAATGATCTAGAAGAAAGTAAAGCCTTCATGACACAGGAGAGAGCAAATAATGGTCCACATGTGTATTGGGTAAATGACACTTCCCATTAATAAATTCTACTTTACAGACTACAAACTCGCTGTGGTCTTAGAAGTTCATTCAGGTTTATATAAAAGGAAATGGGTCAGGAGTAAGACTAGATGACATCAAACCTAACTAGTTGACACTGAATGCTTGTGTGTTTTCACAAATCTGAATGCATATTCAAAACTAGTGGTGATAGTCACTTTGTAAAGCAGAACCACAAATAGATCAATAGCATCCAAAGTCCAGTTCACCTACTCTCCGCTGAGAAAAGTCATGTTCAAGTAAAAACCCGATGGTGTTTTACAACAAGCACATAGGTGAACAAAAAGTAAACATACATTTGTCTCGTGTAGTGTTAATTCAGATTCAAATCATAACTTAAAGATGTGAAGGAAACCATTCAGTCTTGGCGTGACCATAGCTAAGTTTTGTTTCATAGTATCTTTGGGAGACTGACCCAGCCAATGCTGTACTATCCCATCATGAATGCCACAAGCTAAGTCCCTCTCCCTGTGCCGCTTGCTACCACCTCGGAATATCTAACACATATAATAGCTATTTTCTCGCTTGTGTTTCATGAAGGTTTTCCATTTCTGTGACCATCTCTTGAGGCCATTTGGTATCATCCAGTAGCCCTAGTGTTTGAGCCACACTAAGATTATATATGCTTTGAAGATTCTTTCATAGTTTTTGTAATTGGATTTTTAAAAATTCACCTGGACAATAGATTTGAGAGTAAGAATAGTTCCCTGTAGTTCTGCACCAGGATGAGAACTAGTACTTCATTCTAATTAGCATAGACTTTCTATATATGCTACACTGGCTCTTTCATATTGCTTAGAAAATAGATACACATGGGTAACCTCAATGGAAAGGTATTTACTATAAGGATACTCAGGAGAGTAAGGAAGACAAATAATTTTAAGTTATATATCCAGATGTCATATGACAGCAATGCTGTTCAAGAAATAGGACATTGTTTAAAATACCTAATGTCCCCAGTGAACCTATTTGTTCATTTGTTGCCCTGACCTTTGGGTGACATGATCCCTATCTTTGTTTGAGTCATTACCAACAAAAGCCAACTCTGTACTCCTCTTCACTTCAAAGCTTGTGCTTATACATGGTTTTCCAACCTGGAGGATCGCTTATTTTTGAGTCTATGTATTTTGGCCCCTAACTGTTTTAACAACTATCCACCCTCCTCCAGAGAAAGGCTAAGATTGATGTTATTTTCCTGGGTTTCCACCAACATTATCGGCTGCTGCTTCTTTGTGGACTCATTCCCAGATTCACAGTCTTCCTCGTCATTCCATATTGTGGTTTCATGAATGTCAGTCCTGGTCTCCCTTCTCATTTCCTGCTCTGTTGTCTTCCAGGTCATGTCATTCAGCCGTGTTCTTGGCTTTGACTGATACCCACATCCATGTAATTTCAACTGCTTAGCTGCTTCTCTCCTCCACATATCAGCTCAAGTGTCGCTTTCTACAAGAAGTCATATTTGACCCATCCTCCCTTTCATTATGACCCCATCCTCCTAATAATCGGCTGTGACAAGGACACACTTCAATATATTAGTAGTACACTTTACTATTTCTCTTGCTAAACTTTAAGACTCATGAAGGTGGAGCCTTTGTCTGCTTGGATTAAGTACTGTGTTACCAGTTTTTTGTAGACCATCTGGCACTTGTGGGAGCTTAAAAACTAATGAAACACCAGGTGAGATGACCTCTAATTCAGATTTTTCCCTTTTAACAGAGTTCCTGTGCTAAACAAGGTCACAGGCTGGGCCCCATGTCTGATGTATCAGTAGTGATCTGACAAGTGGAGTCACATTGAATGACACAAAGACTCTTCTCCATCTGTTTACTTGGAAGGAAATTTGGGGAGTGGCAGACGTGCAGACTAATTTTAATACTTTATTTCACCTCTGTTTATACCTTATTAATGATGTCAGGTTCTTCCTTATAGAACTGAGTCAGCAGCCAAGGGTCCAATATAGATGCATCACTGACTCCCATGAACATATCCCTGGGATTAATGTATGCCAGGGACTCACTACACTCTGTACGCATTTGTCAGCAAGATATACCAGGATAAATGTTATGGGAAAAGCACACAGGATTGAATATGTTTTGGTTGGGCTTTGATTTCCAAAATTTGGAGTTGCTAAGACAAAGAAGTATTTTCTTTATTTTGTTTAAAGACACTACAGAACTCCTGGGTGGCTCAGTCAGTTAAGCGTCCAGCTTTGGCTCATGTCTTGATCTCACAGTTCGTGGGTTCGAGCCCCACATCAGGCTATGTGCTGACAGCTAGCTCAGGGCCTGGAGCCTGCTTCAGATTCTGTGTCTCCCTCTCTCTCTGACTCTCCCCTACTCGTGCTGTCTCTGTCTCTCAAAAAATAAATAAAAAACAAAATAAAGATACTAGACTGGAGGAGGCATGTCATTCATCTAAGATTTAATGACCTTCTTTTCTAAGAGCTGTCCCCACACTATCCATTTTATCAAGATAGTCACTTAAAATTTTTTAGTAGTTTTGTTTTGAACTCTATCAGCACTTGTAGATTAATTAGAATAAAAACTGCCACATAAGTTATTAGCTATAACTAATTCATAGTTGATAACTAGAAATAACACTTTCTCTTGTATTGGTATGCTCTGGTATTGATTTAATTTTCATTTTCCTGGTCATTTTTTCCCTATAAAGTTTCTGGAGCTCCTTAGTTAAATATACTGTATTATACAAAAATAAAAATAGTTGAAATCCAAATGCAACTAATTTTAATCAATTTTATAGAAGTGAATGATGTTAATATATATATAAAAAAAGATCATTGGCATAACCAAAGCAATATATACTGTACTTCGCAGGGGTGATACAAAGGGCTAAAACTAATTATTTTGTTTTTGTTTGCATACAAAATAATGACTTTACTAATGACATTATTAAAATTCAACAGTAGAGAAAATTATCTAAATTTAAAAATTTTTAAATAAGCCAAAACAGTTTTCCAGATATTATAAATGGAATAATTTGATGAGCATGGATATATACAAATAACAAGCATATATAAAGACAGAGGCAGAATTTTATGGAAATTCCTATTTTCTTAAAAGCATGAGATTAATTTTCCTAATTTAATTAGAAGAAGAAAAATGTGAATTGCTATATTATAAGTACATGTTTCACTTCAAGAAAAATGATTATGTAAAACCTAAAGAGGTTGGAGTTCATTTTAAAAGTAAAATTCCTAGGGGTACTTGGGTGCCTCATTCAGTTAGGTATCTGACTTCAGCTGAGGTCACAGTCTCATAGTTCATGAGTTGGAGCCCCATGTCAGGCTCTGTGGTGACAGCTCAGAGCCTGGAATCTGCTTCAGATTCTGTGTCTCCCTCTTTCTCTTCCCCTTACCTGCCTGTTCATT
>NC_043705.1:16765007-16786380 GCF_006229205.1 Suricata suricatta
TCACCCTACTGGCAAATGGCAGAGCCAAGATCAAGACCCACAATCTCTCTACCTGCCATATTGTTACACTTCCTAAGATAAGCCAATGGTGGTTAAACAGGTATCATTTATTTTGTAACAAGTGCAGTAAATGATGTATTTGGGAGAGAACAACAAATGGCATGGGCAGCATGGATAGGATTGCCAGATTAAGCTTGCCTTCTTCTGTACCTTCTTCTTGTCTCTACCTCATGGTACCTCCATAAGTTTTATGGTTGTTTTTCTTTTCCTGATTCTTCCATTGCTTATTATCTTTTTTACCATATTCCTGAGCATAGATATTCTTTGACTTTGAGTTATTCATTTTTCACAGAGTTACTCTCCTTATATTGTCTGGGCCGAAGAGAAATTAAATGTCTTCATGTGGACTAAACTCAGAATATGGACCAAGAGTGTTTGATGTTTCAATAAAAGATCTCATTCTAGATGATTTTAAAGGTTATTTTAAAATTACCAAAGGGAAAGTTATCTAGTCCAGATTGTATCCCAAGAGAATTTTATGAAATTTTCCTATCTAATTTTAGCTGCTTTATTAGCTTGGGCCATCAAACCAAAACAATTCTTCCTCTATGTACTCAGCAACTTAATATTGAGCTGGGATTCTCAGGAAGACATGATAAGAGTTCATAACTTCGTTATCTGTCTAAATAACCTCATAAAGTCATACCAAGAATACTAATAGTGCTTTAAAGTATATGGGTAACATAAATGAAAGCATCCTAGTCTATTTTATAACTAGTGAGGGACGGCTACTGGTAGTTTACATAAAGGCCTTACTAGTTCCTGGTTTCCAGAGCATAATGACCAATATTTTTATTTTTTAGTCTCAGAAACTTAAAAAAGAACAAAGATTTTGCTCTTTGTGTGTAGAGAGAAAAGACAACAAATAAATGCCAACAACTCTAAACGCTCATCCTTTGTTGTACGGCTCTAGGTTCCAGAATTCTTTCCCCCAGAATACAAGGATTAGAGTACAAATGGGGCTGATAATTTCACTGAGACAATGAATGTGAACTGAACCTGCTTCAATCTGACTTCGCCTAAAACTTTTGTTATGCTTTTCTCCACCCAAGTCCATAAAGCTTCTCAGTGACCTCAGCTTTGGGCCACCAGAGAGAGGCCATGTCTTGGAATTCTTTCATCCAAAGCTGCTGCAATGAACTTGGGAGATTGATCTCATTTTGCCTTATAGCCTCCTACATCTCAGGCATGGAAAAGGGGATCTATGTTTGGCCAAACCATTTCACGTTACCTAGAGAGAGAAAATTAATAATCCAAATTACTCTCTGACTGTGACACATCCATCAGTAAAAAGCTATCTGATGCTTTCAGCTAAAGTGTTCTCACTATCTGAGTACTGGGACTGAGTGCTTTCCGTGACAGGAAAACTGTGGCAATGTTTTGAAGGGAAATGACTAATAAAAAGACTGTGAACTAAGTTTTACACTTTTCATTCCAATCCTCAAGGTTAGGTAAGTGACAGAACTTTAAAGAAAACCACATTTCTGAGGTAAATGCCTAAGTATCTGAATTGGTCAAGCTGAACACAAAGTCCTAAAGAATCTTCTAATTGTAGCATTAAAAAGGATTGCAGAGATTATATAATTCAAACTCCTGCTTTTACAGATGAGGAAGCAGGATCCTGCATGATGAAGGAAATCGTGCGAGGCCAAAAGTGGTAATTTGAGGCAAACTGAGACTTGATTCAGTTACCTGACTCCTAATCTAATTCTATTCCTACACTGCATAACGAATCACCAATAAAGAGTTTGATGCCATTGAAGGGAATTTTGAACTTGGGAAAGTATACTGGTGGAACAACTGTGTTGTACTGAATGGGTACAATAATTGATGCTATATCAATATGAAGCTCGTTTTTTAATATGTATCCTTGGGCATTTATATTGTGAATTTATACAGTCCTATATCGCATCGGACTTTGACACCATCTATTATTCCATGTGTGTGTAGTTCTTAGCATTATAATCATAATCTCTTATATCACTTCATTTGAACTTCTCAGCTTTAAAATTTTACATTAACCATATGAGTGTATTTTTTCCATTTTGCAAAGAATGAAACTGAGTCCCATAAAGGTTAAGCAATTGGAACTAGGATCCATATCTTCACACTTTTCATTTTAGCTTGATAATCAGATATGTCAGCCCTATAAAGGGCCATAAAGATTTAAAAAAATAACTTTGGCAAGCCAAGGTCCCTTTTTAGCTCTTCATTTTTTTCTCTCTCTTCATTTTCAGATGACTGAGGCAGTTGTAAGGCAGAGATCTCACATTGGCTTAGTAAACACTTAAAAGTTTCATGGTTGTCTAAGAAATCATTTTTTTAGAAAGACCATTTATTGTTAAATTAAAAATATACTTTGCTGCTATGACTTATGACAATTCCTTTTTCATCAGGAAGCATAATTTGGAGGATGTTAAAAGGATAACACTCATCTCATGAATGCCTTGACCTCAACCTGACCACCTACTAGCTATTTAGTAGCAATGACTAGACTTAATACCCAATCAAAAACTATTTTAACATGATTTAATTTTGAAGCTATAAATGGTAACCAAAAAAAAAAGCCAAATAATATTAGAAAATATAAAATTTGGTATATATCATTGGATTCAAGGCTAAGAACTTAATCCATGAGAATGAGGTAATCACCATATCATCTGAAATTCTGTTTCTTTGAGGAATCAAAGATCAAAATTTATTATGCTAATAAGCCATTAAAATAATTAATATTCATTTTTATTTTAATGAGTGGTCCAATTAGGTGAAGAAAAGGAAGTATTCCGTTTTTGGTATAAAAAGGGTCCTTATTATTTGTCTATTTTAATATATTTGCCATGATATAGGTTTGGTGTTGCCCCTTCATGATTTCATCTTGTTGTATGGCAGAATTATAGCTTGTTCTTAAACTTGATATAAATAAACATATTCTTTACCAGATTAAATGATTAAAGGTACAACTATTTCTTCAACTTTTTCATCAAATCAAGCCAATGTGATGGCGACAATCTTCTAAGGCATAAAGATTTGGAAAGAACTTTGACAAAAACAAAACCCAGAAAACAGAACAATTATATTTTGTAGAGATGGGGTAAATGATGTATCCATTGAAAAGCCACTTTAGTTAACTCTGGAGATTTTATATTATTGAATTTCTTTTGTGTAGTTTTCTTCAGTTGCAAAACTCCAAGAGCCATTTATAGTTCCTTAAAATAAAAAAGAGTTTAAAGAATTGTCTTTTCTAATCTGCTCAAGTGAGAAAATTTAAAGACATATTAAAATCAGTTTCACTTAAAAATTCAGTTTTTAAATGAAAGGCTGATTGCAATAATTGACATTAAGTGCTGTTTTGAGTAGCAAACCAGTGACTTCTTAATTGACATTAAACAGAAAAAGTTTGTGAAATGATATTAAATTAACATTTACATTAAATTAATAAAAAATAGTTTGGAATAAGAGAAAAGAACTTTCCCATTAGTGGGAATTTCCATTAATAGAGTTGATATTAAATGAATTTAATAACGGCAGGCAAGGGGGAAAAGATGTCTGCTGCCTGGAAATGAAAGAAACTGCTAGAAATGGCATCAGCTTCAAGAGAAAAGACTTGATTTTTGTTAATGAGATAGTTAAAGAAATAGCATGAACTGCTTAGCAAAGAAATAAAAATGGAGGTTCTCTTCACTTGTCCAGAGCAAATTTTTTATAAACCTCAGCTTTCAAAGGCTCATTATTATCATGTTTTGAAAGAAAGTATTTTTTCAATAGGCATGCTTTAAGAAAACCATTTCTGTGATATTTGTTTCTTAGGTTTTATGAACATCAAGCCAATATATAAAGTCTCAGATGTTTATTGACAAAGGTATATAAGTATTGAATGTTTAATCTATGTTTACAGAGTCATTATGTAAGTGTATGTAGACAGTATTACCTCAATGAAGACAAGAAATTTAGGGAGAAATTTCTGTAACCAGTGATCTTCCAAATGCCTGCTGTTGCCTTACTATGAAGAATAAGTCCAAACAGGTTTTGTGGAGCGCATATAATTATGTATCAAAATGCTGTTTTCCTATTAGCGCCATTAGGACTATCATAAGTTAGAAATGGTAGAGCCAATCTTGATGATTGATGGTTCCAGCAAAATGCCTATTTCCAAAAACAGAAGCTCTGAAACACCCATTACTCATTTTGACAGGACTCAGCTAATCAGATACACCACCCTTAATTTTACTTCTGAAGCTGAGGACATAGAGAATGATGGACAGGAAAAAGCTTTGCGGCTGGTGTTAGGGAAGGCATCAACACCCATTTTTCGGGATGGCATTACCCAGGTAGAGCAAGCTACGGCATGTAACATTCAGTCACTGGTGTTGGTGACACAGGTTTTAGACAACAGTGGCCAAGCATGGTAGTCAGAGTGTCCCCTGCTGTGGTCCTGGCTAGATGGCTTCCCTCTGTTCCGAGCCAGGTTGGCTCATACTCTCCGTGAATCTGTGACCTACCTTTTCAAGTTCAATAATGTCCTTTTCTCTTGAATAAGTCTGAATTAGTCGCTCTTGGTTGCAAATAAGAATCGTACTGATACAAGTAACTTGCATTTAATTATATGAGACAATACATGCTGGGTATTCGATAAATATTTGTCGAACGAATCGAAAACGTAAGACTCTTGATTCTCAAATATAAATTTACCTTATCTTGACACTCGTGTCCCTGCTAATAAATGAAATGTCTCGAGAAAATGTACAAGCTCTCCTTGAAATACCTTAACCAACGACAGACAGCTGTGAGAAGTCTCAGGACGAACTGTGTGGAAAGCTACACTGATACTCCAGGAAGAAGCTTGAAATTCTGGTGATCTGCATTGCAGGGACATATGTGCCAAAGCACGTTGGAGGGTAATAGAATCTGTTACCTCTCATGGCACACCACCTCTGAATCAACAAAGACATCGCTAACAGTAATTTGAGCAGTTCTGTTGCAAAAAACCCCAAACAACAACAATAATAAAAACAAAAACAAAACCTGCCTCATCTACTAACCGTAATTTCGACTTTGTGCAACACAAACACAATGCAGATATCACTATCTGTTAGCACAGATCCGGCAGGGAGTTTCATGTGTCCTTTTACTTGGGGTTTGCATGGTCACAAGGAACCCATCGCTACAATGACCACTTCATGCTATCTATTGATTGTTTATATTTTCTGTCTCAAGTACATTTTTTCCAAGCATGGTCATTCCATCCTCTTGTTATTAAAACAAAAAACATAACACTGAACTTTCTCCATCTGTTCCCTGGGTTACTTTTAGTTATTATTCCCTACAGAAAAGGAGGACAATGTCTTCTGAGGTTTTTTTTTTTTTTTTGCACTGTTGCCACATGGGACATACAATGACTCTATTGGAGAAGCTAAGAACTTCCTTTCGAACATGTTTGTTCATTACTGATGACTCTCCTTCATTTTTGTGAAATATCATCTCATTAGGCCATCTTAGTAATCCATCTCAAAACCCAACAGGACATAGAGCACAGACTGTCATCCAAGCACTTAGAATAAACTTGGAAGAGCTAATGATTCAATAATTCGAGTATGTCAGATTAGTGTTGTAGACTGTAACTGTGGGTTTCAGAAGGAAGAAGTCATGGAATACTAGACAATCAGGACTTTATCTCAACAGAGTGGGGACTGTAGTATGTGAAGTCCCTTGACAGGTGGACACTGTATGGTATTGAGGGCAGGGTGGAAGGATGCCAAGAGGGTGGGATGCTTGGTTCTTCAAAATTTCGATAAAGTATTTCACCCTGTCCTTCTTCACACATTAGGTTAAAGCTATGTCTTGACTGGGCAGATTTCTGCAGTTATAAAATTAGAACAAAAGGTCAGTGAGTTTTCAGATTTCATCTGGTCCTAATCCCTTTGGTATACACAGGGTCACTGGACACTTTTTTAAAATGTTCACTCCGTTATTTATCATATTACTCAATCAAAGTCTGATTTTATGAAAGAATAAGGAACTGAAGAAAATATTTGAGATTCCAGGAAAGAAGGCAGACCCCCCAGGTGCCCATGATTAGAATGAACTTAACGGAGTTCACAGTATGTTAAATATCAACTCAACAGAGCTGCGATTGTGAGATGGTTTCACGTGACAGCTCTGGGGTTGATTTCCAACCACTTCCCATTGGAAAGGTCAACCAATCACAGTAATGAGGTATTCTTTAGTATTAGTCTTATACGGCTTGGAAAGACTAGTAAGTGCTTACAACTTCAAAGATACAGTTTCTACAGAGAGACCGTCAATCTTAACCAGGGATTTTTATGAAATGGAAGTAATTTTCAGGTTTTGAGTCCTAAGCATGCTTATCCCCGCTTGCGCTATAGAGATTGATTTTACAATAATGTTTTTGATAGTCACTGTTAACAAAAAGAAAGCCCCTGAAAACTAGACAATCTCCAAAGTTAAATACATAAACACTCAGAGATTACAATACTTAGGAAAGCTCAAGCATTTCAGATGCTGTTTTAGGAAACGTACGGGGAATCTTACTTTCCAATCAACATCAGCCTAAATGATAGCAATTCTTCGCGGAAAGCAATTTTCTGCTGAGTTTATATGTATATGTATGTGTTTAGCAAAAACATAAATTTCAAGATTTTATTTTATTTTTTGTAGGGGAATAAAAGCAACTGCTGGGAAGCCTGAATAGTTAGAGATTGAGGGTAGCTAAAAGGAGCAGTGTGGGCTTGAGGAATTCCTGACTGGTAAACGCAGGACTTCTGCCCTTGCACTTCTCTTACCCAGGATACTGGCTCATGTTATCCTCCCTCAAATTCTGTTTATTGGCTTTATTGCCATGTATAAGACTACATATTTTATTTAATTATAGTCTCTGCCAAATAGAGATCAGAGGTATTTGTTTTGGTCACTGTTTAATTCCCAAATCGAGAAGGATCCTCACACATAGTGGGAGCTCAATAAATACTTATTGAATGAGAGAGGAGGAAGTAACTCTTATTTCCCTTCAAGAGCAGTCTTTTCAAACATACTCAAAGACTCTACTGTAGCTGCTTAACTTGGAAGTAGAAGGGTGAACATATAGGCATAGTTTTACTAGGTTTCTTAAACATTTATTTTATTTAAATTTTTTAATGTTTTCTTTATTTTTGAGAAAGAGAGACAGAATGTGAGCAGGGGGAAGGGTAGAGAAATAGGGAAAGAAAGAAACCAAAGCAGGATCCAGGCTCTGAGCTGTCAGCAAAGGGCCCAATGTGGGGCTCGAACCCACAAACCATGAGATCATGACCTGAGCTGAAGTTGGAGGCTTAACTGACTGAATCACACAGCCACCCTTACTAGTTTCAATCCAAAACTACAGGAAAAAGAGGGAAGTTGATGGTCCTGCCAAGTTGACAACACGCAACACAGAATATCTCTGGATTACTGAGTGAAAGGGGAAATGTCAGAGCACAGTCTAAGAATCCTGAGACCTCTTAGGCTCTCAATGGCTGAGAGTGTGGAGCAGAAATGTTTTAAGGATGACTTCTCTCTCCTCTTCCTCCTTCCTCTCATGGATCCATGGGCCTTAACATAGGCAAGAGCTCTTCCCTGCTTAGGTTTCTGTCTCACGCTCTGCTGGGAGCTGCACCGGCCTGGCTGGATGACACGGTCACAGTAAGGAAATGGCAGACGTTGCAAAGCTCCTGCCATGAGAGGCAGAAACTGGCATCTCCTTCTGCTACTACTGCTCATGTGAAATAAGCCTGTTGCTATTGATTAGGCCTCACAATGTTCCAAGTCAGACCGATATTCCCCACACAGATACCTCATGGGAAGAAGCATATCCCCACCTCTGTGAAGAGGAATTTGAACAAAGCACTGCAGATGTTTTGTCGAAAGGCTCTTCTAATGAACCTCACAAATTTAAGGCATAGAAAATGAAGGGGGTTAAAGAACACAAGATTTACTATTAACTCTGGCCCACAGAAAAAGAGCCTAACTTAGGAAAAAGAAACAAACAAGAGCCAGGCACAAGTTACTGCGCATACATATGCTAATTTGGTGCCCATTATGAGGATGGGAAAGAGTAGTTATAACGTGAAAGGCCGGCACATCCAGGGCGCCTATGGCCTTACACCTTCAACATCAAAGAACAAGGTTGACAAAAGGTTTATTTACTAATCAGCATGAATACATTCTTCCTCCTGTGAGCCAGACAGAATGCCTCCTAGCCTTGTTTATGCCTGAATCTTAGTGTTATTGTTATAAACAAATGTGTTTGCTATCTGCTTCTCACTGAAAACATCCTGCTATCTTCTTAGTTGTAAGATTTTCTATCGGTTCAAACAAATGTGTATGTCATCTGCTTTTCACTGAGAATATCCTGTTATCCTATGATGTGTAAGTTACCTCATTCTGCAAAACTGCCTCTGTAAAACCTGTTTCCGCACCTTTTCAAAGCATCTTATCACTGAGAATTATTTGTAGTAAAAATTCCACTTTTTGATGTTAACACTTAAATCTATAGATAAAGGCACAAAACCTGGCAATATAGAGATGCCAGGCTGGTGACCAAGAAAAAAAGAAATTCCGGGCTCTCTCAACTCTCTCTTTTGCTGAAACTGTCTATCCTTCAGGGGCCCCAGGACCTGCTGGAGCTGGACTCCGGCAACGCTCTGTACAACCAGTCCTCTGCTTCTCCAATCCCTATGACAGGTAACATGCCACTGATATATTCTACCCCTGCGGCCTCAAATTAGATTAGATTTTTTTGGGTCTTTTTTCATTCTGGTTCCAGTATTTCTAAGGAAGAACTCTGGTTGGGTCAAACCGGACCAACTGGCTCCCTGTAGAAGAATAAGCTTTATTCCATGGACAAAGTCACCCACCCTGTATGAATTTTTACAGTGATCAAATATCATCCCTAATGGGTACTTTAGTAATCACCTAGTTTTTGAAATATGGTTTACTGAGACCTAAATGGGTTTCATTGTAATGATACTCTCTTAAAAATAACCTTATTCAAGGGCACCTGGGTGGCTCAGTCAGTTGACGGTCTGTCTCTTGATTTTGGCTCAGGTCATGATCTCACAGTTGGTGGGACTGAGCCCTGTGCAGTGCCTGCTTGGGACTCTCCCTTTCTCTCTCTCTCCTCCTCTCTCTGGCTTGCATCCTCTCTCTCAAAATAAATATTTAAAAAATAACCTTATTCAAAACTATCCCAAGAAATTATTCTTTCCAAAAGAATGACTTAAATCTGCCTACAGTAAAGCAAAAAAGAAAATGAAGGCTTTATGTCAGTTATGAGAACATTTAAAAACCACACAAGGTTTTAGGAAAAGAGCAGGCATTCAGTAAATACCTGACAGATAAAGGGACGAAAAAGACTTGAGAATTTCAATGACCTTTTACTGCTCTGAGCTGCTAACAGGAGAAATTCAACAACTGTTATTAAGTCCTCTATTTGAGTAAGTCTGGATTCCAGCACCTGCTCAGCTGTAATGTCTACCCTGAGAATTGGTGAGCATTTCACACATCCTCGGGAGAGAGACCATGCCTCTGTGAAAGATTCCCTGTAACCAACCAAGCAAGCCAGGACTTCTTAAACATATTAAAAAAATTTTTTTTATAATTTATTTATTGAGAGAGAGAGAAAGTTTCAGAGAAATAATCCTAAGCAGGCTCCATGCTGTCAGCACAGAGCCAGATGTGGAGCTCAATTTCATGAACCATGAGATCATAACTTGAGCCAAGGTCAAGAGTCAGATGCCCCAAGACAGGGCTTTCTGATACCACAGGTAACTACGCTATTGTCCCCAGTCCTTCCCCCAGGCCTTCTATCCTACAATCCCCTGGATTAAATAACCTTCCTGAAAGGTCAGTCACTGCCACATCCCCCACTGATGAAGTGGGTTTGTTCTAAAGAGTTACCAGCTGGAATCTAACTTCTTGCATGATCATTTCCAATTATTTTGTTTTAGTTATGTCTCCTTAGTTGGTCTGTACACCTGAGGACCTTGCATTTATAAACTCCCAGAGTATATGTTTAATAGGTTTTCTATTTTTCTTCCCCCAAATAACCAGAATTGTCCATTCTATGTATTCGTGTATGTTTAATGATTTCTTAGCTCTGGGTAAGATCTGGCTCTGAAGTATCTTTCTGTAAAATGTATTTTAATATATTCTCACAAGTTTTAAATTTTTTATAAGTTGCTGGTAAGTTTTTAAAGAAGCATTTAATGGGTAATACATTTGAAATTGTTGGCAGCTTTCATTTACTCTACCTTAGAGAGCACAATATTTCTAACCAAAAAAAAATGTTCTCTCTAGAGATCCTGAAGGAGAGGAAGAAAATTCTGTTAACTCAGGATTGTCAATTTAGATATTCTTACTTTTTTTCTGTTGAAAAATAAAAATGCCCCACAAAAAAGGCTTTCAGAGGTCCTTTTCTTTCTCCTTTCACTTCAAAATATCTTACACTGAGAAATGACTCTAAATCATAGGTATCTGTCAAGATATCACTATTGTTTCTTGTTTTTTTTCCCCAAAGTTAGATGTCCTACATGGATCTTCTTAATTCTGTTTTATTTTAATAGAGGATATACATTTATTCAACTAAAAAGAGATCTATTAAAATGCTCTCCCAAATACTGGATTAAAATGAAAGAAGTTGGGAGGGGAACCAACAACAACAACAACGACAAAAACCTTCATAAAACAAAGAAAAACTGTGAAAATGCTTAATTTTCCAGATTACAGCAAACTAAAGGGACATAACCAGTGACAATAAATTGTAACCTATGACCCCAGAGAGGGGATCCTCTACGGGGTGAGGAAAACACTCCAAAAAGCATTATTATGTCAAGTGACAAACTTAGAACACAACAGTGAATTAAAATATTCTACCAATATAAATGTATACTATTGGTAACTGGACTGGGGTTAGACAAGAGAGTATCACTGATCTTAAGAAATACATACTATAATATTTAGGGTGAAGGGCCACAATGTAGGTAACAAACTTTCAAATGCTTTATTAAAAAAAAATTTTTTTTTACATTTATTTACTTTTGAGAGATAGAGCATGAATAGGGGAGGGGCAGAGAGAGAAAGAGACAAAAAATCTAAAGCAGGGTCCAGGCTCTGAGCTAGAGGTCAGCACAGAGCCTGATGCAGGGCTTAGACACACAAACCTTGATATCATGACCTGAGCCAGAGTTGGACACTCAACCAACTGAGCCACCCATGCGCCCCTCAAATGCTTTAAGATACGCAGAGTGAAGAAGGATAAGGGAGATGGAGAATGATAAAATCAGTGAGACAAAATGGTAAAAATAAATCAGTGTGAGGAAGGGATATATGGGTCTTCTTTTTTAACATTTTTATGTTAGCAACTTCTTTAAGTTTGAAACTTTTTCTGTATTAAATGTTAAAAATATAGTTTACTCCACTAAAGACAATTCAGATTCTAGGTACTGCACTGAAAAATTAGATCCCATGCTCTGGGTGAGCTCTCATTATCCCAGTTTTCAGTTTTTCTATTTTCCTTTGTAGAAAGAATTGTAAATTCTGATCATCCTTCTGAGTTAGTTATGTACTCAGTGCTGAGAGGTCATTGGGCTGCCAGTGCCTCTCCTGCGCTGCTGGATATGACCAGGGCAGAAGTCAGAGTGTCAAGAGGAGCCCACTTGGCTGACTTAAAAAAAATTTTCTTCAATGATTTTATACATTTTTGAGAGAGAGAGGGAGAGACAGAGTGTAAGCGGGGGAGGAGTAGACAGAGAAAGAGAGAATTCAAAGCCAGCTCTAGGCTCCTATCTGTCAGCACAGAGCCTGACACAGGGCTAGAACTCACAAACCATGTGACCATGGCCTGAGCTGAAGCCAAGTGCTTAACCGACTGAGCCACCCAAGCGCCCCTTGATCTTGGCTGATGTTAATGCAACTCTTGATCATGACACCTCAGAACAAGTGGGAAATCCTGGACAAATGGTGACCCTGAAGACATGTCACTTAGGAACAAGATTGTCTCCAACAGACTGGACTGGGGGGAGGGGGACACTGTCATTAACAGGGAGACCCCCTGTGAAAGCCACAGACAAAGATCCAGAGCAATGCAGCTCCTGAAATAGGGGTGATGGTCAAAGAATCCTGAACACTTCACTACTGGTGATAGAGGCAGGGAAGAAATAAAAGGTCAAAACATCAATGCTAACTAGTCTAACTGGAGAAGAGAGTTTCAAAATAGAGTTACACTATTTTGACAGTCAGGGGTCACTAGTGCTTGTTATTTGAAACCAGTGCTGGCAGTTTATATGCATTCTTTTTAGAAGCATAAAAACACTCTGTGTGCCCTGACAGAAACAGATGAAAGATGACAATTTATAGTTTGTTGTTCCCAACAGCGGAAGTCCTTTATATTTCTATCTCAGTGACATTCAGCTTCATTTCTGTGTGTGTGCGTGTGTGTGAGAGATTGTACAAACTCAATAAGCTGCCAGGTATCAAAAGTAGAAAAGTCTCTATTTCATCTTCTGGAGAGATGAAAGATAACTTAGAATATGGCCTCAATTATACATTCAAAAAGTTACATATTTGTCCTCATTTACCCAATGGTTAGGAGAGCATCTGACGTAAACTTCATTCCTAGTCAAGGAACAAAATTTTAAGCTGGCTGCATTCCAGTAGGAATTATCTCTTAGATGATGTCATCTGCCTAATGAAGAATAGGTAATTCTGAAACATGTCAGAATTGACCTCCATTTTGATTTTTCACTCCCAGGATGATTAGTATCATAGCCCTTTGCTTCCTTCCTCCTGTGCTAATTTCAGTGATTTTTAGTGCTTTCTCTGTGCCAGACATTGCAGTGTTTTACATCCATTGTCTCATTCTACCCTTACTCCAACCTTGATAGGTTACAGGTATAGGTGGCTCAGTTGGCTAAGAAGCAGACTTTGGCTCAGGTCATGGTCTCCCTTTCTCTCTGGCCCTCCCCTACTTGTGCGGTCTCTCAAAAATGAATAAACATTAAATTTTTTTTAAGTATGTGAAAAAATGATATTAACTGGTAAAGCATTTGTTTCCCTCAAAGTCAGCTAATGAGAACAGAGGGTCGGCACACAAAGGATGGTTTCCAGTTGGGGTGATCTAAATCCTTGGCTCCAAACCACAATAAAATTTTGCCTTCCAACGAGCAAAGCCTTTTATTCCTATATCAGCAATTTTCCATTTGAAAAATGCATTTAAGGGACTCCATTTACCCTTTAATAGCCAACAGAAAAACATTTGACTCTTCTACTTATGTATTTCATGTGACTGTAACTATGTTGATTTCAGTAAGTCAGCCCCACCAATGAGTCTGAACAATAACTCAAGAGCCTCACTTCATTATAAATAAGTTTTTTAAAGTTTATTTTTGAGAAGGGGGGCAGAGAGAGGGAGAGGGAGACACAGAATCTGAAGCATGCTCCAGGCTCAGAGCTGTCAGCACAGAGCCCAACGTGGGGCTATAAATCATGGCACTTGAGATCATGACCTGAGCGGAAGTCAGATGCTTAACCGACTGAGCCACCGAGGTGCCTGTGAAATGAGTTTATTTCTAATGCATTCTGCTCCTCAGGAGTCTAAAATAAGACAATGACTTTATATATTAAGTTTGCAGCTGTCTAAAGGACCAATTTCTAGTCTTATGCCCTTTTATTTGCCTTGTCTATGAAAAACTTTTCAGATCATGGGTAGCCTACCTGGCTCCAATGAACAAAGCTCATTTCTCCCCCAATGAGGCAGAGATGAGTCCAACATGTTTAAAATTTCTCCCTTCTCCCTTTCTGAGATCAGACTTATGGTTTTCTTTGAACTCCAGCCATCTCTCAGCTTTCACCCCAAAGTGATTTCACCGGCTTCTCACTTCATGAGATACAACATGACCTGCAAACCCAACACACACTTAGAAATCAGTGTGCCGTCTTGGTCCTTTTCCTCAGGAGGCATTCCATCTACTGTGAGTGGGTAATTCCTGGGCTGTTGGACTTGGGCAGTACCACTTTATAGGCCCTTCCTTTATGCATCTTCTCCTTTATCTCATCAAGTAGATGTTACACTCCCATTAAGTAAGAAAATGAGCTTAATAAGTGTTCCCCTTTCTTCTCTTCTAAAGCTTAGAATAATTAACAATTGCCTACCACCATCGAATCTAACACTCATTATCAGCTCCTTGGATCCCAAAACCTTGTCACTTTCTACTAGTTGTGCTCTTTAATCTCTGAACAGTTTTCTTGCATAAAGTCATATGTGGAACTCAATGTCTGAAAGAGGTGAAGATGCCACTTAATGGTAAATAATGTAGGTTTCTGAGTTACAGAGTCACAGTTAAAACATATACTCCAAAATCAATTAATAGGAAGAATGAAGCTTCTTGGGGGCTCAACACAAGTTTTTAGTTCATGGTTATAAATATCATCTATAGTCATCCTATTAGCCTATCAAGTTTCTTTCCTTATGATTTGTGTATGTGCCTGTACATAACATTTATTTAATATTTATTGTCAAATTGGCTTCCATACAATACCTACCCAGTGCTCATCCCAACAAGTGCCCTCCTCCATTCCCATCACCCATTTCCCCCTCTCCTCCAGCCCCCATCCACCCTCAGTTTGTTCTCTGTATTTCAGAGTCTCTTGTGGTTTGCCTCCCTCCCTGTTTGTAACTATTTTTTCCCTTCCCTTCCCCCATCGTCTTTTGTTAAGTTTCTCAAGATCCACATATGAGTAAAAACATAGGATTATCAGTCCTTCTCTGACTGACTTATTTTTCTTAGCATCATAACCTTCAGTTCCATCCACATTGCTGCAAATGACATGATTTCATTCTTTCTCATTGCCAAGTGGTACTCCATTGTATATATAAATCAGATCTTTATCCATTCATTAGCAGATGGACATTTAGGCTCTTTCCATAATTTTTCAATTGTTGAAAGCACCATAACATTTCAATTAAACTGATTCAGTACCTTCAAAGTGTAATGGTAGCACTGTTTTGTTCAAAGTTCAGTCATTAATTCTAAAAGGTACTCACATTCCTCACCCTTGGACTCACTCAAGGACTATTCCAGTTACATGCTACAGATTAGTAAGCAACTATCTGAGGAGTATGAAAGAATTGTCAATCCTGAGAAGGCCACAGAGGACACTAAACCTGTGAAGATCAAGGAAGAACCTGTGAGCGACATCACCTTCCCTGTCAGTGAGGAACTGGAGGCTGACCTTACTGCTGGAGACGTCACTGCCCATGGGAGTCCTCGGGGCTCAGAGTGAGCACATCCGCCTCGAACCTGGAGGTTGAGGCTTCGCCACAGGCTTCAAGCACAGAGGTAAACACTTCCCCTCTTTGGAATCTTGCCCATGTGAAAATGGAGCTTCAAGAGAGCGAAAAAGGCAACGTCTCTGGGCATGGTGCGCTGGGCAGCGACGTCTTCGAGGAGTCCATGTCCGGGATGAGCGAGGCTGGGATCCCCCAGAGCCCCGATGACTCGGACAGCAGCTATGGTTCCCATTCCACCGACAGCCTCATGGGATCTTCCCCTGTTTTCACCCAGCAGTGCAAGAAGAGGATGAGGAAAATATAAAAGGAAAAGGGGAGATGTTCTGTCCAGATTCACAAGACCCAACAGAAAATCCCGATTTAGTCCAGTGTTCCTGTAAAAGATGATTTGACTTACTCTTAAACACAGCGCAATTTCTGGATTTCAGTGGAGACGGATTTAACCAAATAAATTTGCATTTTACTTAAAAAAAAAAAAGTGTGTGGGTTAGAAAAAAAAGTGTGAGGGGTTAGAAGCATTCTGCAACCCTACTGTTGGACTTCAAATATTAACTCTTCTGAGAGACTGACTGTGGGCAAATGACTTAAACTTTTTGAAGCCCCATTTTCTTATTAGAAAAATATGCCCCCTATTAGGGCTTCACAGGTATTAGTTATTATTTTTAGATATAAATATTACATGTTACAAAATACAAGGTGTACAAACTGTATGTAATATATAAAAAATCTACTGTATCATGATGACTAAATACAGATGCATTCTTGGGATTGCCTATGGACTGCTATATAGAATGAACTTGTTCTCCAAGCAGATCTTACTTGAAACTTTTTGGGCATTATTTGCATAGAATGAGGGGTAGAGTGGGGGATGTGATATCTAATTTTATTAGCACAAACAATCCTTGAACTGAAATTTCACAAGTGCCGATGACATATTTATAACAAATCCAAACATATTCCCAGTATAGTAGGTAAAGCTTTTATTCAAAAACAGTCAAAAATCAAAGTGGAAGTCAACCCATATGTCCATATGCATTATGTCTTAAACTGTGCTTTTTAGAGATTTAGTATGAATTTTTTAAAAGATATTATTTTTAAGGAATCTCTCCATGCACATGGGGCTCAAACTCACAACCTGGAGATCAAGAGTCATGTGCTCTACCAACTGTGCCAGGGAAGTGACCCAGGATTAAACAGAGAGATTTAAATCAAGTGCTTTGTGGGAGATGTTAAGTACCTCTAGAATATAGTATGATAATTTCTGATGATGATGTATCATGAAACTAGACAGTTTCCTTATTAGTTTATCAATATTCTTTTCAAAATTGACACATGCTTGCCTTTTTCTTTTTTCTTTTTGTTACCAACAGGCTATATCTACTTGGTTTAAACAGATATATCATCAAACTTCTCTAAGCTTATTTCCTCATGGTAAAAACAGAGACAGTGATAGCTCTCTAAAGATTGAATGAAATATTTATAATGTACTTCACAAGTACCTACAACATGGTAATCACTCATTAAGTAATACCTATTGTCATTATTGCTATTGATTTTTTCTTCTATTAGATATGTTTGTGTGTTTTGAAATGTACACATTAGAAACATTACTCTAAGAAGGAAATTAGAAAGGTCTCCACAACTTGGCTGCTTCTGCAGAAGCAAATATAATTGGTTTTACTAGCTTACAACCCAACTTTCACAAACTAAGAGAGCCAATTGTGGGAAACTGGCTTCAGTTATATATATGCAGATGGTTTCATAATTCAGAATATTGCCCATGGGGGAGGATTCGGTAGGTGAATAAAGTAGACACTTGAATGACATGATCACTTTTTATGTGACCACAGATTGAACTAATTTAAAATGCTTGGCTCTTGGTAGATTGGAGAGAAGAGAGTGCCTGGTCTGAGTCTGAATTTTGCTGCAATGGAAGAGCATGGAGCCAACAACCTCCATGACATTTATTTTTACCTGTTAAAAAAATAACCATTATTGGTAACAGGAGCTTCCTTCTCTTACAAACCTTATTGTTTTAAACACTTCAAGATCACTCTTGGTCTGCTAAAAGCCAGGGTTCAAAAATATATTCCTCAAGACTAGTCTAGAAAATAATTCAATTACAACATACTTTAATATAATCAGTTTATACAAAAACACATTAAAATAGACAATCTGTCTCATTAACATTCAGCAGACATCTCACTCAGCTGGAACTAAGCTTATTTCAGACTCACACATACGGAAATCTCAGATAGATTACAAATATATGGGCATGCACACAATTAATTAAAATACACTTTCTAAGTGTTTAAGGTGCTAAGATTATTTCGGTGGGTGCATCTGCATATTTTTATGACATACTGTGTCACTGCCTTTTCAAATTTGAGTAAATTACAGTTTTGCAAACCATAATTACATTGGCTCATGCTTGATGGTTATGCTTTGTAATGCTGAGCCAATATTAATCAAGATTTCCTAAATTTATATCTCATTCCCTGTATGTCATGTTACTGCTTACGCTCGTTGGATAATTATACTCATCTATTGCTTTTATTATGCAGTTGGATACCATGCTCTTAGCCCCATTGCTTGCATTAAATTCATAATATTCAGACCATAATTTAAAATACACTTTTAAAAATCCTTTTGGCCAATACTTGTAACTGTGTGACACTTGGACCTCTCTATCCACCATCCATCCCACTCATCAGAACCAGATTGCATTTTGTTGCAGAAGAAAGATGTGTTCAATACAACTTTGCCAAGAAGATGGTTATTGATATGTCTTTGAAGGTAGCTATATTGCTTTTGTCCCACTGGGGACTGGACAAGTGAGATTTAAATTGCTTGTGGTACCAAGCAAAAGCCAAGTGGTCTCTTTGCAATTTAAAAATTTGAAATGAAGCGGTGGCGATGCCAGTCTCACATTTCAGAGAAGAACTGTGAGTAAAGAAATGGTCCTTCGAGAGAGCCTAGACAAAGAGACGATCATTGCGGAAAATGTGATCTGCAGGCACACTGAAATACACTGATGTCTTAAGAATGTCATTAGATTTAAAGCTAACACAAATAACTTACAGTTGATTTCTAGGTCTTTTTAAAATTCCTATGAAGTTATCTTGGAAATACCAATGTACACTTAAAGCCCTTAGAAAGGCTGTAGTAATTCTCTATGAAGTTCTTTTAATTTAGAGAGATTTCATTTGACAGCTTTTACTAACTTGGACAGGGCTGTTTCTTACTTATGGAAACCAAGTGAAAATCTTAAGGTCCAGAGAGTGGAAACTTACTGAAAGTTCACTGAAAACATACATACATGTATCAGTTATGTACAAATTAGGCTTCAAGTTTGGGACAATTGAAATCCAAGAACATGCTCCTCTACACTGTCCAGTGAGAAATGTCAACTTCAAAATAGGCTTTTGCCAATAGCAGTTAGAGAAAATTCTCTTTTGGTGGTCCAGTCTGAGCTATAAATCCAGTTTTTCTAAGGCTTTCCTGAACATCTTTCTTATAGAGGGTGAAAAACATTCTTGGCATTTCTCTATTTCTTCATAATCTCGAATTAAAGAGTTGTCACTGCAAATGAGAGGACGTGTAGTGTGAACCAATTCAAACTGCTTATTTTCAACCTTAAAGATTTTCTTTCTTTTCTTATTCTGCTCTTTTCTCCTGAACAAACTTGGCATGATGCATCTGTGATTTTTCACATTATTTTTGTTCCATAAGAACATAAATGTTTACAGGACACCTACCCATCTTTGCATTTTAGCCACCTGTGCCACACACAGGAGAAGACAGAAAGTATATATGCTCAGGCCTGAAGGAGTTTCCCCTCTTCTGCGTGGGTTGGAGGGTAGTTGCTTTTGAATTCTCCTCTCATACTACCTTCTAGAATATCATGAGACACAAAAATGCTAATTTCCCGGTAACATGACAAAATCATATAGATTTACAAACCTCTCCTCAATCCCCTTTCTGTATCTCAGTGCAGAGGTAGAAGAAAGGCAAAAGGACGTGGCAGGGACTAAAAGCAAGGCAATCTTGAAGAATGAACTTTAAATGTGCTGCTGTACGGACAATCGTGATCCACTGGGAAAGAACCGAAGCCTTACTAGCTTAAAGTGCTTGCCAATGACTTCTGTCCCCTCAGTGGATGGTAACTAAGCTATGCAAAACCAAAAAAAAAAAAAAAGGGCGGGGGGAGGGTGAGGGAGGCAACCCTTAAAAGGCCAAATTTATAAACAAAACTAATTTTAAAACTTGAGCCAATAAGTCATCCGGCACTCAGAACAAGTGAGACAGATTAGAATCTGCAGTTGGTACTATGTATGATTTTCAACAAAAAAATTAGAACCTACCCAAAGGATGGCTGAAACCCCCCCCCACAAAGAATATAAGGTCATTTTGATTGTCTAATCATGTTAGATTTAGCAACTACCTCAAAATGTCTATTACACAAATGTGCAAAGCCCTCAAAGAAATGTTTAAAAATTTCAAGTAAAGCATGACAATAATGAATCAACAAACAGAGAATGTCAGTAAGAAGATAGCAACTATTTTGAAAAAAGAACCAAATAGTAATTGGCACTGACAAGGGCAATTAATAAATTTAAAAATGAAGGAGAGGGGATTAATAGCAGATGAAAGAAAAAATAAATAATGAACTAGGAAATAAATAGAAATGAGCCTGTTTGAAGAACAGAGAAAACAAAGATTTAAAGAAAATGAACAGAGCCTCAAGATTTGTGAGACCATATCAAGTGTACTAATGTATGTATAATTACAGACCAGTAGGAGAGAAGAAGAAGGCATGAGAAAAATATATATTTATTTTGAAAAGTAATGACTAACTTCCCAACTTTGATGAAAAAATTAATCCACTTACTCAAAAAGTTCAACAAATCCAAAGTAGAATAAAGGAAAGATATCTACACACAGACACATTACAATGTTGAAAATAAAAGACCAGGAAAAAAATGGAAATGTCAAGTAGGTTATGTCATGTATATCCCTGTATTTTAGGAGAGAGTGAATCTAGGCTGGAGATAAAAATCAGGATTTTACCAGCATGTGGTTGGTATTTAAATCCATGAGGTGGGTGAGATTATAGAGCAGAGGCCTAGAATTGAGCAGCGGAACACTCCAGGATATAGAGAACAGGAGAGTGAGTGGGTGGGAGCCAACAAGATGGATAAAGAAGGAGCGCCAAAGAATTCAGTAGATCATCAGGAGAAGGTGTATTCTTGAACCCAAGGAAGGTGAGCATTTTAAGAGGAGGGATAGCTGTGTAAAGAAGCATATGGATGAGAAATGAGATTTAGCAATGTGGATGTCCTTAAAAAATGTTTTAAGTTTATTTACTTTGAAAGAGAGAGTGTATGAGCAGGGGAGGGACAGAGAGAATCCCTAGCCGGCTCTGTGCTGTTAGCCCCTCAGTGTGGGGCTCGATTCCAGCAACTGTGAGATCATGACCTGAGCCAAAATCAAGAGTCAGACGCTTAACCAACTGAGCCACTCAGGTTGCTGCTAACAATGTAGAATATAAAGAAATATTACATGTATTTATGGGGCAAAATGTCTACAGTGTGGGCCTAAGAGAAATTGGATATATCCAGTATAAAGAAATATTACATGTCTTATTGTGAAGGAAAGAAGAGACATGAAGCGAACATCAAGAGCTTTAGGCCATATTCAAACTTAAGCCGTTACTAACTTAAAATAGAATGTTACAAATATAGATTGTTATATGTAAGCCTCATGGTAACCACAAAGCAAAAACCTACAGTAGGTAGATACACAAAAAAGGAGAAAGGAATATAAAAATACCACTAACAATCATCAAACCACAAAGGAAGAAAGGAAGAGAAGAAGAAACAGAGGTGAACTGTAAAAGAGCCAAATGACAATTAACAAATTGACTATTATTATATAACTGTCAGTAATTACTTAAAATGGACTAAATCCTCCAGTCAAAAAACAGAGTGGCCA
>NC_043705.1:16786480-16891426 GCF_006229205.1 Suricata suricatta
GATACAGAGAGAGACAGAGCATGAGAGGGGGAGAGGTAGAGAGAAGGAGGCACAGAACCGGAAGCAGGCTCCAGGCTCTGAGCTGTCCGCACAGAGCCCGATGTGGGGCTTGAACCCACGAACTTGAGATCTGACCTGAGCCGAAGTCGGAGGTTTAACCGACTGAGCCACCCAGGCGCCCCAAAAACCAATAGTTTTGATGCATCCAGTTGTTGTATCCTCAGATGTTCCAGATGTTTCCAGGTAACTCTGTAGTTCACGGACTGTGGTTTTGTCCAGCGAGCAAAGGTCAAAATCAAATGTGTTTGTGATATGAAAGTGTCAGACTAAATGATAGGAAATGCAGACAAAAAAGCCAACAGAAACGCTGAATGAAACCAAGAGCTTGTTTGAAAAGATAAACAGAACTGACAAGCTTTTCACTAATCTCACCAAGAACAAAAACTCAAATAAATAATCAATGAAAAAGGAGAGGATACAACTCAGACCACAGAAACATGAAAGATCATGACACTACTATAAACAGTTATACACCAACTGATTGGACAACCCAGAATAAATGAATAAATTTTTATAAATATATTACTTTCCAACACTGAATCATGAAGAAATAGACCAATTAGTAGTCAGGAGATACAATTAGTAATTAAAAATAAATTCCCAACAAACCCAAGTCCAGGACCAAAAATATAGAAAAGGAGAGATTACTTCCAAATTCATTCTGCAAGACCACAATTATTCTGATACCAAAATCAGAAAGACATCACAAAATAAAGAAAATTACATCCCAACATCCATGATAAAAAGAGTACAAAAATGCTTAACAAAACAGTAGCAAACTAAATTGAATAAAATGCTTTAAAACAATCTTACATCTAATAAATATGTAGGATAAATCATGTGGGATTCATAAATCATGTGGGGTTTATTCTAGGGACACAAGGATGGTTCAATGTTCATAGCGGCACTTTCAACAATAGCCAAATCATGGAAAAAAATCTAAATGTCCATCACCTGATGAGTGGATCAAGAAGATGTGGTATATATTCACGATGGAGTACTACAGGGCAATGAGAAAGAATGAAATCCGGCCATTTGTGGCAACGTGGATGGACCTTGAGGGTGTCATGCTAAGCATAATAAGTCAGGCAGAGAAGGACAGGTGCCATATGTTTTCACTCATAGGTCTAACAGGAGAAACCTAACAGGGGACCATGGGAAGGGGAAAGGTGGGGGAAAGAGGGAGAGGGAGGGAGACAAATCATGAGAGACTCTTGAATACTGAAACAAACTGAGGGCTGAAGAGGGAGGGGGCAAGGGGAAGGGGGTGATGGTCATGGAGGAGGGCACTTGTGGGGAAGAGCACTGGGTGTTATATGGAAACCGACTTGGTAATAAATTATTTAATAAAAAAATTTTTTTAATCTGAATGAGAGTTGTTTTGTTTTGTTTTTACTGTTACTATTATACAGATTAGGAAATCAAAAGAAAGTGCCATAACCAAACAAAATCTATCAAGTGGAGAATCTAGGATTCAAACTCAGATATTCTGATTCAAAAGTATTCAATTATGCCACAGTAGGAACCTCAATTCCCTAATTACCCTTTACCTGTGAAAGCATTGGACTTTAAGTTTTTCAGCTTAAGGGAAGAAACAGACAATTTACTTGTTGAAAATTTAGCCTTTGACAAGTTTACCAATAAACGTATGAAATAACAATGCTGGGACACCTGGGTAGCTCAGTGGGTTAAGCATCTGACTTTAGTTTAAGTCATGATCCTATGGTTCTTGGGTTTGAGTCCCACATCGGGCTCTGTGCTCTCAACACAGAACCCACTTCAAATCCTCTGACTCTCTCTGCCTCTCCCCAGCTTGCATGCTCTCTGTCAGAAATAAACATAAAAAAAAAAAAAAACTGTCCGGGGAGGGGGTGTTGCTTGGGGTGTTAGAATGGGAACTACAGTAAATTTCGGTGGATTTTCTGCCCAAGTACACTGCCATGTCTTATTTTTGAGACTGAGTGAGCATGGGTGGGGGAGGGGCAGAGACAGAAAGGGAAAGAGGACCCAAAGCAGGCTCTGGGTTGACAGCAGAGAGCCCGATGTGATGCATGAACTCATAAACCAGGAGATCAGGACCTGAGCTCAAGTCGGATGCTTAATTGACTGAGCCACTCGGGTGGCTCAACTACTGATTATTTTACCAGGAAATTCTAACAGTGTTTCTGATGGCAGAGATTGTTTTCATTTGACTTGATCAAATGTAAAGTAAGCCTGTAGTGGGTGAAATTTACAACCACCTTTCTTATATACATTGCTCTGATTCTAATCATGGAAAAGGAAGCATGTTCTGTTGAAACTGCCACAGAAATTATGAATTCCACACAACAGCATGTGTACACTGCAGAACCAGAGTAAAGAGATGAGAATCAATAGTTAGAGGGCTCAGCAGCGAACTCCGCAGGATACAGATTTTGTGTCACCATGTTTTTCTAACTTCCTCCAGTCCTGAGCTGTGGACATGGCTGTCAAATCACTTGCAACTGGAAATTTGACTCTTTAAGGACAAAAGAAAAATGTAACACTGACGGCAATTTTTCTTTCAGCAAAATTAACTGAAGTCCCCAATTTATTAGGTAAGAGCTAATTTAACATGCATATTTAAACAACATATTGTTTGCACTTAATTTTTAAAGATCCTTCCCAAGAGGGCAGAGCTGACAGACGATTTTTGCTCCTTGTTTTTAAACGTGTGTACTATCATTCTTTATTTCTCTTGAAGTCATTAGGAAGCCGGGTGCTCCCAGAGACTCCGTGCTTCTCCTTTGCCACAGGTGACGCCTCACAAGTGTGACAGACATCATTTGTGCTGCAGAAAGGAACCAAGGAACCAGTGAATTGTGGCTGCTTTTAAAAAAGAGTTGAAAAAAAAATCAATAATAAATTATCTTCCTATACAGCAGTTGGGTTCTTTGCACGTCCCCTCTGACATGTAGATGTAGTTATAAATTGATTTAGTTCAGGACCATAAAGACTCTCACATGCTCTGGACTGCCTCGTGAACGTGCATTAGTGAAATAAAAATAACCCACCTTGTCAGAGAGCCTTTCTAGGAGCTGTAGAACCCACCAAGTTATCTTTATAGTTTAATGAGCTAGGCCCTGGCTTCCATGGGGAGCCACAGTGAGTGGAGTGCTTCATAATTTACTGCTGTAAAATGATCAGGATTCATGTTGTCTATAAAACATGAAAAACATTCTTCATTCCTTACCAATTAGATCATAGTTACAACTCACAGTTCCTTTGAGCTTAAAAGAAAAAACTTAACTGCTAGACATAAATGAAGGCTGTGGTTAAATTAAACCCTTCAACAGCCCAAACAGGCTTGAAAGAAATGCCTTCTGGATGTTATTAACATGCATATTTAAGTGCTATTTTTAAATTTTAACTGCAAGCCAGAGCGAGGACAAATGTTTAGAATAGCTATTTTGGCACCGGAACACTGCTTTTCACATTTTTTCATCTTTACTAATTCCTTCCAATCATTATTTCACCTTTGATTATTTTAAAAAATTCTTTGCAGAGATAAGAAAATTGCTTTACGGCAATAATTGTACTGGAAGAAGCCAGAAGCAATTGATGGCCATGTCGCTTTGGAGTAAAAAGTCATGATCACACTGACAGGATCATACTTCATTTTCCATGAGTCGTTTAAAAGTTTGCACAGTTGAGAAGCTGAATTCAGTAACTTTTTAAATGGTTAATTTGTTTATAATTATTAAAAAATATATTCATTTTAGAAAAATATAACTGCAAGAAAGACAACAAAAGCCATCCTCCAGCAAACAATGTAAAATATGAGTATAAATTTCTCCTGTGTGTATGTGTGTGCATGTGTGAGAGAGAGGGAGGGAGGGAGGGAAGGGAATATTTTCCATATTGTCTGTATCACAGCAAATACATTTTCTTATGACATTACATACTTCGAGAAACATGATGCATTCGTTTGCCAGTGCTGCCGTAACAAAATACCACAGACTGAGTGGCCTCAACAACGGAAATTTATTTTCTGAGGTTGGGAAACTGGAAGTCCAAGATCAAGTAGCTGACAGGTTTGGTTGCTTTTGAGGTCTTTCTCCTTGGCTTACAGATGACCACCTTATCTCTGTGTTTTCACATGGCTCCCTTCCTTCCTTCCTTCTTCCCTCCCTCTCTCCCTCCCTTCCTTTTTTTTAAGTAGGTTCCACTCCCAGCATGGAGCCCAATGTGGGGCCTGAATTCATAATTCTGAGATCAAGACGTGACCAGAGCAAGACGCTTAACTGACTGGGTCACCTAGGTGTCCCGTGGCCTTTCCTCTTTATACACAGTTCCTGCTATCTCTTTTTCTCCTGAAGAGAACACCAGCTCTACTTGATTACAGGCCCACCCTTATGATCTCATTTAACCTTAATTACCTCTTTAAAGGCCCTCCCTGCAAAGAGAGTCACCTTGGGGGTTAAGACTTCAATAGATGATTAAAACACATTTTAGTTGAAACAATAGGACTGTAAACGTTCACATGGCATGTTATCTTCCAGATACCCCATACTTTAATAATTATCCTGGTTTTAACAATTAGAATTTCTAACAGAAATTATTAAATTCCAATAGTTTTATCCTATCTCACATATAGAAGAAATACATGTGCATTTTCCCCACATCTTTGATAACTTCCTTAAAAGAAATTACAAGAAGTTAAATTATTTGATCAAAAGAACATTTGAAGCCCCTGCGCCCTCCCACCATATGTATATACAGGTATATAGACATCGTGCTTTTGTATTCCACAAAATCTTTACCCATCCCACTATCTTGTAGATAGTATTTTCTATTTTCTTGTAGAAACATTATGGTTTTTGCTTTTATGCATGAGTCTGTGACCCATGAGGTAGCTAGAGAGGTTTATTTCTTTCTTCCATAAATATATCCAGCTGTTGGGACATCATCTGTTCAAAAAAAATGTCTATTCTTTCTTCTATGGACTTGGTGCCTTGGTGAGGTTCACTGGACTGTCATGGGTGGGTCTCCTTCTGAACTGTGTTCCATTCCCTATTTATCCTTATGTCAATGCTTTTACTGTTTTGATTACTTATAATTTCATAGTCGGTTCTGAAATCAGTTCATATGAAGCCTGCAACTTTATTCTACAAGACTTTGACTGTTGTAACTCCTTTCTATATCCTTCTAATTTTTAGAATCAACACATCAATTTCTTTTAAAGATCTGCATTTTGATTGGTGGCAAACTTTCCTGGCAACTTTGAGAAAATGGACATCTTACTATTTAGTCTTCTATTTCATTTATATGGTACGTCTCTCCACTTATTTATGCCTTTGATTTCTTTTAGCGATGTTGTGTAAGTTTTCAGGGGACAGAAATCACACCCACAGTGATCATTTTATTCCAAGGTGATTAATGTTATGATGCTATTCTATATTACATGGTTTTCTTGACTGTATTATCCATCTGTTGCTGATATTTAGAAAGAAAATAGAATTTTGTACATTGACTTCTGTACTGTGCCTTTAACAAATTCACTAACCACATTTCTACTGGCTTTTTGCTATACAATTTTATAGGGTTCTCTGCATACACAATCATAGTCTCTGTCACGCTAACAATTTTCTAGCTTTCTTTATGCTTTTTCTTGGCTTATTGCATTGTTAGTACCTCCATGGGATGTTAACATTATGAGACTGATTATTCTTGTTTAGTTTTGAAATTCAGTTAAAATATTCAGTATTTTCCATATTCAGCATACTTTTAGCTATAGGTTCTTCAGTTACCTTTTGCCAACTCTAAGAAATTTGATTCTATTATTAGTTAACGAAGAATATTTCTTGAAATTATGAATGGGTGTTCAAATGTTTCATTTTTCTCTGAGATGTTCTAATCCTATTTTTTTCCTCTTTTATGTTGTTAATATAGTTGAATTCCCTGGACTGATTTTCTAATATTAAACGAAACAGTTCTTCTTGGATAAAAGTCATGACACATTATCTTTTTTAAGTGTTTCTGCATTTTATTTGTTAAGGATTTTTGTATCTGTTTATGAGGGAATATTGGTCTATAATGGTCTCTTTTGTAACATTCTCATTTGGTGTCACAGTTCAAAACTGAGTTGGGAAATGCTTTGTCTTCTTCCAAATTCTCAAAGTAAGTTGCACTTTTGTGTTTTCAATTTTTAACAGAATTAATTTGTTTTTTTTAACTAAGGTGATGTCTTCATGAGAATGTATGTCATTTCCTTATGAGACACAGAACCGTTTACATTGTTTCTTCTGTCAGTTTTGGTAAGTTCTTTTTCTTTTCTTTTTTTTTTTTTTCTTTTTCTCTAGCAAAATTGTCGGTTTCATCTAAGCCATTGAATTGACCAGCATGGCATCGTTTAAAATGTCCCCTTACACTTTTAAGGCTCGTGGGATCTGTAATCATGTGCTTCATTTAGTTGTAGATATTAATAATTTGTGTATTATTTCTTGATTCCTTCAATCTTGCTTCAATTTACACATTTTACTCAAACATCAACTTTTAGCTTTGTCAACTTTCTATTAGTTTTCTCATTTATTGCCTTTTAGTCTTGTTCTCATTTTTTCATTTCTTACACTTCAGGCTTAACTTCCAATTTTTTCTAGCTTTTTATCACAGAATCTTAGATCATGGATTTTATGGGTCTCTTCTTCAAACGTAGTTATTTAAAACTACAATTTTTGCTCTGAGCACTAGTGTATCTGCATCTGACAAATTTTAAGTATGTGTTTTCATTGTGACTCATGCAAATATTTTCTAATTTCTGTTGTGAGTTCTTCAGTGAGTTATTCAGAAGTACATTAATTTTCAAAAATTTTAGATTTTCTATATATTTTTATTTTCAAAGTTAGAAACACTGAGGCTTACAAACATACTTTATGATTTCAGGCCTTCTCCCATGCCGAAGATTCCAAGTGCTCTCGAAAAGAATGTGTATTTTGTGGTTGGTAGCTTCAATGTTCTACAGAAGTCAATTAAATCAAGTTTGCTGACAGTGTTTCACATTTGCTACAGCTCTGCTAATTTTCACCTATTTATTCTATCAGTTGCTCCGACATGCTGGCAAGATGTACAGCTACAATTGGACCTATGTTTTCCCCTTTTTTGTCTTGTTTCAGTTACTTTGGAGCTGGACTGTAAGATGGTTACATTTTAGGGATGATTTGAGCTTTTATGATTATGGCATGTTCATTATCTCTGATAATCCTTTTTGCCTGGAAACCTACACTATCAGATGTTAAATTATCAACACCATCTTTTTTTTTTTAATGTTTATTTTATTTTGAGAGACAGAGACAGAGTGTGAGCGAGGAAGGGAGACACAGAATCCAAAGCAGGCTCCAGGCTCTGAGCTGTCAGCACAGAGCCTGACGTGGGGCTCCAACCCATGAGTGGTAAGATCATGACCTGAGCCGAAGTTGGACTCTTAACTGACTGAGCCACCCAGGTGCCCTTCAACACCCCTTTTTTGATGCTTTGAGTTCCCATGGTTTATCTTTTCACTGTTTTACGTTCAAACTTTGTCTTTAAATATTACTTTAGATACTTGTAAATAGTTGATAACTGATTAATCCAGTTTATGGTGTATTTTAATCATAAACTAGTCAGTAAATATTATCAACCTTACAAAAGGGCATCCCCCTTCTTTTGTCACGCTGCTAATGTGGAAAGATAAATCCATCTAACCTGTAGCTGAATTTGGTTTAGGTTGTATTAGAGCTTTAGATAAATTTAGTAGATCAATGACTTCAAATGGTTTGAAGGTGAAACTCAAGCTTTTGCTTCACAGTGCTTGGGATCTGCGCCCTAACCAGAGTTTAGATGTCTCTTACTGTTTTACATCCTAAATGCCAGAGTTTTCTTTGTTTATGCAACCTCATTAGCTCTGTGGCTCACTAGGGAGTTTCTTTATTCCTCTCCACCCTTCCTCACATTCTAGGCCTTAAAAGATTTCTCTCCACTGGGCTCCTCTGCCTCCAGAGGCTTCCAGAACATGTACCTTCCCCATGTGGGATGGTTCAGTATATCTCTGAGGGGTTTTTATTCCTTCTTTTGCCCTGATCACAACCATTGGCAGACCACTGCTGGGCATCCGTGATGGGTGCCCGGTCGAGGGGAACTTCTCTCATTTCCCCTGCTCTATATCCCGCTGTTGGCAAGCCATGGGGAGAATTTTCTCAACTCTGGTTTTTCACCAACAAGCTTCAATATACCACTCCCACACACTCACTAAGCCCTTTAGGAAAGAGTTACTGAGTAGATGCAGATATGTTCTATGACTAGTAATTCGTGGTCCTGTAATTCATCTCATCTGCCCACAAGACCATGAAGAGCTAATTGTAATTCAGCAGGTTTATTTCTTTGGGGTGGATTTCTTCTCTTCCCCCTGCTCCAGTCCTATTTTTAAAATTTATTTTTATTTTTTTAATAGTTTATTCTCAAATTGGTTTCCATACAACATCCAGTGCTCTTCCCCACAAGTGCCCTCCTCCATTACTACCACCCCCCTCCTCCTTCAGTCTTTGGGTTTGTTTTCAGTATTCAATAGCCTCTAATGATTTGCATTCCTCTCTCTCCCCAACTCTCTTTCCCCCTTCCCCTCCCCATGCTCCTCCATTAGGTTTCTCCTGTTCTCTTGTTAGACCTATGAGTGCAAACATATGGTATCTGTCCTTCTCCGCCTGACTTATTTCACTTAGCATGACACCCTTGAGGTCCATCCCCTTTGCCAGCCATATTTTAAATATCCACAGGTCTTTATCCTCTGAATGAGCCCACTGTGTTTAGTTCATTTAGTTATCTTTGTGCCTTCAGTGGGGCACCTGGGTGTCTCGGTTGAACGTCTGACTTCAGCTCAGGTCATCATGTCATGCTCCATGAGTTCGAGCCCCACATCGGGCTCTGTGCTGACAGCTCAGAGCCTGGAACCTGCTTCCGATTCTGTGTCTCTCTCCCTCTCTGCCCCTCCCCTGTTCATGCTCCGTCTCTCAAAAATAAATAAATGTTAAAAAAAATTTAAAAACATCCAGCAAGTTATTTTCTGGATAATGAGAAACTAATTCTAACCTTTCTAAGTGGAGGCCTAAGACCCGGAACATGGACATGATATTGGTGGAGAAGCACAGAGTTGGAGGGACTGACACCACCTTACTTCCAGACTTACTATTACTTCATTATACAGCCTTATAGTTAGTCTTAAAGAAGTATGTTTTTCAAATTACAATGTTTTTGGTGTTTGTATTTTCGCTAACTTTTTAGTATATAGTGTTTTATTGGTGAAAGAATAGACAAATCGATCAATAAACATAAATCAAGAGCCCAGAAAAAGACCCACACAAGTAGCAGTCAACTTGTCTTTAACAAAGTAGTAAAGGCAATGCAAGGGGGCAAAGGAAGGCTCTCTAACAAACAGTGCTGGGCCAAATGGACATCCGTGCAAAAAAATCACTCTAGGCACGGATCTTACACCACACACATGCACACACCTTAAGACTCAAAATGAATCAGGGACCTAAATATAAAATAAAAAAAACAACTGTAAAACAGCTAGAAGATACCATAGGAGAAAATCTTGGAGACCTTGGGTATGGCTAGAAGTTTTGAGATACAATCCCAAAGGCATAATTGATGAAAGAAATACCTAATAATATGGACTTCATCAAAAACTTCAGCTCTGCTAAATACAATATGAAGAGAAGCTACAGACGGAGAGAAAATGCTTTTAAAGCAATCTATGATAAAGGATTGTTAAGCAATGACTGAACAGTAAGAAAACAAACCCAACTTAAAAAGTAGGCAACAGACATAACCAGACATCCCACCAAAGAAGATACACAGATGCCAAGAAAGCATATGAAAATATGTTTATCATATGTTCTTAGAAAAGTACAAATTTAAGCAACAATGAGATACCACTGTATATACCTGTGAGAGTGGCCCAAATCCAAAACACTGACATGAACCAATACTGACAAGGACAGGGAGCAATATGGACTCTCACTCATTGCCGGTGGTACTGGAAAATAGTACAGCCATGCTGCATGATGGTGAAGCCATTCTGGAGGTTTCTAAGAAGACGAAGCATGGTTTTACTAGGTGATCTAGCAATAACACTCTGAAATTTACCCAAATGAACTTAAAACTCACATCCACACAGAAGCCTGCCCATACATACTTCTCGCAGTGTTACACACGATTGCCCAAACCTGGAAGCAGCCAGAACTCCTTCAGTAGTACATGGGTAGATCAACTATGAGACAACCAGACAATAGCATGTTATTAGTGCTCAAGAAAAAATGAGCTATCAAGCTATGAAATGAAAGGGAGGAGACATAAATGCTTATTACTAAGTGAAAGAAGCCGATTGGTAAAGCTCTGCAAGCTGTATGATCCCAACTATTGTACGTCCTGGAAAGAGCACAACTACAGAGACAGTAAGAAGTTCCCTGGTCACCAGCAGTGAGGGCAGAGGGAGGCATGAACAGGCAAAGCACAGAGCAACAGTAAAACCACTCTCCGTGTAACTCCAATAGTGGCTACAGTTGTCAAAACTCATAAAATGCACAATATGAAGAGTGAACCCATATATAAACTACAGAGTCTGGGTGATAGTGATGTGCCAATGTGGGTTCATGGAGAGTAACAAATGTACCATCTGGTGGGGGGTGCCGATAATCAGTAAGGTTGTATGTGTGTAAGGAGAGGGCGTTTAAGGAAGTCTCTGTCCTTCCATTCAAGCTTGAGATAATTCTAAAATTGCTCTAAAAAGAGCTTAATTTCAATTTTTAAAAAATATTTATTCATTTTTGAGAGACAGAGCATGAGTAGGGGAGGAGCAGAGAGAGAGGGAGATACGGAATCTGAAGCAGGCTCCAGGCTCAATGCTGTCAGCACAGCACCCGATGCAGGGCTCAAACTCACAGACTGAGATCATGACCTGAGCTGAAGTCAGATGCTCAACCAACTGACCCACCCATGTGCCCCTAAAAAGAGCTTGATTAAGAACAAAGTTGACTGGCATTATTTCACTCCTTAGAAGGCTAACGGTAGTAAGGTTGTGTTCATGTTTTCAAAACATAAATATCACCATAGAATTAAACATAAGGAGTGGCTGAGGTAGAAGAATAAAAATGTCAAATGCATCATAGAAAATTAGAAGAAAAAATGAATGAAGTCAAAGAATATTCCAAAAAGTAAACAAAACAAAAATTTATAAGCCCAAATATGATGTATTATACGGTATAACAAATATGAATCAATTTACCTGTTTGAAAGAAAAACATAAGATGCTTTATTTGAGTCCAAAAAACCCAACTACTGTTTATGCTATCTTCTATATATATATGCTTAAGAGAAAGTGAGTCAGAAAACGCACCAGGAAAATGCAAAGAAATAAAGAACTAAGGGTCACAATACAGATCCAGTGAAATTCAAAATAAAAACCATTCAAAAGGATAATTTTTGGAAGTAGACTTGACATACAATATCCTATTAGTTTCAGATGTATGTCATAGTGATTCAGTATTTTTATACATTATGAAATGATCCCCAGTTGTTACCATCTGTCACCATAAAAAGTTATTACAGTATTATTGACTGCATGCCCTGTGCTGCACCTTACATTCCCATGACTTACTTTATAATATGAAGCTTGTTACTCCCAATGCCCTTAACCTATTTCACTGGCCCCCTGCAACCTCTCCATCTGGTCACCAGCAGTTTCTTTTATCTATCTCTATTTTTGTTTGGTCCCTTTACTATTTTTTAGAGTCAATATCTAAGTGAAATCATACAGTATTTATCTTCCTATATCAGACTTAATTCATTTAGTCTAATACCATCTAGGTCTAACCACATTGTCATAAATACCAAGATTTCATTGTCTTTTATCACAAACATTCCATATTATACACCAACATGTTTTCCATATATATACACATGTGCACACATATGCACTATATATACATATGTGCATATATGCGCATATGTATATAAAATATAAACATATATGTAGGCACAACTTTATCCATTTTCTCCTCACCAACACTTGTTATTTCTTTGTCCTTTTTAGTAATAACTAATCTGACAGGTGTGCGATGATATCTCATTGTCATTTTGATTTGTATTTCTCTGATGATTCAGAATATTTAGCATCCTTCATGTGCCTGTTGGCCATCTATCAGTCTTCTTTGGAAAACTGGCTATTCAGATCTTCTGCCTATTTAAAAAAAATTTTTTTTAATATTAAGTCATGTGAGTTCTTTACATATTTTGGATATCAACCTTTTATCAAATGTATGACTTGTACCCGTCTTAGCACGTTCAGCAAGTTGTCTTTTTCATTTTGCTGATGGTCTCCTTCAGTGTGCAAAGCTTTTCAGTTTAATGTCATCCCATTTATTTTAGCTCTTGCTGCACTTGCCTTAAGAGACTGGTCCAAAAAAGCATTTCTAAAACTAAAGTCACAAACCTTGCTGTCTGCGTTTCTCCTAGAAGCTTTACCCTTTCAGGTGTTACAGTCTCAGCTCACTAATCTATTCTCAATTTACTGTTAAATAAGGCGCCAGATAGTTAGTGGTCCAGTTTTACCAAAACCATTATGTTGGGCAACTGTCTTTTCTCCATTATATTCTTGACTCCTTTGTCAGAGAGTAAGTGAGCTTATACATGTGGGCTTATTTGCACTAGAACCATACTATTTTGGTTACCATAGCTTTGTAGGGAAGTTTGAAATCAGGCATTGTGATGCCTCCACTTTTTTCTATCACCTTTTGAGCAAGGGTAACTGCTGAAAACCAAGACATGTTAGAAACTGTTTAAAACTGAGTAAAATTCAAATTTAAAGCAATGACTATATGAATGTAGAATAATAAGGCTCACTTTAAATAGTGTTATTTATCAAGCTCTAGTTTTTTAAAACAGAAAATGCATCTTATTTTCATTTGCACTCATTAAGTATTTACTAGCCATGTGTATACATTAGAAACTGGTTAAAATTGGTTATCAAAGCATGTATACATGCTGCATTTTCTGAAGTACATTCAAATACCGTGTAAGTCAAAAAAATAAGTACAGACAGCTACTTATTAATATCTATTTGTATCTCAATCTTGGGATGCAAAAGGAAAAAGAAAACCAAATCTTTACGACCTGGTCTTCTTTTTCCTTCTTACCTACCTCAGTATAATGCTAATGTTTTACAGTGAACTTTCCTGAACTTAATTGAAATGGTCATTTAGTACTAGAAAGATTAAATTTAGCTCTGGGATCAAGTCACCAAAGTAAGTTTTTCAATGAGTTGGGTTTTTTTCCCCCAAAATGAGAGAGGAAGCACCATTTCCCAAGGAAAACATAAATGTCAGGACTAAAATGGTAAAGATGTGAGATTCTGCTAAGTGCGGAATGCTTTTAGATGCAATCATTTTGGCTTGGATTCCTCCTGCATGTTTTTCTTCTCTTCACACTTCGGCATATTCCAAACCCACACATGATACGTGATCCTGTCAAACAATGTTGATTACTGGTCCCAAGTGACTTCAAGCTGTGGCTATAGGCCGACTTGGTAAATATGCTCAGATATGTCTACTAAAAAGAAAATGTCAACATTCAAACGAAATGGCTTTGTTACCAAGGCCTCAGACACATGACCACCCAAAGAAATGCTGAAATATAGGCCAGCAAAAAACAGCAGGTAGAGCTCACTTGCTGCACTGTAAAAAGTAGTAAAGGGAAACTAAATCTCAACATTGTACAAAAACACTATGGTATGTTTTCAAAATGGATTACCTTCATTTGTTAAAAAATAAAATAATAGTGTAGCCTGAATATACAATCCCTTGGGTTCTTGGCTTGAAACAAACAAAAGTCACAAGAAGAATTGTTTGATCTTCCAGACCAAACCCACTTTTTCAGTTTCTCTCTTAGGAGGCTCCAAGGGAGCCCTGACACAGCACCATTCTCTCCCACTCGGTTCTGAACAGTTTCACAAGACATTAAAGTGGAACTTGGGATCAGGTTGAAGGACATGGCCTCCTTCAAGTTCATTAGCCAAGCAGCGCTGTGAATGCTCAAAAGCAGAATGTGGCTAACCTGCCCACACAGAGCCAGGCCCGTGTGAGTCTGAGAGGCATTGCCCAGAGAATGGGCAGTGGCTCCTGTACTCAGACATACCTCACCCCACCCAGCTCGCCTGCCTCTCCCAGTCTCCTCTGGTGCTCCTTCCTACTGTTTGTGTTTCTAAATATCCGAGTGTCCAGGGATTAGCCCTTGAACCACATTTATTTTTTCTGACAACGCTCACCTTCTAGATGACCTCAGGCAGGCCCGTGGCTTTAAATCGCATCTCCAAGCTGACGTCAAGTCTGGGCTTCTCCTCTGAGCACCAGAGCCATGTATCCAAACCTCTGATTACTGTCTCCACCTGGATGTCCAGTAAGCATCTTAAACTCATGGTGTCTAAAACTGAACTCCTGAATTTTAGCACCCCCTGCCCCACCACCAACTGCTTTTCTAGTCTTTATACTGAATCACAAATTCCTTCTTTGGTTACCCAGGTCAAAATCTCTGATGTGGATCTCCATTCGTGAGGCTGACCTTTTCCTCATGTGCATATCAACTCTCAGTGAATTTTGTCACTGGTCCTTCAAATATGCTCCAAATCCCATTCTTCCTGACCACCCTCCCTGCTAGCGTCATCACGTCCCTTCTAGATTTCTCCAATAACCTCTTCTTGTCACAGCTTGCCCTCTCCAGAGGAGTCTTAGGACAGGAGCCAAATGATTTTATGAAAATAAAAGTCAACTTAGGTTAGTGCTGTGCTCTAGCCAGTTTGGGTCTTTGCTGTTTGTCAAAGCCTGTAGGAATTCTGCTTCAGGCCCTGGCCTTTTATTCTATAATTTCAACACCCAATCCCTTGATATTTCCACTCTCTACTTTACATTTTTTTTCCTTCAACACTTGCCACTTTTTTTTGTATTAAGTTTTTCATTTTCCTTCCAGTAGAGTTAAGCTACAGTGTCTTATCAGCTTCCGGCATACAACATAGCGGTTCGACAGTCCTAGACATCACTCAGGACTCATCATGAGAACACGTGCCACTTTAAAAGCGCTTATATTTATTACATTTATTTTCTGTAGCTCCTCATAGATTGTAAGCATTTCCTGTCTTATTCGCATTTGTCTATTTTATTTGCTTAAATTCCAGTGGCCAGAATGGTACATGATATACCTAAGCTCCCAATACTAACTGGAATGTTTGGCTCCTATCTGAGAGGAAGGAGGGTTGAGTTGAGCTGAGCAAGCTCAGTTGTTTTTCTCAAATTTACCATTTTATGAGAACTGCCCTTACCTATAGCAGAGTGAGCAAAGGAGCCAAAGAGGGGGCATGGCTGTGGTAGGACAAGGAACTCCAAGAACACAGAAGGATCCACGAGGAAGCGAGAAGAAGGTGCCCTGTACTGCATCGTGTATTCTGATAGTCTAATAAAAATTGAAGTAAAACTGCAGTTATAATCCCAAGCAATCTAAAACTGGTATCTTCTTACTCTAGTCAGAGAGTCCAGCCTGGCCTACAAAGGCTTTTCTGGATGGCTCTTGACTTAAGAGTTGCCTTCCAATTTTGAAAAGATTTTAAGAGCAGGAGAACATCATCCTACACAAATGCCCCAACTGCCAAGGGAGAGAATGTTTGAGTTTCTTCACGTTTAATTTTCTATGCATGATACATTTGTCTACTCAGTGGTGCACTAAGAAGACACACCCTCGCTCCCCGCCCCCCACGGTCCTCACACATTCTGCACTTACCCCCATCTCAGGGGGAACATCAGTGCTTCCCCTGAACATATTCTCAGGCCCTGCGTGAAGAGCAGCGGGCTTGAGTCTGTCCTTAGCTTTTTCTTCCAGCCAGAGACATCAGGTGCTCTCTGTAAGGGCACTTTGAAGACTGGCCTGACACTGCAGCACGTGTGGGAAATGGCGTTTGAGAGACAATAAAAGGGGCCCAGGCTTAAAGTATATTAAGGGATCACAGGAGTACATCTTGACTGCATGCTCAGATCTTTTGATTCAAAGACACACATCTTCGTATCTCCCAAGGGGTGAGGCCAACCTAGCACAGAATATAGACAGAGCCTCACAAATAGGGTTGCCAACCGCATGTCAGAGATAATTAGTGAGAACATGGCGAGAGGCTGCACTCAGTACAGAGTGAAAATGGATTAGGGAGGCAACTCAAGGTGCGTGCGTGTAGCCACCAGCCCAGACGGCAGGGCAAACAAGCACTGAGGAGATACTGCAATGGCTCACTATTTTCCTGGCATGACACTGGGGAGGGGTGACGTTCTATGCCTGCACGTCGCGGCGGCTATGACTGTCCACTACTCTGTGCATTTCTCTTGCGTCCTTCCCCTAGACTACCTCGGGGCCAGCAGGTGTGAGTGGGTGCGAGCAAAGAGAATGCAAATGTGACAATCCAAATGCCAGATTTTGAGGGTGCATGGGTGGCTCAGTCAGTTTAGCATTCGATTCTTGATCTCAGTTCACGTCATGATCTCACAGTTTTGTGAGTTCAAGCCCCAGATCGAGCTCTGTGCTGACGGTGTGGAGCCCACTTGGGATTCGGTCTCTCCTTCTCTCTGCCCCTCCCCTGCTTGTGTGTGCACTCTCTCATTCTTTCTCTCAAATAAATAAAAACATAAAAAAATACCAGATTTTGGCTACATCGGTGGTTAAGAGTCCACCAACCCAGTCCCATTTTATAATTACCATATAGAAAATACAAATGTTCAAAATTGTGAGAAAGAAAGGTAGATATGGAGAATCCAGCCTCAGAGCAGCTGCTGGGACCAAAGTTCAAATTTATTTCAGTCTGCCATCAGCCAGCTCTCTATTCCTGGTGAAGTGACAGGGATCTTGCAATTCATGGTCCCTGCAATTCATCGATTCCCCTTCACTCTCATGCCTTTCTATAGCCAAAGGGTCAGGAAACTCATGGGCCAGACTCCCTAGCTTTCTAATTCCAGACGCTTCTCTGAAGTCCAGGTTGATTTTGCCTGTGACATTTTTATCCGGAAATGGAGCAAACGGAAGCACATCTTATCACCAAGTGCCAATTAATTGATAGAGTAATGGTCAGAGAGGAACACTAACAGAGCTGGTGGGCGGCCTTTTTTTCTTATTGTATTTTTCCAATTCTTTTTAAACTTCCTGGATGACTAGAGATACTGTGGGGGTTTTTTTTCTTTGCGAAACTGTATTCTCTTCCATCATCCCGCCGCAATTTAATTGGGCTGCTTTTCCACCTTCCATATCCTATTCACTCACTCCACAGGCATCTGCCTCCTCTCCTACAGAAATGAAGATGGGTGAAGATTTCTTTGAAGTCATTGCAGCTCCCACGAGAGAGTACATGCTACCTCATTATAAAAAAAAAAAAATCACTGTAGTACAACTAAAGACACAGCCAAGCATGTTCGCCACAACACTGAGGGCTTCTGGCATTATCTGGGCTTTTTAAAATCCTGTTTTATTTAATGAATAGATGACACCGGCAGGAAAGATGCCAATAATCCTGGTATTTAACAATACTTTCCAATGGCTAACGGCATTATTCAAGGGTTCATTCTGGGGGCACTGTCTCTTCATGGGACATCCGGAAATGCTAGGGATCATGCTGTCTTGCCTGTCCGCAGACCACCAGACTGACATACACGATTGCTGATTCAACAAGTCCATTTTGATATCAAAAATGCACCTCCAATCTCAACATATCTGAGAATGAATCATAATTTCCTCACCACATGGTGTTCAATTCAATGGCTGGATTCCAACGAATCGCACTTTCTGCCACACAATGCACAAGCCCCCAGAACAGACATTACGTGTGAGAACATGTCACTGCTGAACCCTCAACCCAACTCAATTCCATCACCAACTCCTCTCTACGTTATGTCTGAACTAGCTCTCAAAATATTATTTTCTCTTTAATGCCACACCATCCTTGTCTGTAATTCCACATTTCCAACATTTGTTCTAGTCCCCTGACAATCTACTTTCCACAAAGAAGCAGAGATTATGACTGAACAATGCAACTCTAATCAGGGTACATGGTATCTACACTCCACTCACAAAATCCACAACATACTATTCATAGCTCTTCCTTAGCTCTCATGATCAGCCATGCTTGTCTCTCTCTTCCTCCTGTTCTTCCAACACCCCACTCTCAGTGCTGCCACAGGACCTTTGCACATGCTGTAGCCATGCTGAGTAATCAGCAGCCTCACCTTCCAGGTCTGAGCTAAGTGAGCTTTTTTCAGTGAAGCCTTCTCTAGGCTTTCAGGCTAAATCACATGAATTTCTTATACTCTCCTCTATTTTTCCCTCAGACTACTGATCTGAGTTTGTGATTCCATTTTTTTTGTGTCAAGAGGGTGATTTCCAAATTACTATTTTTCTCTCCCATCAGACTGTCAACTCCAGGAGAGTGGGAACTGTGAAGTTTAGGGACCACTCTATCCCAGTGTCAAGAGATGCACTCTAAGAAAACTTTTCTAGAAATAAAGAAAAGGATGTAAGATGCCATGATATTACTGAAATGAATGCAACCAGGGGCGCTTGGATGGCTCAGTCAGTTGAACGTCTGACTTCGGCTCAGGTCATGATCTCACAGTTCTCGAGTTTGAGCCCCACATCAGGCTCTGTGCTGACAGCTCACAGCCTGGAACCTGCTTCAGATTCTGTGTCTCCGTCTCTTTTTGCCGCTCCCCCCACTTGTGCTGGCTGTCTGTCTGTCTCTGTCTGTCTCTGTCTGTCTCCATCTGTCTCTGTCTCTCTGTCTCTCTCTCTCTCTCTCTCTCATACACACACACACAAACATTAAAAAAAAAAAAAGAAATGCAACTGCACCCATGAGTTCGGAGATACATCCTAGTAAAACTACTACATATTCAGGATAAAAAAAGAAATCCCCCGGACCTCCAAGTAAAACAACAAAGTTACCGAAAAACAAACAAACAAATAAGTTAGGTTGGCATCAGACTTTTCAACAATCAGCAACACAGCAGAGAGCAACATTTTTAGGAAACTCCAAAAACAAAGTGAGAGCCAGGAATCTTGCATCCAGCCAAGCTCTGCTTCACGCAGTACAGCTACAAACAATGTGAACGTGCCAACACCGGGGAGCACTGTCCTCATGAGCAACTCCTGAGAACCTGTGAAGGCACAGCTTGCTACCAGCAAAGACAGAGGGAGCTCCAGCAACAGGACTACTAGTGAGCATTAAATATGTTTAATCACAGATTGAAGGTGAAAGGAAATGTGGGAGGTCAAGTGTAAGAACAGTGCATAGGGGTGATATATTCTGACCCCGTAGATAATTCAGTAAAAAATGTTAGATCAGCTCACAAATTATCAAACAAGCAGAATCTAAATAAAGGAAACAGGACTAAAGGTAGCACCATATGATTAACATCAATGTAACCAGGAGCACACAAAATCCCCAATTCTTCCTAATAAAGACGGGTGCTCTGGAAAACGCAGCAAAGAAAACGGAGCCCAGAGGAAAAGACAAGCAGCAAATACATTTTCTTAGGATTAAGCTGAGACCAAACATGTCACCACTAAGCCATGTAAATATTATTCAAAATACAAACATATCACTAGCTTAATATTAGAGAGAGATCTTCTACTTGACTTCTCCCAGGTTGCTCTGGGATGCTGGGGAAAGCAGAAGGAGCTGGCCAGGGTGCACATGCCTCAGTGCTTTCCCCACAAGCTGGGCCCCACACAAGGATGCCATCATGGTCATGGGAAGCACTGATCTTAGAAACTAGACCACAGACCCCTCTTCCAACTTCCCGAGACAGGCCCTGGGTTGGCATGTGTAATTCATTGAGCTCGGCCTTGTCTTAGCATTTTCAGTATCTGTCCCAACACTGATTGTTGGGGTTTAGACTTCAAAGAGGACTCCCGTCCTCCAAGACCCCAACAGTCTCCACTTGGGGTTTTTCTAACTTTATCCTACACTGCTGCATGAATTACCAGGTTGAGATCAGAACTTAGTTTTCCTCGCTCTCAGAGGACCAAGGGCTTGCCAAGAACTCGGGGGCTCTGCCCCCAGCCTATAGCACACAGATATATAATATGCATGTAATAATATGTGTGTGCATACATATGACCATATATGACACATTATATAAATAATACGAAATGGGCTTATCTTAATCTAAAAAATTCAGATTCACACAACAAACTCAACACAACAAAACTCAGAAGAAAAAAATGAAAGAAACCAGGAAGAGCAATCCTGAGAGGAGACAAAATTCAGACCAAAAAGCAGTAAATGTGACAAAGACCTTTATAACAGTAAGAACCAGTTCGCAGTGAAGATTAACTACTACAAACACATGAAGCAAATAAAAGCATGGAGTTGAAAACATTTTTTTCCTCCCTTTCTTTGTAGGATCTAAAGGATCCTTCTCGGAGACCCTCCTCCCAGATAAATCAGTGGTTCTCCCTCCACTTTTATTGGGCACTGCCATCCCCTGAGGAACTTCCTGTGCACTGAGGCTGTGTCTCACCCAGAGCTACTGGGTCAGTGGGGTACAGCTGGGTCCTAAGAATTAGAAGTTTGTTGGGTATTCCCTTTAAAAATTTTTTTAAATGTTTATTTATTTGAGAGAGAGAGAGAGAGAGAGAGAAAGAATATGAATGGGGGAGGGGCAGAGAGAGAGGGAGACACAGAGTCTGAAGTAGGCTCCAGGCTCCACACTGTCAGCACAGAGCCTGACACAGGCCTCAAACTCATGGACCGTGAGATCATGACCAGATCTGAACTCAGACACCCATGTACTCTAGATCTTCAGTTTTCACCCAGAAAGATGTTGGGTCCATTTGAGCATTGCGCAAACTTGGCGATATGTTTACTGGGAATGCGTTAAATTGATGTATTAGGAATTTTAAGAATTTAATCTACTCTTGTGCATATACTCAAAGAGATACTTTCACTATACATATTGCAGTGGTTTTCAGTCAGCTAAGCACATTAGAAACACCTGGCAAACCTAGAGCACCTGGGCGGCTCAGTCGGTTAAGCATTCGACTCTTGAATTTTGCTCAGGTCATGATTTCCTAGTTTGTGAGTTTTGAGCCCTGAGTTGGGCTCTGTGCTAACAGTGGGAGCCTGCTTGGGATTCTCTCTCTCCCTCTCTCTCTGCTTCTCCCCTACTCCTGTGCAATGTCTCCCCATCAAAATAAATTAATTAAAAAAGTGAAAAGATGTATTTATTTGTAATGGTGCTCAAGAGAAAAAGAGGGAAAGAGAAGAAAAAAAAAGAAGGGGGGATGGTCTTCTTTAAGAATGCTAACTACTAAGTGACGAAAAAGTGACCTAGTAAACACCATCATTTACAAGTCCCCAAATAAATGATTCAGACCAAGAATCACCAATAAGTGCTAAAATGAACAGATTCAATTTTAGTGGGAGTATCAGGTTTCCATTGCTTTCCTAACAGATGACCAAAATTTTAGGAGTTTAAACCAAGACACATTAGTTAACTTACAGTTTGGTAGAAGTCAGATGTAGACCCACTCTGTTAAAATCAGGGTATCAACGAGTTTGCGTTCCTTTCTGGAAGCCCTACAGGTCAAAGATTCCTGGCCATGGCTAGCTTCTAGAAGATGCCTGCATTCTTGGGCTTGCTGTTCCGCTTTTCCACCTTCAAAGCAAGCTTATTTCACATATCCAGCCTTTCTACCTTAAACACATCTCTGACTCCTCCGCCATCTTCCTCTTTTAAAGACGCTTGTGATTACATTGCACTCAGCTGGACAGCCCAGGCTCACTGCCATATATTCAGGTCAGCTGGTGGACAGCCTTAATTCCATCTCCCACCTTCATTCCCTTACTTACTCTTTAACCTAACAGATTCACGGATTTCAGCAATTATGGCATGGGCGTCTTCAGGGATATGGGGCTGGGGGTGGTATCAGGCTGTCTACCATGGCAGGGGAGAAATTTGCATGCTTGCAAAGTTTTAAACCTGATTGTTAAAAGGTAAAGAAAATGACCTTTACAACAGAAAGCCCTTACTTAAGGGCTCAAATGTAGCCTTATCAGTAATGGGAGAAAAGCGCCTCTGGAGATAAAGCGATAGGAAGCCTGTTAACTCACCCATGTATCCATTTTTGTCGAAAATATGTAATCTTAATTAAAATATGATGGGACAAATCCACAAATTCATCTTGTGACACATTCTACCAACAACTAGCCTGGATTCCTCAAAAACGTACAATGGCATGAAAAGAAAAATGGCAAGGGAACTATTCAAGATTTAAAGGAGCCCAGAGAGACGCGACAGCCGAATGCCAGGAGTTACTCTTAATCAGACCCTGCATGAAAGGGGGGAAATCAGCAAAACATATATTTCTAGAGCATTAGACAGTTTCAGATCTGATCTGCTGGACAGGCACACTTTACTTATCCGTACTAAGTGCTTACATATGACCACGGTATTGTGGTTATGTGAGACAATGCCCTTGCTCTGAAGAGATGGCATTTAGGGGTGACATACCATGGAGTCTTGTGTGCGCTTTCCAACAGTTCGGCAGGAAGATGGGATACATTATGGTGTACATGGGGCGGGGGAGGTACATAGAGAAAAGTAACACATTTGGTGAAACTAACCGCAAAGTGAACTTCATGGCTCCAGTCTTTGGCTTGTGCTTGCCATGTGCATGGTCCCTCTCACCACAGGGCATCAACTATCCCCTCATTGGTCTTGAATATTTGACCAAACATTGAACTCTGTCTTCTGAAGACCTGACACTTTTCCTTCCACGTATTGCTGAATGAGGTGCCTATGGACAGATTTTTGGATTTGGCTTAAATGCTTCACAACTTAGACTTACCTGGCTACCATGAGCGTCTCTAGTTAGAAACCTTTCTCTCTTTCCTTCTCTCAAGACTTCACTGAGGGGCACCTGGGTGTATCAGTTGAGTGCCCAACTTCAGAGCAGGCCATGATCTCACAGTGCATGAGTTCAAGCCTCACTTCAGGCTCACTGCTATCAGCTCGGAGCTCGTTTTGGTTCTTCCTGTCCCCCTTTCTCTACCCTGCCACACTTGTGCACATCTATCTTTCTTAAAAAATAAATAAAACATTAAAAATAATAAAACGATTTCATTGAAGTTTTGCTCCCTCAATAAGTGGATGGTTAAACTGAACACAGCAAGAGCGCGTCTGTCTTCCCTACCTACGGAGATGTCGTCTTTCCTCTGCCCAGCTGAAGAAAAAAATGGCCAAATGGACAGACTGGATGACTTGTTTGTTTGTAAACTACGTTCCATAACAGAAAAAATAGTTTTTTGACCTAAACGGCTTGTACATTATAGACATTTCGCACGTTAGATGTACATAAAGGAGATTTTTCTAACTCGTACCTTCACACATTCTTTAGAATGGAAACCTTTCAAACCCATGCCATACTATTTTGAGGGTGTAACTTTGATTTCTAAATAGCAGACGTGCGAATAAGCAGACGGGACACGATTCAGGAAGCGTGCCCCCTTACAAAGCCAGTACAAACGTTTAAAAAGCTATTCTCTCTAACATTTATGGCTATTTTTTTTTCCTCATAGAAGTTTCCTTATGATTCTGGTATTGTATCACCTGATGAGCGAACAGCTCCTTACTATTCCAGATGACACGCAACTGGGTTTGGGAGAACGCTTTATTAAAATGCCCTTAAGTCAAAAAAGCGTACTTTGAAGGAGAACAGTAGGGAGCTGCTTCAGTAAGTTGAAGATCAAAGATGTTGCTCTCCCCATGGCCAATGAGAATGAAAACTTGATTTTAGTGCAGGAGTGTTTGGGGAGAAGAGATGATTTCTTGCTGATGAAAGAAACCTGGAAATCGAGCAAGGAGGCTGTGGACCTATCTCCCTTCCTACGCGGTTCATGTCTTTCTCCAATAGCCCATTGGACCGTCTTTCAGTCGGTCTTTTAAAATTTAAACCCTTTTCTTCAATTCAGCATTTTTTCTCTTCTCAACAGCTGGCCCCTTATCTGTGCCCTTAAAAGAGAACATGGTGGCCTGACCCCTACAGACAAGCCCTGAGAGGCGGCTGTGTGCCATTTCTTCTTCTCCGTTGCCCTTGTTCTGGTACGAGCCACCCCACATTAGATTATTTTTCTTCCTCATTATTTTCCCATTCATGCTTTGTGAAAGCCGGCACCAGGACTGCAGAATAAAAATGCTCACAGCGGCCACCGCCAGAAGCTGTGTGGTATCAAATTTTGAGACAGACTGTTGACTAGCCGTTGGCTTTGACTGCAGAGGTTACTGGCTCGTGAGTGAAACTGAGCCAGTTCCACATCTCTTGATCATACACCTCCCGGGGTTTTCCTGAATTCGGAAGCAAAATGGTCAGTTAGTCTCAGCACACACTGTTAAGGACGGTGGAAGTGGAATGGGGAAGCCAGACTGACCATAACCCAGTCCTGTGCCAACAGATCAGCATCTCTGTCCCAGGAGAGGGTCTGGGGTGACCAGAGTGAGAGAGGAAGCCGACACAGAGTCAGTGCTCACTCTTGAGGCTTCCAGTCAGGTCCCAGTGTGTGTTAAATAATGTACTCATCACACTATTTGATATTTCATTCACATTCAAGGATGGTTATCAAGCCAGGAGAGGTAGAGTTTAGATCTGAGGATACTCCACTTGGTATTCGCTCTCAGAACTAATGGAGGCTGTAGGCTAAGGAGTCACTCCTTTTGAAATTCTCAAGAATTCCCACAACTACACAAGATCACATGGAGATGCTCCGAACAGCTCAGCAAAGCCCAAAGCCAGTATCACACAGCCGTTGCCAAATGGATAGAAGGACGTATGCGTATCTATCAGAAGAGAAAACTCAGTAAGCATGGGACTGAACACAGTTCTGCCCTCAGACCTCCCGATAAAAGTGGGACAGCAGTCTAAGAATTATTGATTATCTCCTAGGACTTAATTCTGCATGTAAACACTCCTAGTCAACAGACAGACTGAAGATATTAACACACGAGTCTCTACAGTAAAAAGACTTCTACTTTTTTGTGTAACTCTTCTTGAATGCTTTTATTTTTCAGAAAGGTGGGGCAGCTGGGTCCGACTTTGGCTCAGGTCATGCATGATCTCATGGTTCATGGGTTCAAGCATCACATCCAGCTCTGGGCTGACGGCGTGGAGCTTGGAGCCTGCTTTGCTTTGTGTGTGTGTATGTGTGTGTCTCTGCCCCTCCTTCTACACTCTCTCTTGCTCAAAAATAAACAAACATTAACATTTTTAAATTTCCAAAAAGGAATGGCATAGAGACAATGAAACCATAAAGATACATGCAGTCATATAAATATTTCCGACTGCATATTAATATACACATCGAGGTATTTTATATGCTCTTATATATGATCTTCCATATTTAAAAGCTCATTTTCTCCTCTCCTACCTCCACCCCAACTAAACAATGTGTCTGAGGACAAAGAGTTCTATCTAGAGTATTCTTTCATAAAATAGGCTCAAACTCTTAAAATTTTTATTTTTAAAATTTTTCATCCAGCTATAATTAATATCCCATGTTATTTTAGTTTAAGGTGTATAATATGGTGATTCAACAATTCTACACATTACTCAGTGCTCATCAGGATATGTGTTCTCTTCACCTGCTTCACGTATTTTCCCCAACCCCCCACCCAGCTCCCCTCTGGCAACCACCAATTTGTTTCCTACATTTAAAAGTCAGGTTTTTTGTTTCTCTTTTTAAAAAAATTTTTTTAATGTTTATTTATTTTTGAGAGGCAGAGAGACAGAGCATGAGTAGGGGAGGGGCAGAGAGAGAGGGAGAATCCAAAGCAGGCTCCAGGTTCTGGCTGTCAGCACAGAGCCTGACGCAGGGCTTGAACTCACGAACTGTGAGATCATGACCTGAGCCAAAGTCAGCTGCTTAGCCAACTGAGCCACCCAGGTGCCCCTTGTTTCTCTTTGTTTGTTTGTTTACATCCACCTGTGAGTGAAATCATATGGTATTTGTCTTCCTTTGATTAATTTCACTTAGCATCATACCCTCTAGATCCATTCATCTTGCTGCAAAGGCAAGATCTCATTCTTTTTTATGGCTGAGTCATATGTTGAGGCTAATTGGGCCATATTAACTAACGACTCTGTGCTCCTCAGCTTAGTCTAAAGTGAACGGCTTGGATGAAACTGGCAGTCTGCTGAAAACCCCACTAATTCATGGGTCCACCTTTCTTCTTGCCTCATGCCACCATGATTACTTCTATGTAATAAAACAGCAGCTACAATATAGGACTCCTTATTAAAGACCTAATCAGTGAAACTATTATTATTATTATTATTATTATTATTATATTTTAATATTTATTTAATTTTGAGAGAGACAGGGTGAACAGGGAAGGAGCAGAGAGAGAAGGAAATACAGAAACTGAAGCAGGTTCCAAGCTCTGAGCTTTCAGCAGGGCCTGCCGCAGGGCTAAAACTCAAACTGCAAGATCATGACTTAAAGAAGTCTGACACAGTCCAACACTTTACCGAATGAGCCACCCATTCTATTATTATTGGTTTAGAGAGAGAACAGGAATGGGGAAGAGGGAGAGAATCTTAAGGAGGTTCCACACTCAGTGCAGAGCCCCATACGGGGCTTGATCCCACAGCCCTGGCATCATGGCTTGAGCTGAAATCAAAAGTTAGACACTCCAACGACTGAGCCACCCAGGTGCCCCAATTAGGGAAAGTGTTTTGAGCATCTCATTTAAAGAAAGGGTGATGTGAGCCTCTTGAAAAAGTTGGTAACATGTCAATTCAGAACAGTTTTGGGGAGAGGAAATGAGAAACCCTTGTGTTCATTACATGATTCTCCCTTCTTTTGTTTTCATCTGAGGCTGATCATGACAGTCCTACATCCTGCTTCCAAGAAGTCAACCATCGGGATGAACAAGGCAATTAGGAAGAGCGTCGTGGTTGTTCCTTCACTTTAACAGAGACTACTCTAAAAGCAGTTTCACGTTCACAGGAAAACTGAGTAGGAGGTACAAAGGTTTCTCACTTACCCCCTGCCCCCTCCATGCACAGCTTCCCTGACTGTCAACACTCCCCGCCAGAGGGGTACATTCATTACAGCTCACGAGCCAACGACACATCATTATCACCCAAAGTCCGTAGTTTATACCACGGTTCACCCGATGTTGTGCGTCCTGCAGGTTTTGACAAATGTCTAACTACGTATATCCACCACAGTTGTGTCCTACAGAATAGCTACACTCCCCTAAGAACCCTCTGTGCTCTGCCTGTTCGTCCCTCTCTGCCCACAACCCCTGGCAACCACCAGTCATTTCATGGTCTCTGCACTTACACTTTTTACAGAAACCTATACAGTGGGAAGCATACAGCCTGTAGCCCCTTCCTATCTGCTTATTTTACCGAGCAATACGCATTTAAATTTCCTTCATGTCTTTTTATCACTTGATAGCTTATTTCCTTTCAGGGCTAAATAATATTCCCTTGCACAGATGCACAACTAGCAGTTTATCTTTAGACCTAACGAAGGACATCTTGTGGCAATTTTGAACACAGCCTCTATGAACATTGTCGTACAGGTCTTTGTGTGGATATAAGTTTTCAACTCACTGGTATAAAACCCCAGGAGCAGGACTGACAGATCATAGGCTATGTTTAATTTTGTAAGAAACCATCCAACTGTCTTGCAGAGTGGCTATTGGATTTTGCATTCCCACCAATATAAATAAGACTTTCTGTTGCTCCACATCATCTCCAGCATCTGATGTTGTCAATATGTCAAATGTACTGACTTTTAACCATTTTAATGGGTGTATAGTGGTATCTCGTTGTTGTTTTCATTTCTAATTCCCTAATCACAACATATCTTTTCCTATCCTGCTTGCCATATATTTGTGTATCACTGTTGGTGAAACATCTGCTCAGATCTTCTGTCCACTTTTAAATGGGATTGTTCACTTTCTTATGATTCAGCGGTAAGAGTCCTTTGTACATTTTAAATAAGTCCTTCATTGGATGTTTTTTTTGTTTTCAAATATTTTCTCCTTCTCTTTGGTTTGTCTTTTCCTTCTCTTAACTATTGTTTATTTTTAGAGTTTTTGTTCTTTCATTTTTCACTAGACCAGAACTAGAAAAATGATTAAATATTGATAATCAAGGGGCGCCTGGGTGGCTCAGTCGGTTAAGCATCCGACTTCAGCTCAGGTCATCATCTCGTGCTCCTTGAGTTTGAGCCCTGCATTGAGCTCTGTGCTGACAGCTCAGAGCCTGGAGCCTGCTTCCGATTCTGTGTCTCCCTCTCTCTCTGCCCTTTCCCCCACTTGCCCTCTTTCTCAAAAATATAAACATTAAAAAATTTAAATATAGATAAATAAAGTTCACTAGATTGATTCTAACTGAACATCCTATGAAGGTCTCAACCATCTATTGTTTGCTCATTGAGTAGCACTGACGCATTTTGTTTGTGTAGTTTATTGGAACAAACTGGTTGAACATTCCTTCTGTAATTTCTTAAACTCTTTCTCTGTAGGAGGAATGAAGGGAGTAGACAGTATCTTTCCATCTGATAGATGGGAACCTGGATATTCAGAAGTTAAAAAGGTCTCTTGACCTTAAGCACCCAAACTGATTATCATCAGCTTCTTTCCTTTATTGGTTATTCGCCTCAGTGGAGTTTTCTGGTGTGTGTGCATTGCTGTTTCGGTGAATAGCTAAGTTTGTATACATCATTAAGGGGTCCATGTATCACTCTGTAACATGCCTTTTATGCCACGGAATTAAAGGGAAAATAAGAACCAAAAATCATCCTAACAGGAAAAGATTCAATGTGTACATGAAATAAGAAAATGATTTTTGATGGGCGCCTGGGTGGCTCAGTAGGTTAAGTGTCCAATTTCGGCTCAGGTCATGATCTCACAGTTCATGGGTTGAAGCCCCACCTTGGGCTCTGTGCTGACAGCTCAGAGCCTGGAGCCTGCTTCAGATTCTGTGTCTCCCTCTCTCTTCTCCTCCCCTGCTCACACTCTGTTTTTGTCTCTCAAAAATGAATACAAGTTTAAAAAAATTAAAAAAAAATGACTTTTGAAATACTGATCTGCTTCTTCCTTAGCAGCTTCATTGATATATAATTGATATACAAAAAAGTAATAAAATAAAATAAACAACCCGGTACATTAAATGTACACATTTCAATTAATTTGGACATATGCATAGACCTGTGATTCTGTCACCAAGTAATGTTTATTATCAAGATAATATGTTTATAATAAAGATATCCATCACCCACTAAAGTTTCTTTGTGCCTCTTTCATCCTATGTCTTGTGTTTTTAATAATATAGATTAAAGGCCAAAGAAAACAACAGAAGCTGCTGTGACAGGTTACAGTTAACAGGCCCAGCACTTAAATGCTCTAAGATATGAGGTAATTCTTAGACACAAGACTTTGTGACTTCCCATATTTTGTCCTTCAGGCTCTCAATGTGTGCTTATGTGGACTGATTTTTCCAAGGGAAAGGGGCGGAGCATAGCTACATCTATGTTTTAAAAACACGTATTACATGTGTTTGTATTTGTGTGTTTCCTTTTCGATCATACACACTCACACTCACACACTCTCCCACTTTGAAAAGAAAATAAAAAGAACCCTCTGTCCTATAAAGTTTTCTTTTTTCCCCTCTGTGCTTTGAAACAGCGAGTTCTACCACCTCAGAAGAGCAGACCGTCCTTTCCCCCCCTGCTTAGGAAGGGGAAAAAAAGACTCTTTTTTTCTGGCTGAGCCGGGAAGTGGCAAACGACTACCTAGCATGTTCTCTTCACACAGTGTCCAGCTGCTCCGTCTGAGAATATTTTACAGTCATAGGAGTGTCATCTACACACAGACACGGGTACGGGCTGCATGTTGGGTTCTCCCCCAAATCCCTATGTTGAAGCTCCAACCCCGGGGGGGCTGTATTTGGAGAAGAGATCTCTAAGGAGGTAATTAAGGTCAAGTGAGGTCTTAAGGATCCTCCTTTCTTCCTCTCTCCCTCCCTCCCTCCCTCCCTCCCTTCCCTCCTCTCCCTTCCCTTTCCTTTTCCCCCTACCCCACATGCACACGCACACTGGGAAAAGGCCACGTGAGGACACCGTGAGATGGCAGCCATCTGCAAGCCAGAAAGAGAGCCCTCATGTGGCACCAAATGGGCCAGAAACTTGATCTTGGCTTTCCAGCCTCCAAAACCGTGAGAAAATAAATTTCCGTCATTTAAGCCATCCGATCTGTGCTGCTGTTCACGGCAGTCTGAGCTGAGAGAGGCCTTGTTCTATTTGGCTACTGCCACACACTGATTCGTTCTAAAACACAGCGTCTTGAAAGGATGACAATCCTTGTCTTTTCTCTTGTGGATCCCTTTGGATCTGAAACCCCAGAGGGTGCAGCTGGGCAGTTCTGGCATGGTTGCTATTCTTGTGGGTATAGCCTGATTTTGCCTGAAACCTCCAGAGCTGAGGTCTGGGGTCTCCCTCCATTCACGTAGGCTCAGGGCCTTCCCCAGGGGGTCTTTTCCGCACAGGCTGTTGGGTTTCCTCACAGCATGAAGCCTCAGGCTTGTCAGACTGCTTACAGGGTCCAAGAAGGAGTCAAGAATTAGTATTCCAGTAAATAAGGCAGAAACAGCATTGTCTTTCATGACCCGGCCTCAGAAATGATTGAGTCAGCTTCATCCATTCTACTGGTTACGATCAAGCGACAACCTGAAGAGTCTGACGGAGAGGGTAGCTGGGCTCCACCCCTTTATGAAGAAGGGATAAGATTTTAGAAAAGCATGTGGGGTGGGAGCTCTTCTTTGTGGCCACTTTGAAAATATCATCTGCCACAGGGAGTTTTGGTTTCAAGGTCCATGGTTTTCCTGTAATAATTTCCTAATGCTAAAATCCCCTCCTTGAAGGATTAAATACAGAGTGAGAGAAAAGAAATGCGTTCTTATGAGTTATTTAGTATGAGTTGAGCAGTCCCTCACGCTACTTTGTTACGAGACCTAGGGTCACGGAAGTCATGTTCAAACAGATACCATTCTATCAACTCTCTTAGCCAAGTTCTCTGGAGAGGGCTGGGGGTCCACTCGGTCATGTAAAAAGATGGCTCACCTGCCTTCTCATCCCAAGTGTGAACTGCAGAGCTTTATCATCAGTTCAGGGGATCTGATCCAGGGATGAACAAAGAACACCTTTGGTTGGATCCCAGGTTCCTTCCCAGAGCAGAAGCAGGACCGGTGTGAGATGTGGGAGCGCAGGAGGGGAGGTAGGGACGGTGGTGTGGGAGGGGGGTGGGTACTGGGAAGTCCACTGAATGGCGGCACTGCACGGGATGGACAAGCTGGACAGCAGTACCCCGCAGAGAAGCTGGGAACGCAAATTGTGTAGGAGCATCCCTTAGCAAAGACAGAAACGAGAAAATTTTGCTTCATGCCAACAGAGCCTTAGTTGTTCAGATTGGGGAGAAATCACAAAACTACATGCGATGACCCAACGTCTCTCTCCTTACTCACAGTTTCTGTCTGGTAAGAAACTGTCTCCAAGTAGTCTCCGCGTACACAATTTTGCCTCTCTTTCCCCTGGAAGAGGCTTGCTAGAAAACAGGTCTTGTACATTTCATATTCATAACACTTTGCCGCAGCCCTGGAAGTATCAAAGAGTAAAAAGAATGAAAAAATAAATTTATTCTCAAAAAATTTAGACTCAGTTCACAGAAAAAGAACAGATACTGCAGAGGCTTACTGACACCAATGTCATTCAAGACCGTGAAATGTTAATTGCCTGTCTCACTAATGCTCCCAAGGTCAACTGTTTCCCCAAACTGGGTCATAAGGTAAGAGTTCCAGGGTAGCTAATAATTAAAGGTAAATCAAGATGCTATTAATTCACATACTGTTTTGAAAGGCAGAAAGGTTCTCCAGAAATGAATATTTTAAAACTGAGTCAGACCAGACCATGGAAAAATCAACACTGGTGGGGTCTGCTACTGTAAAATGTGTTCAACTGAGTTGACTTTCCAGGGCCCGTTACTTCTTCTGCACAACCAGTGGTAATGCCTTTCCCTCCCCCTTTTAAAGGGTGAATCTCCCTGAACAAAAAGAGACTGTTGAGGACTAAGCTTAGTTCAGAGAAGACTGAGGTACAACAGTTCAGGGAATTAGGAAACCCATTCTATAGCACTGTCACTTCCTTAATACTTTCCTTTGCAATGTCAGGAAGGTATTCTACTTTTGGAAACATATTAGCATGAAATATTCTGAACCTGATTTTCCCCCTGTGCCTAAATGGGCAACTGAAAAAGGCAAGGAGGCACATTCATTCAGAGGAATAGCCTATAGGCATTTAAGCCTTGGGAAAACAATTCTAACTTTTATTAAACATTTGGTAGAGTGTAAGAGGAAAATCTATCCAGTGATGTGTTTTCCTTCTAAGCTTACCATGTACCATCTTGGTGATCTTTCATCATAGAAATTCGTGTCAGACTGCTCCTTCTTACCCCCAACCACCTCTGTGATACAAATGGGTCCAAGGAAACACAGCCAACCGAACTGCACATGGTCAGGAGAACAAGCAATGTTCTAGGTCCATTTGGGAAGATTATGCTACTCAGCTTTGGAAGGAAGAAAGAGAACACCATGATACCAGGGGATTCCATCTAAGGGCTCTGTGGAGGGGCAACCAAGCCAGCCTAATTACTGTGCTTACCATAAAAGTCACTGCCTCTCCAATGCCTTCCTGCCAATTAACCCACAGCACCGTTTGATCAGCCAATGGCAGGAATTGCCTGTGAAGTATTACCTTCAGAATTACTTTCCCTAGAAGAGTCACATCCCTGGAATATTTTTTCATCCTGTTTCAACAACCCACAGATTTTAGAGTAGAATTCAAAGCCAAATTAACGGGAAGGCAAGCTGGGTATCCACCGAGGATGGGGACCAAAAACGGGGAACTGAAATATCACTGGAATAAATTGGCTGAATGTAAATTGGGTTAACTCCTCACTGGTGTCAACCTGTCTGTGTTGAGGACTTCTGTGAATGTCACATGAGCTTGCTGTCAGTTGAGTTCAAAAATCAGTAAGACACGGTGTTTTCTTACCACAACTAAGTGACTTAGTCTAATTATCTCAATATTAAATCCTTTAATTTGCCTCCTAAGGTATTGTCTCATCTAGAGAACTGCCAAAAAAAATATGGGGAAACTACAGAAAATGGGGGAAATATATCTGGAGGGGTCTTGTTTTTGTTTTGGCCACCTTTCTGCAACTCATGAAGTTAGGAAGTGACTGTTTTTATAGCCAGTTTTTGTTTAACGGAAAAAAAATCAGTTTCTTCTAGCTTCCCTATAACAAGGATGTGCGCATGAAAATACGACACAAGAGGTGCCAATTTATTAGTCTCTCCATCGGAACCACATGTCTCACATCAACTTGGAGACACACAAGACTCATTTGATGAGCTTTTCAGCCTCTTTGTGGTGGGAGGCAGACCATACATGGGAAGTATTTAAAAGTAGTGTTGCCCTGAAGAGGCCACTTACTAGATAGGTTTTTATTAAAACATCCACGCCTTTCACTATAGTGAGTCATGCTTTTCCCTGCCCCTCTCCCAACTCTTTATTAGTAACTTCTCGAAGCTTACAGATTTATGTCCTCACTTTTATCTAGGACATGTTTTGTTGTTTGGCTAACCTCCAATTCATCATCAATTATGAATTCTGTCATTTATAATTCACTAAGAAACATCATGAAAATTTTACATCAAGTTAATTTGGTTTCATTCAGTCCTTTGAAGACTAACCAGAGGTTTTAAGGAATTACTCAGGCACCAAGCTAATAACTACATACATTTATACAATATTCATTTTATCTTCACAATCGTCTTCTAAAAGAGATACTGTAATCATGCAGGACCAAAAACCTGAAGCTAAAACACTGCATTATTTATTGTTTTGGCCTATTTTATAGGGAGTAAGAAGCCTCACTAGGGTTTGACCCTTGATAAGTCAACTTCTACTGCCAAAACCCAAGCTCTAATCCCCTGCCCTGTTGTTCATATCTACCACTGACCAAGTTATATGTACTGTGGACCTCGCATTCACTCCAGAAGGACTCGCCAAGATTCACAGAAGCCAACTAATTTTCTTTGTGGTCTCACAGCCTGTGAGTGCCAATGCCGGAAGTCAAGTGAGCACTTACGTGGTGTCGGACACTTTGCTACGATCTTTATGGGTTATATTACATACACATTTGTCTACATTGTCCAATTTATAGATGGGAAAATGGAGTTTAGGGAAGTTATGTGACTTGCTCATGGTCATACAGAAAGAAATGAAACTAGGAGATGAATGTGAATCCAGACCATTTGTCTCCGGAGGCCGAGTATGCTTCACATGCGGTGAAGCATAAAGAGAAAGTAGTGTTTTAAAGACTTAACTTTTGGGGTCACCTGGGTGGCTCAGTCAGTTAAGCATCCAACTTCAGGTCAGGTCATGATCTCATGGTTCATGGGTTCGAGCCCCGTGTCAGGCTGTGGGCTGCCAGCTCAGAGCCTGGAGCCTGTCTTCAGAATCTGTGTCCCTTTCTCTCTCTTTGACCCTCCCCTGCGCACACTGTCTCTCTCTCTCTCAAAAATAAATAAAACACTAAATTTTTTTTAAAAAGACTTAAATTTTCAAAAGTAGCTTTAGGTTCACAGCTGCAATGAGAGATAGGTACAGAGATTTCCCACAGACCTCCAACCCCTACACACACATAGTCTTTCCACACATGCAACCCCAGCCTGCCACAGGGGTTCTGAATGATGCACTTTCACTGACACATCACAATCACCTCAAAGTCTGGAGGTGACATTAGGGTTCACTTTTGGTGGACATCCCGTGGGTTTTGGATAAAAGTATAAGATGTGTGACCACCATGGGAGTTTCATACAGAGTATATTTTTACTGCCCTAAAACCTTTTTTGTGTTCTGTCTATTCATCCATCCTCCATCCCTAACCCCGTAAAGAAGACCTAAAGTATAAAAAAACTACTTTAAGTCATCACAAATCTATAATAAAATACATTAGGCTAACATATTGACCTACTGGATTTATTTGGCTTGTTTCCTAGTTTCTTTCCTTATGTATGTATATGTCAATAAGTATTTTATGGGAAAAAACATTCTACTGTTTCCAATTAAAATTGTATCATGAATATTTTCTTATACTATGCTTTAGAAAACATGATTTCTTTTTTAATTTTTTTAACGTGCCTTTTAGAGAGAGAGAGCGCACGCATGTGAGAAAGCACACAAGCATGAGCAAGGGAGGAAGAGAGAGAGAGAGGGAGACACAGAATCTGAAGCAGCTCCAGGCTCGAAGCTGTCAGCACAGAGCGTCACGCAGGGCTTGAACTCACAAACCACAAGATTATGACCTGAGCCAAAGTTGGACACTCAACCAACTGAGCCAACCAGGTGTCCCAAGGAAACACGATTCCTGGCATATCTTAGCATATCTTAACTTTTAAGTCATTTGGTTATTGTTGGACATGTCTCTACATTTCTCCTAGTGAATAAAGCTGCAATATTTTTGAACAGGAAGATTTGTATTCAAGAATAATCTTTAGTTGCATACTTAGGGCTTGATTATTAGCATAAATTGACAGATGTAGAAATACAAGGTCATATGTATATCTGTAAGGCTCTTATTGTGTATTAACACAATGATTTTCAGAAAAGAAAAACGAACTCACTTGCATGCTCGACACACCCTTCCCGGTGCTGTTATGTCAAATTTTCCAATTACCCCAAAAAAAATTTCATCTCAAAATTTTATTTTTACTGAGTGTGAAAAATGTGTCCATTCATTTATTCCTAAGTTGATCACTTTAGTCCTAGGTCTCCTGGGAGAGGGGGAAGAGGAGGGACAAGTAATGAGGATACGTGGAACAGAATGACTAAGGGGAAAAGAGGTACAGAGACAGGAGAAGGCAAGGCGTGAACACAAATGAGAACAGCTATAGGCTTTTAAGTATGGAAATGATGGGATGAGAATTTTAGGTTCCTCAGGTGACTCTGGAGATGAAGTACAAAATAAATTTGCAAAAACTGGAACGCCGGGAAAGGGGATCCGTCAAGGTGCAACGTCACTGGGAAGCTAGTTCAGTAAGCGACACAAGAAAATAGGGGCCAAAACAAGCCAAAACTAAGGTGGAAGCCATCAAACTGGAGATGAAGAGACAGGCTCAAGGGACACTTAAGACGTGAAATCAACAGGGCTTGGAGGCTTCCGGGATGCGGAAAGAGAAGGAGAAATCCGAGCTGACTGCCTTGCTGCTGGCCGGTCACAGGTAGTATTTCTGTGGGTTAAGAATTAGATGAGTGTTGGGCAATCCAGGGAGATACCCAGGGGCTGGTAAGTTGTCTAGATTTATCACTTGGCAGAAAAATGGGGGTTAGACACAGAGGCAAGAGTGTGCTATGTAGTGCTAGGAGAACTGGCTGATTCAAGGGACTGTGGAAAAGACCAAGTGAATTAATGTGTGAAAAGTGTTCAGCTTAGTGCCTGGAGCTTAGTAAACACTAAATAATGAGAGCTGCCTTAGAGTTATTAAAAAGGAGGCAGGAACGGTCATCAATGCATTACCCTTACATATTAAGAAAGATTGTGCACCAAATTAATATTGCAGTGGGGAGAATCTAGGTGACCCTGCAAACAGCAGTTTCTGTGAAGAAATAATTGTGGCTGGGAGGGCTGAGGGCTGCTTCGAGCGGGCCAAAAGGTGCCCTGAAAGCAAGAAAAGGATAAGGCTGAATATGAAACAAGAAATGGAAAAACACATCGCAGTGTTTAGTCCCAGGAGTAAGCAGAACACTGACCCCTCAGTACTGTCCATGGTCCAAGATTGGGAACCTGTGAATATGCTCCCTTATGTGGCAAAGGGGATTTTTCAGATAGGAATTAAGTTAAGTAACTTAAAATGGGAAGATTATCTTAGATTATGGAGGCAAGTGCCAGGTAATCAAAAGAGTCCCTAGAAGGAAGGAGAAGGGTCAGAGGCAGAGGGGGCATGACTGCAGAAGCAGAGGTCAGAGTGATGTAGCCAATGGCCAAGGAATGTGAACAGTTATCTTCTGCAGTCTCTAGAAGGGACCAGCTTCCTGGGCACTTCGATTTTAGTGCCTTAAGATTGATTTCAGTCCACTGACCTGGAACTGTTGGAAAAAGATGTGCGGTTTGTGATAATGCATTATAGCACCCCCAAGAAACTGATATAGTCCCTTAAGAGTGTGCTGGGGAATGAGATCCAGAATCTATGTTAAGGGATCAAACCTGGCTTGGACCAAGCAGCACTTAGAGGGTAAAGAGTGGCCCAGATAATTGTCAAATGGCTGATTAGCATAGCTGTGACAGGAATTGAGAACCATGCCTGAAATACAATTGATTAATTCATCTGTACCGAATGGGGTGCCTGGGTGGTACCGTCAGTTAAGCATGTGACTCTTGATCTCAACTCAGGTCTTGATCTCAGGGTTCATGAGTTTGAGCCCTACATTGGGTTCTATGCTGATGGCGTGGAACTTGTTTGGGATTCTGTCTCTCCTTTTCTCTGACCCTACCCCACTTAAGTTCTCTCTCAAAATAAATAAATAACTGAAAAACATTTTAATATGTACTGAATACATTAATAATTCAGAACATTAATTTTTTATTATTGCACTATGATCTTCTGTCTTTACAATCTCCTCGTGTTCATACAAAAGCCAAAAATAAAAAAAATTTTGGGGGGCGGGGGAGAGAGGGACGCAAACCATGAGAGACTACTGAATACTGAAAATGAACCAAGGGCTGAAGGGGGAGGGAGGGGGGGGAGGGGAGTGATGGTCATGGAGGGGGACACTTGTGGGGATAAGCAGTGGGTGTTATATGGAAACCAATTTGACAACAAACTATTATAAATTAAAAAAAAATTAACATTATTTTTGAGAGTGAGAGAGCAAGAGAGAGTGAGCAAGTGAGCACGTACTTGCAAGAATAGGGGAGGGGCAGAGAAAGAGGGAGACACAGAATCTGAAGCAGGCTCCAGGCTCTGAGCTATTAGCACAGAGCCCGATGAAGGGCTTGAACCCACAGACTGTGAGATCATGACCTGAGTCGAAGTCAAATGCTTAACCAACTGAGCCACCCAGGTGCCCCACAAAGCAAATTTTAAAGGCTGTTTTATTTGCTCTGGCAATGTTTTTCATCTCATGGGTTTTGTTGAGCATAAAACAAAAGTGACACATGAACTATACTTTGAAGGACAAACTAAAATGTGAATTTCAGTTCATTCCTACAGAAGAACTAATTCAAATCAACCTTCTTTCATCTCTGCCTTTCTTGAATGAAAAGTTGATCTGAACAATTCAATCTCCAACGAGATGAGTTAGAAATTAGAAGCTTCCTAGGCAGGTGTAAGAGCCCCAGGATTTGTCATTACAGTTTTACAAATTTCTTTAGAGGGAGCGAACAATAAAGACTGAACGCAATAACCCTGCAAAGTATATATTGTAGCAGAATTTGAAAGGACACACCAACCTCCTGCTTGAAAAGAAAAGTCCCTGCGGCTGAGGTTTTGGTCTTCTGTGTGTTCATTTCTTGCTCCCACTGACACTCTTTGAAAGCAGCAACCGAGTCGCTTAATTCCACATTCAAAGAAATCACTGTTACGCTCTCAGCTCACTGTGATAAAGTCCAAATGTGTGTGACGTTTCCTCCAGGAGGGTTAGAAGGGCCCAGAATTCTTGCCATTCTTCAGCATCCACCTTTCCTCTCTTAAGACTGATGATGTGAATTGAGTCACATGATTTGCTTCCTTTCCACTACCAACCAGGACACAGGTCTCTCCAACTTCAAGGGCCCTGTGTGAAGCTGCCTGATCCCTAATGAATAGCCGTTTCAGACGGTCTTTTCGCCACACCAAGAATTTTATCCTTTATTTAAGGAAATTACATTTTTCAATACAATTCACAGCTCCTGTCTCCTTCATGCCTTTCCTGACATTCTTTACTTCCCTTGTTTATAAATGCCTCCAGTCGGTGAGCGTAAGAATCTGATGTTAATCTTGATGAGAAATTTAAGCAAATATTTTAAGGAGAGTGTAGGAAATGTTTTGGGAAATAGACATGAAAAGGAGTAGGTAGGTGGGTGCGTGGGTAGACAGAGGACAGGAAAATTATTTGAAATATTATCATCGGTGATCAAGAAGTGCACCTGTTAGGGACTCCTTCACTGGCCCATTTTCTCCACCACTTAGGATTACACAGTGCATTCCCATGGCAACTCTCCTTAATTGTTATTAAGCCAAGGTAGTAATTATCCCATCTACAAAGGAAGAGTGGTCATTTTCTCCGTAGGGAAAGAAAATAACTATGGTCTATGGAGGATCCAAGGAAGATGAATCCTTTATACTCTTCCCACCTAACTACATCCTGAGGCATCCCCTACCTCCTTTGCAAAAACTGTTACTTTTAAGAGTGTGGATTTTGGAAGGAGAATGAACTCCTGCAAAAACAAATACTATCCCATGAGCCTACAAGAATAGGGCTTACCATTTTGGCTTTTACCGGGTTGTCTGCAAATGGGCAGTAGCAATACAGAAGGTCAATTCACAGGTGGTAACTATGGAGGGGCTTGAAAGTGAAGTTGTGCAGACACACACACACACGCACGCACACACCCATCCTCCAACCTTAGAAGACTCTTCAGTTATTATGATTACACGTAAGATCTCAAACATATAAAGAAAAGCTCGATCCACAACAGTTTCGTAACTTCCCAGCGCCCAATATGAAAAATAGGTGTAGATAAAGCTTGATTACTCTATGTTTGAAAATGATGGCCAGTACAGCAAAAGAAATCTGTGAAACAAAACCAACAAGAGCCTTCCGATGGCGTATTTTTCAAATGCTTTAGCTGATAAGGTTGGGCTACAAACAAGAATCATTTGTGTGTGATATTCTTTCTTCTGCTCTCATTAGAAGGTTGGAGAACAGAGGAATGTCTACTGGCTATCAGTGAGATTTCTGGATTCTGTGCCTCCAAAGTGCTGCCTGGTCTGTCTGTTCTATGGTGGAAGATTCTCTATCACTTGACAAATACTAATCTTTGGAGCCCCTACTAGGAGCCAGGCACCCTCCCAGCCCTAATGAAGATTGCAACGGATGGATTACCCACCCAGCCACGCTCACGGAACTCACATTTCTGGCTGTGGGAAACAGTCAATCGGTGAATAAATTTATCCTATGAGAGCTGATGATAGGTGTTGTACAAAAAAAAAAAAGCAGGACAAAGAAAATAAATACTAATAGGAGTGAGGTTTAGTCTATGTGGGGTCGTCAAAAGAAGTCCTCTCCGAGGAGGTAACATTTGACATTCAAGGCGAGACTTAAAAGAAATGGCTTTTCAGTATCACTAAATGCTCTCAGATCCCCACACTGCTTCAGTAAATCTGAAGATGGAACAAACATCTGCTAGATGAAAGAAGAAAGAAGGTAAAGACAGGAAACCTGAGTGATAGATCTACACCGATCCAATTCGGAGACTAATTTATGTTTCCAAAGCATGTTCAGAAAAAAAGTTAAAAAGAAATCCCCACCCTGGGACCCTGTGATGAATCACCGGTAGCTAATTGTTGCAAACTTCCCCCTCAGGAATGACGTATCATTTGAAACCTGGGTGGATTTCGGAAGAGAAATGTTATTGCATCGAAACAATACCATTAGCCAATCTGATTTCACTTACTGGTATGCACTTTGTTCCCGCTCTCTAGTCTCAAGATGAATCGCCCGATGGTTCTATTGTCAAAATGACAGCGTGAAAAGAGAAGCATGTGGGTTGTAATAATAATGTGGTACATGTGTAGAAGGTCAGAGAAGCAACAGATTAACATTCCAGCGAAAGATTTCCCCTGGGACATCTCTTGAAAGTATCAAAGGCCAAAGATCAGGACACTGATAATGTGTCGGGCATTGGTGGTGAAATTGTTGTATGTATTTAGCTCTGCTGAGGACAGAGATGTGTTCTTTTCAATTAGTTGATGAAATCTCCCCTGAACAATGAAGGAGCCAACCACAGAAACCGGCTTCAATGCAGCTGAATGAATGGAAATGAGGGCGTGTGAAAATATGAGCTGCTTACCTCAGATTAATGAAATAAATCTGAACATGTTCTCTTGAGAAGACAACTAAGTAACTCCCCACCCGGGAGATTTAAGGCTACCAGAGATTGCACGGCATTTCTTCAATGCATTTTAAACCAAATTCTCAAGCTTGCAATCTTTCTGCAAGGTGAACCCGGGATTGTTGGGCAGGGGTGGGGCAGGGGCGATGTCTCTGAGGGTCCTTTTCTAGCTGTTGGCAATGTGGAGCTATGGGGCGAAGCGGGCAGGTTGGCTCTGCAGGCAGAGGGACCTGGGTTTGGAACTGGAGAATTTACTGCGGTGTAAAAATAATCCATACTTTCCTTAGTTTTAGAATGAGCAAAACACAGCCCAAACATTTGTAGGTCAGATTTAAAAGGGACAAGGTTGATGGAGCTTTTGGTAAAGTCACCAGGGATGGGAACTATTGCCTCTCTATTGTTTCTTTGACATTCCTGCAGCCTCACCTCCCCTGGGAGATAAATTTGACTCTTCCCCTGCCCATTAAGAGGGAATGGCAACTTTTGTTTCCATTTCTAAATGCAGCACACCTTAACTTCAGGTAGAAAGGCAGTCTACCCTGTTTGCAACTACACTTATGAGTTTACTATAAAACATGAAGATATGAAAAAATGAGATATTTATTGGGAAATTTCGGGAAGTAAGTAAAATATCATACCTGGTTTGCAAAGGGCAAAGGAATGACCACAATAATTGTGTGGGAGAAGTGTGCATTGAGTTAGTGTAGTCATTGGATCCCACGCAAGGGTCTGAATTCCCACTCTGCTACTACTAGCTGGGCAGCCTCTAGCAAGTTACTTACCCTCTCTGGGCCTTACCGAATTTGCAGAAAGCTTAAAAAAAGCACATGTCAGGGCACCTGGGTGGCTCAGTCGGTTAAGTGCCTGACTTCGGCTCAGGTCATGATCTCGTAGTTTGTGAGTTCAAGTTCCACGTTGGGCTCTGTGCTGACAGCTCAGAGCCTGGAGCCTGCTGTAGATTCTGTGTCTCCCTCTCTCTCTGCCCCTCCCCAATCATGCTTGCCCCCCTCCTTCTCTCTTCTCCCTCTCTCTCTCAAAAATAAACATTAAAATTAAAAAAAAAAAAACAGGTTATGACTTCAGGACTCAAAAAAAAAAGTTCCATGAAGATGTAACATCTTGACATGCGAAGTACAAATCTCCGCTTAAGAAAACTTTCTGGGGGCACCTGGGTGGCCCAGTCCGTTAAGCGTCTGACTCTTGATTTCAGCTCAGGTCATGATCTTACTCTTTGTGAGTTTGAGGCCCACGTCCAACTCTGCGCTGACAGTGACAGCCCGATTGTGATTCTGTCTCCTTCTCTCTCTGCCCCTCTCCTGCTTGCTCTCTGTATCTTTCTCAAAATAAATAAAAATAAACCTTAAAAAAAAAAAGGAAAATTTCTGGCCTCTGTTAGGACTTGGGTAGCCAATGTTTGCGTAGGATGTTCAGAACCAGTGGATGGAGGAGCTCCTAATCTTTTTAAGGTTCCTGGACAATGGTGTCAACTCCTCTCACGCTCTTGACAATTACCGCTTGCTTTGGATCAACAATGAAATGAAAATGGAAGAGCTACTCTGACCTGGACCTTATAAGGATGCTGTAAAGGGCTTTCCAATGATTACCTGGGGTAGAAGCAGGCCGATGGGCACTAAGGCAAGGGATTAATAGATTCAACAGCTGCTTGATGAATTTCTCTGAAAAGAGGCTTGAAGGACCCTGCCAGCAAGAAACGGGAGAAAACATAAATGGCTCGTGAGAAAGAGCCAAATGGCCTTTTCCTGTTTCCTAAGAGACTGACTCCCCTATCCTGTAGAATGTGCTGTGTCTTATAAAGGCTTCTGGAAATGCACTTTCCTTCCCAAATTCAAAGCAGGGCCACAAATCATTTATAGGAGACAAAAAACAATAAGTAGTGTCAGCACAGAGGAATATATTTTACTTTGCTCTGCCATGAGGAATTACGGTGGGTTGTGATGAGTGGAATATAAAGTAACATAAGTTGCCTGTTGACAACAGAGTTTGAAATTATAAAATGTAAAACCCATATATTTCCTGCACACTATGGAACAGCTGGGGTATTTTTATGGCTTCTAGCAGGATATCACGCCATCTCTCAAAACCCTATAATTCTGTAAGCACGTTAAGTGCAGCCTGTTATTTATTTTGTTTGTTTATTTGGCTTTAAGGATTTCACACGCGGCTTTGCATAGCATCAAATGTAAGGAAAGCAATTGACATGGAATTGCGTCGTCTTTAAGAAGGTCCCACCCTGGGACGCCTGGGTGGCTCAGTCGGTTAAGCCTCCGACTTTGGCTCAAGTCATGATCTCACGGTTCATGGGTTTGAGCCCTGCGTTGGGCTCTGTGCTGACAACTCAGAGCCTAAAGCCTGTCTTCAGATTCTGTATCTCCCTCCCTCTCTGACCCTCCTTTGCTCGCACGGTCTCTGTCTCTCAAAAATAAATAAAAAACATTAAAAAATTATCTTTAAAAGAAGGTCCAGCCCTGGCTCGATTACAGAGTAGCTTGCACGTTATGCTCAATGTACCAGTGTATGTGGGCAGACTGCCATCTTTTTCCTGGAGGAGCGGAGGGGAAAAATGCCTCATTCAAAAATGCCTCCAGAATGCTTCTTTCCCTGGTCCGTCCAGAATCTAAGTATAAAAATTAAGTCTTTTATGAGGCTGACAGCAGTGGAGTTCATATAAGATCTCTTTAAATGACAGATGGTGATAAGCAAGTCAACACTTCTTATGTGCTAGACGTCACTGGTGACCCGCATTAATGCATTGCACCGCACTGACACACGGACGGAGCAGAACTCTGTGCCGGGTGTCCTGTCCCCAACCAAGACTCGTTTGATCATCTCCATTCTGGTTGCTTTGTTCAACCCATGCCTATCCCTCAGTACAAAATACTTTGCTTAAATGTTTTAGCTGTTCAGTGTTGGGGTCTTTATGGTTTGATCAAATACCACATTTTCAATTATTATTTATAGGCTGAATTCCTGGGATGCAGAATTGGCTGGAAACGCGTTGGGACTGAGGCAGCGCAAGTGGGCGGCGATTTCCAGTGCGCATGCGGCCACAGAGAAGCAGAGGGTCGGGAAGGGTCTGCTGGGGGCACCCGATGAGGCTGTGCCGGAGAGGGAGCGAATCATGGGACCCTGCAACAACGCCCAGCTGCCTGAAAGCAGCAGAGACTCGAGGCACACATCCTCCCACCGGTGTAGACAGAGAGGCCTTTTCTGTGCCTTGTAGGCTCAGGAATTTCAGGAGGAGAAGCATCGCTCTTCACACCGCAGTTTGTCAGCTGTCAGCAGCTCCTGACATGACAAAATCCCAAAGCTGGGGTACCGGGCACGCGTAATACAGAAGGGCCCAGTTGTTTGAGTTGAAATGAGAGGAAACATCAGATGTTGCTTTTCAAACAAAGACCCAGTTTCATGTTTAACACCGCAAAGATAACTTGGGTTTCTGTTCTTAGGATTAAAAAGAAGAAAGAAAGAAAGAAAAAAAAAAAAGAAAGAAAGAAGGGGGGGAAGAAAAGAAAACCTTTGTTCCTTTGAAGTAAGAGCAAGCTATGTGAAATGAATTTTAACCAGGTTCTGCCAATATCTATCAGCGCAGAGCATTTCATATTGCAGATAATAAGAGTCTGGAGAAAATGACAGGCAGGAGAAAGGGAAATGTGGCGGCCATGGCTGGAGTTTGTAAGATCCAGGTCAGACGAGGGGGGTCAGGAGCCCTTGTGAGATGAGGGCAGCTGGGTCTTGATGGGGGTGGGGGGTGAATGCCTGTTTGCAGGGGTGTGGCGTTTCTTTTTTAAGAAAATATAATTCAGCTGAGAATGGGGAGGGGTTCATTTTCCTTTTTAAGATGTCCACCCCTAAGGAAGATAAATTCTGTTGATGCAGAAAGGACTTGGTCATAAATGAGTGGAGGATGGCGTCCATTTTTCCCAGGGATCAGTAAATACTACGTATTCATAAGGTTCATGAAGATCTCCTCTAGGTAAGACAAAGGCGTTAGGATCCCTTTCCTCCTTAAGAAAGAAGCCAATATTAAAAAAAAAAAAAAAAAAAAAAGGATGGCATGTCCTCTGAAAGACAGGACATGATAATATCTAGTGTGTATGATGCCTACAGATTCGGGAAGGACAGAGTGTTTTTAAAAGTAAAGGGTCAGTGAAAGGGTCAGGTTTAGGCCTCCTTCTTAAGCTCATGTTTTTAGACTGCTTTATTCCAGTAGAGAATGTTTTTCTTTTAATGTGAAAGGAAAATGCCTTTAACCACAACTGGTGGAAAGAAAAAATAAATTTAAAAAAAAGAGAGAAAGAAAAAAGCTTGAGATCTAGTTATTAATACTGGTGGCTGTTTCTTGGATACTGAAAAGAGAAGCGGGAAAGCCAGAAGCAAGTTCAAGGAACAACTCTAATATGAGGCTTTGCTCTCGGTAAATTCTCCACGAAAGGAAGCCGGGGTCAGCAATCATATTGCACTGAGATTTAGAGACGGCACATCAACCGGGTCTCTATTTCCCTACGGTTTATCTTTTTTTTATTCAGTGTCGTATTTTTTTTTTCCCGGAGTGTATGTGTGTTGTGTTTGGTTTAGAGGTGGTTGTGCAGAGATAAAAACAAGGAGATTTAGTAAAAAGTAAGACAGGGAACATGGTGACAGGGGCAGGAGACAGAATCGGAAGGATCAAAGGGTACACATAAGTGCTGACTCCTCGTGTCACGTGACCATGCAATCCACCCCGCCCCCCCCTCCTTCCCTAGACAAGGTGTATCTTGCACGCGGCATCCCTGAGACCGTTTCTAGGCTTGACATTCTCCAATTTGACTGATCGCCCGCTTATCCCAAGGGCAAAATCACCAAGGGTGCATAATGTCGGGTGGGTTTTTATCACTGGGATATTATCATTGAGAGTGATAATAATTTTAATTGCAATCAGTTGTACTTCCTATTAATTTTTGAACAGAACTGCTACGTATTAAGCTCCACTGCTACGTGGAGCTTAAAAATCAGCAGCTTAGGAAATAATTATTGTGCAAGAAAAATTCGATTCATTCTGAAATTTTGCATGACTTGCCCACTAGGTAAAAGGAGACTAAATTGAGGCTTAGCATTTCGGAGTCTAGATTTTGCTCTCTGAGACACTGGGCAGCGCTTGCATTTTCCATTACTTTGAAGTGAAGGGGGGATTTGAGGTAAACGGTTTCTTAGATGACTTCAAAATTCCCTTTACAAGATGTCCTGAGAGAGAGCGTGGAGTAATGGAAAAATCTGGACTTTTCAATCAGCGGGACCTGGACTTGAATCCCAGCTCAACAACTCAGTGCAGTGTGATGTTAGGTTGGTTCTCCAGATCTCTCCTGGCTTTTGGGATTATGTCAAGCACAGGGCTGCATATAGCGCGCGCGCGCGCGCGCGTGTGTGTGTGTGTGTGTGTGTGTGTGTGTGTGTGAGAGAGAGAGAGAGAGAGAGAGAGAGAGCGAGCGAGCGAGAGAAGTAACTGGAATTTAGGGAATGTTAGTAATTATTATGGAGCCTGCTCTGATTTTCCTCTGTCTCTGGTCTTGTGGACCCACAATCATTTTCAGAGTTTATAGACAATCATCTTAATGTTCATCATATAGCGCAGAGCCCTCTGATTTGTATGTTAACATGTAAGTTTAAGTTGAAACCCCTCCCAAATCCTTCTAGGACTTCTGCATCCTTGGAGACCACCCCTGCAATCTTGTTCACAGCAAAAAGCAAAGCCTGAAATACTGTAACTCATACGGAGTAAACCCCAAGGACACAGCTCACCTTAGCAGGGAATCCACATAAGCCAAGACTGACCCCTGAATAAACTCAAGAAAATGAAACATCTCCAGTGAAAGGGCTCCCAAGCCACCCCCTGGAGGTAAGTCAGATGAGCAGACATCCACCTTTCTGTCGAGAACGTCCATTTTATCCAAATCATTCAACAGATTTACCCCAGAGCCAGGCCTCTCCCACATCAATTCTGCACTGTTAACCGGGAAAGGAAAAGGAGTCTTTAGAGGAAAAAAAAATAACAGGGCACATAATTACATTGCCTAATAGCTATGCGTAAGCACACGCATGCACTGCTGCATCTGGAGTCCATTTCTAGGGAGGAAACGTAAAGAAAATACTGACTTCTACTTTGCAGAGATAAAAAGCAAATAAGCTGGTTTGATTTATTCCTCTGTTTTCAGAAAGTGTACCAACCTATGTGCTACTAGTTTAGAAATACTGACATGGTGAGATCACGTGGTCAAATGCACAACCATCATGTTTATTATTTTTTTTAACTTCATTTAAACACAAGTTAGTTAACATACAGTGTAGTACTGGCTTCATGAGTAAATTTTAGTGATTCCTCACTTACACGTCATACCCAATGCTCATCCCAACAAGTGTCCTCCTTAATGTTAATCACACATTCAGCCCATCCCCCACCCAACACCCTGATAGCAACTTTCAGTTTGTTCCCTGTATTTAAGAGTCTCTTAAAGCATCATTTTAGAGGAGAAAACTGTATTTATATTTACTGATACTTACCTGTGCTTCACTTCTCTGAAGTTCCCCACGCCCCCTGACTGAACATCAGATGCCATATATTACATAAAACTTGGTCACGGCAGTAAGGGTTCCACGAGCAGTTAAGTGATTAATGTGCTTACATTAGTACCCTTTCTAATGTCATTTCCAAGATGCTGCATGTTGACCACACATTCTGTATGATTACGAACCTTAAGGAAAGATTGAAGGATGTAAATTATGCTTCTATAGACAGACCATGCTTTACTATCAAGCCCTTCATTTTTAGCCACTCTGAAAGTACTAGTAACTGTGTCTCAGACAAGGCAACAGGTACCTAAATTTAAGGTCTTCCGTACTTATTTTTTTTTCTAGAGTCCAAGTCACTTCCTAGGATAGAAATTAATCTCTTCAAAGAACAGTTTGCTTTGTCAGCCAAAATTGCTTTCTGTAGCAGGTACAACTGGCACATTTTCCTACCCAAACCCGGAAGCAGTGATACAATGGAAGGCGTACAATGGCTTTCCCAGCACCACATGCAAGTAAGGAACCTGCTATCATCAAACGGCATAGAATAAAACATGGAGATGCAGACTAATCCCATGTCCATCATGCATTTAGCAACTTTAGGAATGTTTTCACGAAGTTATAGGTCCATACATAACAACCTTAGTTTCTACAGCTTCTGAAAAATAAGCTTCTGAGCACCTCGCATGCACACAGAAGCCACAGGAATATAGAATCCACTCTCCACTGGCTTATTTTCTCTTTCAAACGAAGTTCTCAAATTCTGCTGAGCCATGGGAATGCTCATAATACAACATTCACATCTCCCGATCTCTGGTAGGAAGACAGATGGGATAATCCAATGGTAAAATTAAATTTCTTGAGTAGATATATTAATATAGTAAATGATGAATTATTATCTTCTAACGAGCACTACTGAGCTTAATGTGTTCATACTTGATTATCATCTCTAGATTTCCTCATAATTAACAATATCTGAGAAAAGGAGAGAACCTGATTGGCCTGCCTACGTACAAGCCGTACTTTTGAACAAAGAACTGAAGTGCAAAATTATACACCATTTTCTTGAAGTGTAGAGGAAACCCTAACCAGATCTGCAACCAGATATTCAAGATTCAGAGCCAGAATTGTTTTTTCAAAACTTAACAAGCTTTGAACTACATCCATGTACTAGAAAGCTTTATTCCCTCAAGTAAAAAGAAAATGTATCAGTGCACGCATCATGTTCTCTGCAGCTGTTTATAATGTTTGCATAGGGGAGAGAAGACCAGGTTACCTACAAATGTGATAAGCACACATCTTGGGCTGCCCAGGAGGGTCTCACTCTTTGCCTGTGACCTGAGAATCATTACTAAGTGTGTCTATGTTCACTTTCAAAGGTGTGAACAAATTATGGCAATAAGTTATATGGTCAATTTACAAAAAAAAAAGAAAAGGACGAAATTCATTCTGAAGATTCATGACAAAGAAAGAAAGTACTTGCAAGAGGACCAACCATCCAATGGCCAGACAAGAAGGAGAGCTGCAAGTTTGATGAGAATACCACCACATTCTGGAGACCTGAAGGCAGCTTCCTGCCGTCAGGGAGCAAACTGTTAGCAGGGGCAGAAGTAACAGCAAGGAAACTGGGAGTGACGGCTATAAAAATGGCACAGCAAGGAAACTGCTAGCACAAGTTGGGAAAAGGTTGAGAAAATGTTAGTGGAAGTTAGAAAAACGGTGCCCCCTGTTCCTCCATGGCGAAACAACTAAGACAACAGTTCTGGGAGAACTGGGGAAGAATCACAGTCAACTAAATATACTTTAGGGCCGTGGTCAGATGACTTTCAGGAAGAATGCGGGAAGTGTCAGCTAGCTTCTCTCAGCTGAAAAGATGCGGGAGAGGCTGGATATTTGAGAAAAAAATATAAAAAGGGACTAAAGAAAGATGAGCAATTGCTAGATTGGAAAAATAAAACTATTTCTCGTTTTCATTTACTCCATTCTGGAAAGACTCTCAAAGAGAAAGACTGCCTAGGGCAGAGATCAAACCAAGTGGGTGGCCGTTCAGACTTTGTTAAGATCGCTAACAGATTTAAGGCGGTGTGGAAGAGACAACCTCTCAGGTACCAAAAAAAAAAAAAAAAAAAAAGACTTGATCCCATCTGATTTGTCATTTCCATTGTTAAAATTGTCATTTCTCTATTTAGACCTTTTCTTGGTATTACAATGTGATTTCCTGGAGACTGCATACATCATACAGCATCTCTCCATCTTTGACCATGGAATCCTTTTGAGCCCAGAACAGTTTGGAAAATGTTACTCTATTTAAAAAAATTAAAATTAAAAAAACACACAAGAAAACACACTTCTTCCCTGATCTTTTCTAGTCTGGGAAAATTATTCATTAGGTGTTACCTGCATTTGGTTTAATATCTAATATAAAGACATGAAAAGAAATTCTATCATTGATTAGTGAGAAGACACACAGTAACGCATGCGGTGAAGATATAAAATATAAAGTGCTCTCTCTAGTTGCCGGAAAGGAAAATGATAGATCCGGTTATGTTTCCCAGGGACTGATCTGACCTTCCGTGCTCTTGTTTAACAAGGTAGCTGCCTTATTCCTCTCTGATGACCATTTCAGTGCTCTATGTTTACATCATCACACTAGGACTTCCCATTTGTTCTGATCATTTATGAGTCATGCATGCTAAATCAGGGCTGTGATGTGAATCATTTGGGCTAGATTAAAATTATGAAATGAAAAACATTATGACAGGTACACGCATGACAATTTTATCAAATACCTTTCTATAGTGGGTGATTATATGAACTAGCTAATGTGGGTTTCACTTTCTAATTATTAATTCCAAAAAAACCTCTATGCATGAATTATATTGAAGAGAGTCAATTCTTTGAAATTATTTAAGCTTTACTATCTATGAAGGACTATACTTAATAAATGCTGTGTTTGTTGATCGTGTTTTCTTCACTTCTTTAACTTGTTAGCAGATATAAGATATAATCAATTTTTTAACAGTAAAAATTAAGACTGTGAATAACTTGCTTCTTCATGAATGGATCTTTTACCAGTCATTTACTATTTTTGCAAAATGTACAATATCAATGTATTGTAGTCAAAGTCTAACTCTATAGATGAAGAATGTATCATAGGTACTAAAGAAAATTAGTTTACCTTAATTTATACATTAGAGGTTCTATGTCATTTCTACAGAGAATAGAAGTTCTTAATGATACTAGACTGATTTATACTAGGGAAGGTGGCTTTATTATTTGGAACAAATGAGTAATCTTTCTTTACCAAAGTTGCTGTTACACTTTCTCAACAAGGCATTTTAATTTCCACATTGACAACCAATCAGAAAGAATCTATTATAAATGATCAAAGCATAAGCTTGATAGGTTAGTTTCTTAAAATGACAAGTAGGACAGTTTTGTGATAGAGAAGAATTGATGTGTGCTTTAATCTCTGTATTTTGATGCACTGCACACCATGCTGCCTGAGCTGAAATGCATTTTGTTCTTAAAGCTTTCACTAAGTGTTTCCTCTTTAAACACTTTGGCAGGTAGAGAGGTGCTCTCGATGGAATCTGTTACTAATGGCATAATAACTATTTTACTACCCAGTGTGCAGAAAACCAGTTTGTCTTTCTAATATCTGACCCTAAACTCTAGTTCATAAATTGCAAGAGAAATGAAAATAGGTAAAAGAAAAAGAATTCGTTTCCTTTTGACTATTGTATACTCATTATAACAAAGGAAAATGATAATAATAATAACTAAAAGCATTCACAGTTGTCCAGTCCATCTAGTCTAATAGCACTAGATGATTTTAGATGGCTGTGCAAACCATCCACCTTAGGAGGCTGAACCAAGCAGAAATTTCCCATGTCATTTTAGGTATGTAAAATGGAACATCTCTTCAGATTTATGAAACAAAGCACAAATCCATCTCCAAGCTCTACTGGCCAAAGTTCATGCAAAGGTTACTATTTTATGATTTCCACAGCCTTCCTATTGGAACACTGGGAGTTCCAGGGCTTGGGTGTGTTCGAGCAAGAGTACGAGGAGGTCTCTGATGGAAGGTCTTGGTGGTCATTATTGAGACGCTCATTGTTAGGCTTATGTGAGTCTCATAAAGGCAACTGACTCTGCTGGGGTCATGGCAAGCTCTGCCACAGGACTTGGAAGCCCAGCTTCCAAGAGCATGACCCAGGGTGGTCAGAGAGACGTGAATGAGGGCATGGATCCCCAGCAGTTCTACAGGTGTAGAAGCACCCAACTCCTAGGACCACTCACTTGTCCCATAAAAATGCAGTTCACTCTGTGTTGGCCAAGACTGTTCTCCTTTCTTCTTACTACTCAGGGTCCAGCCTTTTTACCCTCAGAAAAGCCACTTTGATCCTCCCAGTCTTTCAGCATTCTTGAAAACAACTTGCTTACATATATTTTGTAAGACCTTAGGAACATGACTTTTTGGACTCCTGACACACAAGAGATGTCATTCCTTCCTAGCATAAGGAAGCTAAGACCCTATGAGCCACAGCCTTATCTGCATCTCCTGGATGAGAGAATCATCCTGTAATTCTTTGACAACATGGGGCAAAGAAGAAAAGGCATGAACTGACTGCTTCATCATTAACTTCAGTCTATGTTCATCTCAAGGCATTTTACAGAGTAAAAACTCTAGGAGGAAGAAAACCTAATAGGAATCAAGGGATACCAGAACAGAGGGGGAAAGGTTATGAATTAAAATGTGAGGTCAGAGGGTAGGACCCATCAGAGAGTCCTACTTCAAGTGAGAAGACGGTAAGAGATTAGGCCTGGCTCAAACACCGTTCCTCTTCTAAGATCCCTTCCTAAAATCAAACAGAAGTTGGCATTTTTTCCCCAGGTTTCTTTGCTTGGATAACAACAGCAACAACTATATTTAATTGAGAACCTTCTTTGCACTAGGCACTATATAAAGCTAAGTGCTTCACATGCATTATTTCTTTTAGCCCCTACCAAAAACTCTATGAAGTAGGCATATTATTTCTTCCCTTATTACTGAGCTTTGTGCTCCAAGGAAAAAACACTGCAAATCAAACTCTCTACCAGAAGTAGAGAGAGAAAGAGAGAGAGAGAGAGAAAGGCTTCGAGTTTACCAGTTCCTCAAGAGCATCATCAAAGAGCATTCAGTCTCTATCCTCCCTCCACACAGAGGCTTCATCCAAAAGTCCAACACCCTCATGGTCACGAGAAATGTGCCACCAGGAATGGGGCACAATTCCTCGTCCACATCTCAGAGAACTAGTCACTCTTCTGTACCTTGTTGGCCTCAAGCAGCACAGGCTTGTCCATCCATGAAACAGGTACTGGCAAGGAGCCTACATGCCAACAAACATCTGAGATGAATTCTCAGAAGTGGAATGATGTTGGGGAGCCAACCACGATGACCCCATTTTACACACGAGGGAAATAAAGAGCTAGGAACTTAAATGATTTGCCCAAGATCACACAGCTGTCAAAGGAGACGTAGGTCTGCCTATAAACAAACTGTATGCTTTTAACTTTTGTTTTAGGAGATTTGAGCACATTCTGGATGTTCTCAGAACCCAAATTTAAATTTTCTTAATGTTTATTTACTTTTGAGACATGCAAAGCATGAATGGGGGAGGGCCAGACAGAGACAGAGAGAGAGAGACAGAGAGAGAGAGAGAGAGAGAGAGAGAGAGAGAGAGAGAGAGAGAGAGAGAGAGAGAGAAAGGCAGGGGGACACAGAATCCAAAGTAGGCTCCAGGCTCTGAGCCATCAGCACAGAGACGGACATGGGGCCTGAACACATGGACTAGGAGATCACGACCTGAGTCAAAGTTGGACATTTAACCAACTGAGCCACCCAGGCGCCCCTCTCAGAACCCAAATTTAGATGCTTATTTATATGACAAATAAGAGAGATCTACCAAAAATCACTTTGTTTTTTTTTAAGTACAAGAAGGCAAACAGATAAAACTACTTATGTGAGGTTACAGTGGGATGCTATATTTGTGGGACAGGGGACCCTTCTGAGTTTTTGTACTTAATACAATGAAAACCAAGAAGGGCATGAAAGGAAAGGTGAATATTATGATCAAAGCAAAATACAACAGTTGGTTACCCACCTCACCTTTATTTGAAGTCAAAATTGTTAAAGAATCATTTCTTTTCTGTGACTTTTAACTACTGCTCAGCTCATTCTTGTCATGTGAATTACACTACCGAATTTAAAAAAACAAATGAACAAATTCTCTCTTCAAGCAAAATGCTTTTCTTTCCTACTTCAAAAAATTCAAATTGGCCAAATAAAATTCATCATTCAAATATAAATCATTTTTAACAGGTCATATAAATGACTGATTCTATTAACTACTGAATCAATAAAGTAGAATCTCCTTCTGGGCCCTGGGAATTATATGATGGATCTTTCCTTTTCATCAATAACTCTGAATAGCTCTGGGTTAATAAATACTTCATATTTCTCATCACAGATTATTTGTCAAGCAGTAGATTATTTGTAAGTAGGAAGACCAGAGGACCCTACCAACCCTGATTTGACTCATTGTGTATGTGAACTTACAGATAAAAACTAAGAGGTCCTTCCCCCCAAAGGATGAGAATGGGGCTCATTAGAAGAAAAACTATTCTAATTGAAAATCAAAGTCCTCCATTTGTTTCTTCTTTCCTTTCATTCTGTCTTTATCTTCTTCATAAAAACACTACGTTCTTAATGATTTTTATTTTTTTCTGATTTTCTTCTCTGAAGCCCTTAGAGAATTACTTTACTACTATTTTCCATTTCTTCCCCCATTTTAGTCATTCATTTTTCTGGTTATTGTTGTGGGAAAACTACCAAACTTCACAGATTTTCTTTTCTTACAAATAAATTAAGTCATATGGACAAAATAATGCTAAGAAACTTCTGGTAAAGTTTTTATTCTGTGATGTTTTAAAACTCAGTTTGCATGTTTGACAAAGTACTTTTTAAATTTATTTTGGGAGAGAGAGAGCTTGTGCAGGCATATGTGAGCAGGGATGGAGGAGAGAGAGGAGGAGAGAGAGAATCTCAAGCAGGCTCCACACCATCAAAGCAGAGCCTGACTTGGGGCTCAATCTCACAACCACAAGATCACAACCTAAGCCGATGTCAAGAACCAGATACTCAACTGACTGAACCACCCAAATGTCCCAAAAGTACTTATATTTGAACCTCCAAATAAAAGAATTTTTGTGTTGAGATGGTTTCCTTTTGTGTGTATGCATAAACTAGACAGTTAAAATGACAAAATTATTACCTGCCAGGAATTTTTAACTGGGGCTGTTTATCAGTGATCAGAAACTCTGAGGTTGATGAAGTGGCGCAAAGGCTAAAACATCTGCCTGAGCATACACATGAACAATTTTTTTTCCTAATGAGCCCAAAGGCATAAAACAAAAATAATTAATTTCATTTTAATGGCCAACATTTAGAGATGTCCCTCTTTTTACTTATTTTGGTCATTCTTGTGACTGAATGGTATCCTATGTATATGTCTATGTTTTGAAGACTGAATTGGCTTTATTATATGATTCAGCTGGAGAGCACCCCATCTACCAAGAAGAGGGGAGCACCAAAGAGTTCTACAAAATGGAAGAATGGAAGGTTTTTACAAGGAGAGTGGGGCCAGAAAGTTCTGAGCCAAAGAAAAGGACTATTTCAGGCAATGTTGATTTCCTTGGGGGTGGGGTCTGGGGGTAGAGGGTCTTAGAATGTGGATTACCTCATCTCCCTGTGGAGATAGAGGAGTGCCCACATGGCAGACTCATTGGCCCCACCATAAAATTCCTGACTGACCATGAAGACTAAATTTCTAAGGGTGGTTAGAAATGCAATTAGATGAGATATTGAACTCCAGCTTACCAACGTGGGACCTTACCCTAAGTGGCCTATGGTTTCTTTTTAACAACTGACCCATTTGGATCAGACTCTCAGGTTAACTGAGAGATGGGATCAAAATTTAAGGTACTGGAGCCATCTCAGCAACCACTCCATAGGTTCTAGAAACCTTTGTTGATCCTTTGTGTGATATTTCATTATGGTTTTAATTGCATTTCCCTGATGACTGATGACATGGAGCACCTTGTTCATGAGCTTTGTGACCATTCACATATTCTTTTGTCAAGTTCCTAAGTTTTTCTCTTACTTTTAGTGAAGTGGGGGTATTTGTCTGTCTATTACTGATTTTAAGTGCTTGGTAGGTATCGTATATAGATAATTTTCCTGCAATAAGGTTTTCCCAGTCTGTGGACTGCCTATGCAATTGTTTAGAAGTTTATTTATTTTTGAGAGAGAGAATGTGTGTGAGCAGGGGAAGGACAAAGAGAGAGGGGGATGGAGGATCTGAAGCAGGCTGTGCACTGAGAACATACAGGCCAATGTGGGGCTCATGAACCGTGACATGACCAGAGCCAAAGTCAGCCATTCAACTGACTGAGCCACCCAGCAGTCCCTACATGTTAAATGGTGTCTTTCAATGAACAAATATTCCTAATTTTGAGGAGGCCCAATCTATTAATCTGGTCTTAACGAGTAACACTCTAACTCAAGGCAAGGACAATATTCTGCTATCTTCTTCAAAGAGTTTTAGGATTCTGAGTTTCACCTTTGCACCTATGACCTCTCAAACTAATGTTCATATGTGGAATGAGAATTGGAAGGCAGTTCATGGCTGATTGCCCCAGGACCATCTGTTAAAAATGACTTGGCTCTTCCTTTAGGACGGACTTGGTAGCTTGATCAAAACTCAATGTGCCATATGTGTCTGTATCTACCTCTGGAATTCCAGGTCTTTCCCACTGAACTATCATCTAACATTGTGCCAAAGTACATAATCTCGACTGGCATGGCTTTTTAAAATCCTTTAATGAGGTAGCATTAAGTTTCTGGAATTATTTTTCCAGTGTTGTTTTGGCTATTTTAGATCCTTTGCATCCCACAAAGAATCAGCTAATTTCTTCCAAAAAAGTTAGCCTACTGGAGTTTTGACAATGTTTTGAAACTGTATAGCAAGTTTATTAGGTGGAGAATGTATTAAAATATTATTTTAAACACTCTATTGCTTACGAAGTTTTTGGTCTAGTGGAACCCTGTTATAAGGTGATTCGTGGTTATATTCTTTGTTTCTTCATCACTTACTAATGAAGCTTGAAAGCATCACGTGACTTCATTGATTCAACTTTCTTAGTCTGTTCGTTATCCACTCCCGGAAGAGATGTGAGACTTAATCTGTCTCTAAAGTATCTTGAAACCTTTTAAAAAGAACTACGTACATCTCAGCAATCGTTTCCATAACTATTTTCTCTTTGAAACAATACTTTTATAACTAAAAAGGATTATAATCGTCTTTTCAATTGTATAATATTCATGAGCTTGTAGAAGAGGACAAGGTAAGGTTCATGGATCTAGCATCTCAATTTCTAAACAAAACATTAATCACCTACAAAACTGGTTCCCTTTAATTTTAACCTATAATGCATTCTCCCCACGAGATACCCATGGTTTTAACATCTTGGGAGGGAAAAGCCAGTTTATGGAATCCAGCGAGATATGACTAGCCCACTAGAAACAACAGCAGTCCATGGAATTGCACATGCGATTACGTGCCCACAATGACTCACAAGAAAATAGAACTCTCTCATGTCATCAAGGAAAATGAAGTGTGCCTGGTAGTCTCGGTAAGGGCTCTAGGTCCTTTGAGGACAAAATTCTGAGAGTGTTCATCACCCAGCACAGCAGGACCATGGAGGAAAATGAAGCTCTAAATGGGCCTATCTATTACTGAAGCCCCTAAAACTTGTACATTAGAATTAGGACATTTAAGACATGGTAGAAGGGAAATTAGAGTTCTAAACAGTGTTCATTGTTCCTTCTAGCAAGGCCTGTCTTCTGCAGCGGCTATGTGAACATACTATGATATGTGGACAGAATCATAACCCAAGCTAAACATTAGTGCCTGCGCCATGCGTCTGTCCTCATCTTTGGGGCATTTTATGAATCTTTGTCAAAAGGGAAACTTCTTCTGAATTTTGCTGTTTGTAGTTTAAGAAGAAATCAGTGCATTTTTTAAAGGTCTGAAAATATCCAATTCTCAAAGGTACCTTTTAATGCTATAGGGACTTTAATGCTTAATATTTCATAAAAGAAACTATTCTTATTTTCTGATAAAATTTGCAGTGTATCAGAGGCATACTCCTATTAAGAAAATGATGTTGGGGCACCTGGGTGCTCAGTCGGTTAAGCCAAACTTCAGCTCAGGCCATGATCTACAGTTCATGAGTTCGAGCCCCACATCAGGTTCTGTGCTGACAGCTCAGAGCCTGGAGCCTGCTTCGGATTCTGTGTTTCCCTCTCTCTTTGCCCCTCCCCAACTCACACTCAGTCTCTCTCTCAAAAATAAACAAACATTAAAAAAGAGTTGGATGACTAAAAGGAAAAGGATGTTGAGCAAAAGCTCAATACATGCACGTTTATTTATTTACAAATTCTATGCATGCAGCATCATTATTAACGCGTATCTAAAGGCAGAATATACACTTGTGGTGATAGTTATTTCAACTGATGATATGCATAAAACTATATGTGTAACAGTCTTTTTAGTAATTTCAATTTTGGTGGCTAAATACTTGTCAGATCTTTTTACAGTTTGTTCTGTTTTTCCTTAAATGAATATTGGCTGATGTTGAGCTCACTTGAAAAGCAGAAGTGACACCTCTGCCAATGTCTTGTTTGCTGGCATTTATGTTACGATTATAACCTTTACTCCATGGTTTTTCTGCCATAACCTCTTAAAGCCATTTGCCTTTTTTAATGAAGAACTGTCTTTCAATAAAGTGGGCAGTAAAACGCACAGACTTCCTAAACCTGCCGCATAGAAACTACAATATCCACACTATGATGAACATCCACAGATCATGTGTGACACATACGGGCAAGGTAAGAAGGTCTGGGTCATTTCCCAAGCTCAATATTAGGAAAAATTAATGTGCTTCCTATTTTTATTTTTAAAAAATTTTTAACATTTATTTATTTTTGAGAGACAGAGCAAGACAGAGGGTGAGAGGGCCAGAGGGAGAGGGAAGCACAGAATCTGAAGCAGGCTGCAGGCTCTGAGCTGTCAGCAGAGAGCCCAACATGGGGCTTGAACTCACAGACCAGAAGATCATGACCTGAGCCGAAGCCAAATGCTTAACCTACTGAGCCACCCTGTACTTCCTGTTTTTAGACGGCAAAGAGGGACATTATAATGCTTTTTTCTATATCCCATCTTGCTCATTCAATGGGCTGTGTGCCCCTAGTCTGGAGCCCACTGGCTTCCATGACTCACATCTGAAAATGGAAAAATAGAATGTGATTAGAGGAAGGAAAAGTGCGATTATTAATTCCTCAATACATCATGCTCCAAGGACAAATCAAATTGAAAATCAAGACAGGATGACAACACAGGTGAGGATCAAACTACATTAATTTCTGCTGATATTTATCTAAAGAGACAGGATGATTTCTTTCCTAGAAGGGAGGAACCAGAGAGGAGCATAGCCCAGGGAGAGGGAACCCTGGGGGGCTTATGCAGCATGCGGGAAGCTGACAGGGCTGGCCGGGCAGAAAGAATAAGGCTGTTGAGGAGAACAAATTTTGGTAAAAATGAGAATTAGAAATTCGGTGGAAATCAAACCAGGAAAGAAAAAGTAGATTTTAATTATGGATGGGCCTAAAAATATGCTTTTCTGGTCATGACATGCCAGTAATAAAGGAGATGGGAGTCATCCCCAGAGGTCCTAGGAGTCATCCCCCTAGGTTACTGCCTTTAGCATTTTTATCACTGGTAAGATCAAGTCATCATCTGCAGGCACATGCAGTTACAGCGACTCAGGGACAGGATTTTCTCACTTCTTATCCGAGTCTCCGTCTTAAGAAAAAAGTCCTTTCCTCCTCTAAAGCTCATAGGTTCTTTTTTTTTTTTTTTAAGTTTAAACTTAAATGTTTTATTTTTTTGAGTGCCAGAGAGAAAGTGTGCACAAGGAAAGGAGGGGCAGTGAGGGAGGGAGAGAGAGTCTCAAGCAGGCTCCACACCATCAGCAAGGAGCCCGACGTGGGGCTCAATCCCACGAATGGTAAGATCGTAACCTGAGCCGAAATCAAGAGTTGGATGCTTAACCAAATAGGGGCCCCTGGTCCATTTTTTTTTTTTATGTAAGCTCCATGCCCAAAGTGGGGCCTGAACTCACAACCCTGAGACCAAGAGTCACTGATCCTACTGACTGAGCCAGCCAGGCACCCCGCTCAGAGCCCCTTTCGGTACCATACTGTTCCTCTCTCTCCAGTTCTGTTAAGACCCTATTTCTCAATTTCTGCCCATCTGCCATTTTCCTGGGCACCTTCAAACCCAGCCCGCGGCTGATACCCTGTGCCTTCAAACATGGATAGCTCTGTCTCCTAGAAAATGTTCTTTTGACCCAGCTGCCCTTCCTAGGTACTGCTGTCCCTTTTTCCTCCTTTGGCTGCTGATCTTTTCAAATACAAAGCCTCTATCTGCTGTCTCCATAGTCCGGCCACATCCTGGAGCCAGGCTTCTGTTCTTACTACTTGGCAGAGACTAATTCCCTATTGTTCCCCTGCAATCGTGACTATGGCCTATTTATGTTAGAAGGCTGTTTCCTATCACCCCCCTCTTTTCCTCTCCCTCCCAGCTACGTCCCTAGCCTGGCCTTTTCCATTTCCTGCCCCAAATCCACACTCCCTCCTTCCTCTCTGGGGTCTTCACTGCCCCTTTATGATCTCTCTGCGTGCACAGCATTAACACTCCCTGCAGGAAGGCACAGAATATTTAATTCTTCATCCTTTCTTTGAACTTTTTCGTATTTTTCCCATCCCCATTTGTCAAATCATCTGTCGCCATAGAAGGGCCTGAATAAAAATGAGCTGAGTGAGTAAATAAAGGGACATGCGTTCTATGCCCCAGCCAAGAAGAATCCTTATCATTCTATCAAATCCATAGTTACGTTCTAACTTTATTATGTTAATAAATGATAGCCATTTGGTTCTGGTCGGTCACCAAGTCACTTCACATAATTAAATGCGCCAAGCTACGGAAAACCAGGTTAACTAGCCCGGAAACCGTAAATCGCAGTGTGTGATTTCTACCAGAACGCAGCAGGGGTGAGTCGAGCACGTTCTCGTGGTTGCATTCTCGTGAAGACTGCAGGGCGGCTATCCTTCAGGCACGCTTTCTTGCTCTAAATGGTTTTATGCTTAAAGCACAGTGAACAGCAGCAATGTTCATAAACGTATACACGAGACAGGAGTTGCAACAACAGGGTGGAATACTTAAAAGGTAAACGTCCTAAAGCACAGGCAATGGACGATGGTCTAGACGCGCTTTTATTTGCACCTTTGATAAATTTCAACTAGTTTTGTTCCTGGGTTGCCTGAAGCCTGATGTGTGTTGAAGCCTTTCAATTAACTAGCTAATATATTTAAGCTTTTCTCTGAGAGTGACATTTACTACTTTCCCTTTGAAGGCGCTTGCCAATCGATACCAGTGGAGATGAACTCAAAGTCACGAATATGGTGATTATGTGGCTTCTGTGCCTGCCCGGGGAAGCTTCTTCCCTCCAAGGAAAACTTGACATGCCTAAGTTCTTACATTCCATGCCATACAATACCCCTGACTTTCGATTTGGTTCACTGCATACAAAATGAAAATCACACACACCCTCCTGCTTCTTCCCAACAGCTTATTAACGAGGGAAGTTTGGCAGAATGTGGAATCTGTTGACAAGCCTTCGTTTCTGGTAAGGGGCCCTCGCCAGCCAGTTTGGAAGCTTACGTCACAAATTCCTTTTATAAAAAACCCAAATTGTATGAAACAGCAAAGTAAATAAATATAACATGACACAGCCTTATAAAAACAATTATCTTAGGTACCTTGTTATTCAATTTTAAAATCCTTTTCTGTTCAGGAAGACTTGTATAATTATTCCAACCACGATTGATGCCTGTTGCCTCTGAACCCCTACAGAAATTAAAATTTTGTATCAAATGGTACAGCACATGTTCTGTTGCTTTGTTTGTTATTGTCAATTACTTGTCTGTCTTTGAGGCTGGAGACTGTGTCTTATAACTTACATTTCTACCATACTGCACACCGTAAAACGTGTAGTTGTGAATCAGCATTCACACATTTCCTGACTGATTAATGTCAGCCAGGGGGTAGAGAAGAGTGTGAAAAGTAGTTACCAAAATAGTAACAGAACGAATTAGCCAGGAATTTCCAAACTGTAAGTAACACAGGTCCAACCAAACTTTTTTTTTAATGTTTATGTATTTTTGAAAAAGAGAGAGAGGTCAAGGGAGAGGCAGAGAGAGGAAGCCAGAGGATCTGAAGCAGGCTCTGTGCTGTCAGCAGAGAGTCCAACACAGGACCCGAACCCACGAACTGTGAGAACATGACGAGCTGACGTCAGATGCTTAACCAAATGAGCCACCCAGGCTTGTTTTTATTCCTTCTTTCATTCAACTAGTATTTACGCAGCTCCTACTACGTGCAGACACCACCCTCAATGCTTAGAATGGATCTGTGCATAATTTACAGCAAGAGTCCCCTTTCTGGGGAGCTTGCTCCAAAGCAGAGTGACAAAGACATTATGCAATAAACACAGTAAGTCATTACAAAATATAATGGAAGACTACAGAGAAGAAAATTTTAAAAAACAGGGTCAGTGGTGCTAGAGAATTAGTGGCAAGAGATTTCAGGTCTCTGGGGAAGATCTGAAAGAGACAAGAGAGGGGCAGGCTGGTGTGAATGTGCTCTACGCAGACAGCGATCTGCGCAACCCCCCCTCCCTGAGTATACTCATGCTTGGCAGGTCAAGATCAAGGCCAGTGTGGCTAGAGCAGAGCGAGCAAGGGGTAGAATAGTAGAGGCAGAGATCAGAGAATGATAAGGGGTGTGTGCGTGCAAGGGTGCCCAGGCAAGTGGCGTCATCATGTGGGGTTTTAGGTAATTAAATAAACAAATTTTCAAGCCAAAAAATGAAGTTTTAGTCACCTGAAATGGAAAGCCAATGCTAATGCAAGGTTCTGAGCAGAGGAATACACAGTGTGACTTTCATTTAAAAAGATTCACCCTGCTTTAAGTGAGACAAAAATCAAAGCAGGGAGACCAATGAACAGGCTACTGTAATTATAAAGGTGAGAGATGACAGTGGCCTGAAGCCCAGGGATAGTCAGACGCCATTTAGACGATAGGTTTAGAGTTTAGATTCTACATATTCTGGATATATTCAGGGAAGTAGAATCAAGAAAGTTCTGACTGGGGTGCCTGGATGGCTCCGTTGGTTAAGCGTCTGACTGTTGCACACAGGTCAGGTCTTGATCTCAGAGTCATGTGTTTAAGCCCCACATCTGGGCTCTGCACTGGGCATGAAGCCTACTTAAAAAAAAATGGAAAATGTTGTGAGAGATAGACTCGGGGGTGGAGAGAAGGCAGGAGACAAGGATTAACAGCAAGGATTTTAGCCTGAGCAGGTGGAAGGCTGCAGGCACCATGTAACTGACGCTGCGGACACTTCGGGTAGGAGCCCACAGCAGAGGAAAGGTTTGTAGCTCCATTTGGGACACGTTAAATTAAAAACTTCTGTTAGATAGCAAAACAGACATTGAGTGAGGAATTAGATACCCAAGTCTGAAATTTGGATGTAAGATGTGAGCTGCAGCATAGTTATAGTGTTAAATCAGAGTGGCCAAGAGCAACCCCCTCTCTGACTGCAAAGCAGTTAGACTGTGTATGACAGCTCGGTGTCCATACTGATTTGTGTGAAATCATCCAGGTTCTGATAAGGAGAGACAGCTCGTGGACCGGCTTTCACCACCTTCTACTTGTATTGGGAATATGTGTTAAAGAGAAAAATCTAAGTCTTACACTGACACCCTCATTCTCCAATTTGCATCTTCTCCAAAGCAATGGGTACTATGCAATGAAGCATCATAGAAAGATACTTCCCTGAAAATGTAAGCAGTGGGTCCCATGGGAGGAACCTGGATGAAAGATAAGCATCCATCCCTCCTTTATGGGTATTTTTGAGCCATGGTCAAATGTTTGCTTTCATAATTTGCACACATACCAGAATCCCCTGTAAGTATGTATATGTATGTATGTATGTGTGTATGTTATACATATATAACAAATGTATGTTTTGGAGACAGTGCCTTACGTGCCAGTTTATTACCGTGGGATCAATGTCACTGACGCAACAATAAAACGACTGATTCAAAGCAAAACACTGCTCCTGTTCACAGTCATGGAAATGAAAGTTAGGGATGCTTTTTCCCAAGAGTGTTTTTCTTTTTTTTTTAATGTCTATTTATTTTTGAGAGACAGAGGAAGAGAATGTGAGTGGGAAAGAGGCAGAGAGAGAGGGAGACACAGAATCCGAAGCAGGCTCCAGGCTCTGAACTGTCAGCAGAGCCCAATGTGGGGCTTGGACCCACGAACTCTGAGATCATGACCTGAGCCAAAGTTGAATGCTTAACCAACTGAGCCACCCAGGCGTCCCCCGAAGAGTGATTTTTCTAAAATCTACATGTTCACATCACCAGTTCAAAGACGGCTCTGTTAAATGGAAGCCAGTGTACAGTTATGCTAATTTTAAGCCTGGACCCAAACTTATCTTTAAATAGTTAGGAGCTGTAGAAAATGTATCGAAATAACACACAATAGAGCAACAAATCTTTACTGTCCTGGGATGCCAAAATAAAAACAAACAGGCAACTAGCAGAGCTTGTTCCTAAAACCAACACGAGGAATCGCATGTAAGATTTGGTGATATGCCAAATTTGTCTGCTGTGAAGCCAGCCTAGTATTTTAAGAGAAGCACCCTGAAAATCTCCGCTGTGCTCGTTTAGTCTAGATCTATGAAAGAAATTTCTCTGCATTTTAGTTTCCCCTTCTGGAAAATAAAAATAAGCACATTTTCCCTGAAAAGTGGTAGTGAAAACAAAGACTTTATTAAAGACTCTGGTAAAATGTACTTACCTAAAATGCCGTATAATGCCAAGGTATGAATTATTTTCTTAATTATAATAATCATATATTTAATGATTTTATATAATCATATATTTAATAATATATGATTAATGAATTAAATATTAATTTAAGATACAACAGAAATAATACGCAACTGAATTTCTGTGTCAGGAAATCTCAAGAAGGCGCCATCAATCATTCTATTAAGCGTATATATCACACGTCTCTGCAAAACTTGATACAAACAGATATATCAAAGTCTTTCCTCTCGGCAACATAAAAGCTATTTTATGACCCACTCATTGGCCTTCAACCACCTGATTTTGCAGGGCACATATTGTAAGAGGACAAGACTCAAGAATTTTAAAATGCGTAACTTTCCTGAGCTAACCTGGGCGCTGACAGGAAAACCTTAGACTGTAATTATTATAACAATAGCATCAGGTTACAAACTCCCTCACCACGTGGGGTCAAATGCTTCCCCTACAAAGACAAAGGTTTCTCAGTGAACACTAGGCAACATGGCTCATAAAAATTCATTATGTTGCTCTTCTCTGCCAGGAGTAAGACAGACGTAAAATCAGGAATTTTCCCTGTAGATCCTCACAGCACTGAGAAAATGAACTTGGAAACACACACACACACACACACACACACACACTGACAGAATGTATTAGTCTGATGAAAGACTTGTAGGTAAAGCAGGTCACATGCCACAGAGCAAAGGTGCCGCGGGTTCAATGGCGGCCATCTGCACGTGCGGGGACCCGCCACTCCAACGGCTATGCGCAAGGTGGTGGAATGTCGAACATGCAGAGAATAGGCCTGCAATTATTCACAAAACTTCAGGAAATAAACATTCACTTTCAAAAAATTGTTTTCAGCTGCTTTAAAGCCAAGTGACAGCTAAATTACCAGTTCGGGGAAAGAAAAGTTTCCATTTTCTAATTTGATGCATTTTGTTGCATCGTACTGCATTATCCCGTGTCAGGGCTGCCACATCCTGTCAGGCTTCAAACCACAGGCTGAAAGCCCCACGCAGCTGAAAGGGCTGTTTGTCCAGCCACACAGTGTGCTAAGTGTTCTGGGAGAGAAGTGTTTGGGGACTCGGGGCGATTCTTTGGGTTAACATTCCTAGGGTTTCCACAAGCGCTGTCTGGCCGTGCATGCCGGAGCTGCCCCCTTCTGTGTGCCAGGCCGTGATGTGTTTATGGAAAGTCTGCGGGCCTGCCAGGAACCAGCCCGGACTCGCATGCTCCCACGGTGCGGCAGGAAAGGATGGGGAGGGGGAAGGACAAATCATGGGAATCGCACGGCAAGGGCTGGGGGCTCAGAAGCTGGATGGTAGCAGTCAGGAAAATAAGTAAGGGGCCTGTGACAGTGTAAGAAGAAAGGAAATTAAGTTTTTATTAGAAGAGAAAACAGAGACGCTATCAGCCAGGCAGTGTCCTATGTCCCGCTGAGTGATGAGGAATCCCCAAGCTATAAATGATGGACTGTCAGCAATGGTGTGTGGATGTACACTATGAGATCCCTAGAAGCTGTGTTCTACCACAGACCCCGCCCTCATTAAACACTTAAGACACTCTAGCCATTTCGATACCAAAAAAACCCCTAAAAATCCTATATACTTTGCTTCAGCTGAGGCATTGAGCTAGGTTTTTCTACCATAAATCCTGTGCCACGACCAATTAGAAATACATATTCAAGGGGTGCCCAGGTGGCTCAGTCAGTTAAGTGTCTGATTTTGGCCCAAGTCATGATCTCACAGTTTGTGGGTTCGAGCCCTGCATCGGGCTCTGTGCTGACAGCTCAGAGCCTGGAGCCTGCTTTGGATTCTTTGTCTCCTCTCTCTCTCAGGAACAAACAAACATTAACAAAAAGAAAAAGAAAAACAAAACATTTTAAAAAAGGAAATACATATATAAAAGGAGAAATACTTAATACTTTTACACACAAGAATGAAGCCAAAAGTTCTGGCTAGGATGCATGTTCACCACCAGAAATTCAAGGTCATGCTCCCTGATTCCTTCTCATTAAGATGTTATGTTTCTAGTGGGTGGCTCAGTTGGATTGACTCTTGGTTTTGGCTCAGGTCATTATGCCATGGTTTTTGAGTTCAAGCCCTGCTCTGCACTGAAGTGCAGAGCCAGCTTGGGATTCTGTTTCTCTCTCTCAAAAATAAACATTTCTTTTTAAAGGAACTAGTCATCCCTCCATTTATGTCCATGCATTTGCCTGTCAAAGTTTGTTACACAATCAACTATTGATATGGTGGGGGTTTTTTTGTTTTTTTTGTTTTACCCCAAATGACATGCATGTCTTGAAAACCATTTACCTTTTTTAAACTGTAGGGGCTCCTGAGTGACTAAGTCAGTTAAGCATCTGACTTTGGCTCAGTCCATGATCTCACAGTTTGTGGGTTCGAGCTCCACGCGGGCTCTGGGCTAATAGCTCAGAGCCAGGAACCTGCTTCAGATTCTGTGTCTCCTCCTCTCTCTGCCCCTCCCCTATTCATGCTCTGTTTCTCTCTGTCTCAATAATAAACAAACATCAAAAAAAAAATAAACATAAAAATAAAACTGAATGGCCCAAATGATTTAGAATAGGGGGGAAAAACCAGAAGCAAAGGACTTGCTCCAAATGAGGTAGACATCTTTACTCACAAAAATTAAACATGTTCATATGTACCTCCTTTAAAAAATATTTTTAATGTTTATTTTTTTGATAGAGACAGTAAGAGGAGGAGACAGGCAGAGAGAGAGGGAGACATAGAATCTGAAGCAGACCAAGGCTCTGAGCTGTCAGCAGAGTCCAGTGTGGGGCTCAAACTCACAAACTCTGAGATGATGACCTGAGCCAAAGTCAGATGCTTAACCGAATGAGCCATGCAGGTGCCCCCAGTGTAACTGTTTTTTTCAGGGCACTGGAATGGGAATAATCAAGAGGTCCCAAATAATATCTCTTACACTTCCCAATTTTAGTATGTACAATTCTTGGGTTGCTTTGAAAATCTATCTTTATTCTAAATAGGTTTTCAGATGCAGTTACAACGAGCAGTGTTTGGTTTGCTACATGATGCACAAGGGCAAATCCCTCAGTGCTGGTAAAGTGAGAGGCTGGCAGACTTCAGTGGACTCAGTGGACTGGGACCCCCGATTTTCAAATTAATGAGTTATTTTGGTGAGAAAAGGGCTGAATCTTGAATGACCACTGAGAAAATAATTGTCTGGGGCATGAGTTCTGTGTAGTGTGACCTTGGAGTTTAAATAAAGTTAATTTTACAGAACCAAAAAAAACCCCACTATACTATATGTCTAATCATTCTAATTCATGCAATTATGCTAATTTCTGAATTTATCATAAAAACACTCAGAAATAAATACAACTTAAATCACATTTAAACTACATTTAAAATCTTTGGAGGAACAGAGCATGATATAAATAAGCAAATTCAGTTACTATATGTATATTCTCTGTCAAAATGAGTCAAAAGCAACACTACCCCAGAATATGTGCAGCTAAGTTTATATATTCAACAGGAAACTGAAGACCATGAATTATTAAAATCTTTGAAGACAGAGGATGAATTATGGAAACATAAGACATTTAAATAAGTTTCAATAAGATGTCTCATTAAGACGGCTCTGTAAGTTGACACTTAAACACATAACCTCTTTTCCAAAAAATAAATCAATGGCAGATAAAATCAATTAGAAATCCCTCACCGCAAAAAACAATATAAACATCTCCATGTACTCAAAGTACAGAAATACAAAGGAGCAGCAGAGCTGAAACTCAGTGATCTCTGGGTTCTGGGACAGATTGGCCAGAATTGTGGCTCAAGAAAGGTCAACAGGTTTAGAAATAGAGATGGCAGGCAGAAATCAACCTTAAGCAAATATGAAATAAGGACTCTCTCCAAACACATCACAAAAAGAGGCCAAAGAAAATCCCTGTTGATAACCAAGAAAACCAACAACTAAAACAATGGCTTATTACAAAGGGAACTAATCCGGGGGGAGCTTGGTTGGCAGTCATTAAAATGAGGGTACTTACCATGCTTAGTTCATCTTTTGAAATGTGCAAAATAGATTACAAAATAAAAGTGGAGAAACAATGAATGAGAAAAGTGGCTATGTAAAAAGCTTATTAGAAACTTTAGGAATGAAAAAATGAACTTAAAAGTATCAATAAATTGAATAACGGCTAAAATAATCAAAGAGGTAGGACTCGAGAATTTTAGTAACTGGTGAATTCACTTGAAGTGTATTACAGAGAGAGAAAATGAAGAGCAGATAAGAGCCAGAGGGTAATCTAAAGGCTCTAATGGAATTCAAAATTGATATCCAAAAAAAAAAAAAAAAAGGAAGGAATTAAAGATGAACATTTGAAGATAAATAGCTGAATAACTGAAAAAATTCATGAATCTTTATACTACAAACATATTCTGAAGGCCCAAAAAAGATATATAAAAATAAATTCCACATCTAGAAACACATTGCAAAAGTGCAGAATATCAAGGAAAAAAAAAATCTTAAGCTACCAAAGAAGAAAGAATAATTCTCAAAGTGGGAAAATCTTCAGGCAGCAACAGTTGAGGCTAGAATACCATATAGTAATATTCAATATGATATTCAAAGTGCTGAGAGAAAGTAACTAGTAACCTGCAGTTTTATACCCAGCTAACCTATCACTTAGGAAAAATAACAACAACAACAACAACAACAACAACAACAGCTAACTCAAGAGAGTATAAAGCATCCTTTTAGCAAGAAGAAAAATAAAGTGAAAAATTACTGGATGGAAAAAATAATGTTAAGCAGAAATTGATTAAAACTGCATCAGTAAATTTAATGTTACTGACAACTGAAATGAGAATTACTTTTACAATGTAAAACTAAGCTCTACCTGTAAAACTAAGGTAGTAAGAAATAAATTACAAAAATATATACTTATTTATGTATAAATAACTCCAGTAAAAATTCTTAAATATTTCACATTTCTGGGTGTTATGCTGCAAACACCCCATGTTCATACTCCCTCAGCACCTCTGTGCTTGCTCTTCTCCTTGTTTGAAAATATATTCCCTTAAATATTCTCTTGGCTTTTGTCTCTCACTTTCATTCAAACCTCTGCTCAAATACTGCCTTTTCAGAAGTTAGAGGTCAGAGAGAAGGTGACAATTCTATTTGAAATAGCCCTTCTTTTATTTGTCACCACAGGAAAATATATCCTCTTCGATTTAAGCCTCGTAAAGACATTGAGCTAATGCTTGTGGAGGAAATGGAAGAATAGATGAAAGAAAAAGAATTAAAATAATGGCAGTAGTGCCATTAGCAACTAAATATTTTCTGAAGTGTTCCTTAAAATAGTAATATAAACTAACAAAATATTTGAACAGGCTTTGCAAATGTTATAAGTACTGTGATATTGCCAACTATCTGGAAAAGCAATGGACCATGTTTATATAGCAAAATCAAGCTGCATTCCACACATCTTTTCATTTAGTCCTCATATGAGTGTAATCTGTGGAGAAACTGAAACTTAGAAAAACAATACCAGTTGTTCAAAGCTACTGAGGTAGTGAGTAGTAAAATCAACATAGTAACAGAGGCCTCTTTGATTCTAAAGTCAGTGCCTTTCCTACCACACTGATCTTCCTACTCAGAATCCTCCAGAGTACCATTTCATGGGAGGTAAAATGTCTAACTATAGGCCAGGCTTATTTCAGCAGCATTATTACACCTTGCAAGCTCTTTGCCTCAAAAAAGAGGGACTACATTTCCCAGAATTCCCTTCCCTCCATGATTCCAAGTTTTAATTTGCCAGTCAGTGGTTTTTACATGAGAGTGAGAGAGTGGGAGATGAAGGACGGGCATGGTTCTCCTAAGACAATAGCAACCAGACGTATGGACAGTGCTGACATTCACAGCAGCTTACCAGGAAGCTGTTGAGGACCAACTGCTTTATAACTTGAGGCTGGTATCAGAGATGATCCTTCTGATGTTTGTGTCTTGGGTTCTTCCAATATGAGCCTTCAACTGTGATATTAAAACCCTTTAGGGACACCTGGGTGGCTCAGTTGGTTACACCCACAACTTCAGCTCAGGTTCAAGCCCTGCATCAGGTTCCGTGCTGACAGCTCAGAGCCTGGAGCCTGTTTCAGATTCTATGTCTCCATCTCTCGCTCTGCCCCTCCCCCAGCTTGTGCTTTCTCTTTCTCAAAAATAAACAAACATTAAAAAACAAAACTTTTAGGGGCACCTGGGTGGCTCAGCTGGTTGAGCAGCCGACTCTTGATTTCAGCTCAGGTCATGATCCTAGGGTCATGGGATTGGGCACCATGTGGAGCCCCCTGTGTAGAGCACCTTGCCGAGATAGAGTCAGCTTGAGATTCTCTCTTCCCCTCTCTCTGCCCCTCTCCCTTTGTCAAAAACAACAAAGAAATCCTTTATACCTGAGGCACATAGAGTAGGTTTTGAGTTCCTGACCAAACTGCAGACATGCATTTTGCACGTGATATTTCAACACAAGTTCTCTTAATCTTGTACCAGATGAAAAAAAGTGGAGACCTAAAAAGTTGTTGCTCTAGGTCACAGTCCATGACCAGGAGTTGATCCCTCAAGCCTATGGCGATTCTGCTTCAAGCAGGGGAGTGTTTAGGGAAAAATGCAGAGACACTTGGGCTTCATGAGAAACAAGGTCACCATCTCCCAGCAGTAACACTAACTGTGTGGGTACAGAAGCAGGAGGTGGCGGCAAATATATTTATCAGCCATGTACTAAAATGTCAAGGGAATGAGAAAATGACACCTCTGGTTTAGCCCTCAGCGACCCAAATTGGTGCTTGGGAAAGTCACAATTTCACTGGGCAACTGTTTAGCCCTCTGCGCAAATCAGGATTAAAGATGTCGCCTCTTGCCTTAGACACTGTAAATTAGCTCTGTCATTATGTTTTACTTTCATATTTTTAAAGGTCTCCCAATCATTTTTTATTGCCCATTCAATTACAATAAACCCATAGTGGGTAAATAATCCTTCTTCTGAAAGGCATTTATAGTAACATGTTCTTTCCTGGGCTTACTCAGACAAAACAGTGGCTTTTACTACAAGTCCTTGGTCACTCAGTCAAATGTATCACTCTTCCCAGGGTGCTGAGTAACCACGCAGAGAAGCCTGCCTCATACATAAGATCAATAATAACCGCAATGTGCTCCGTACAGGCAAGATTGGGTACTTCCTTCATGTAAGACTAAAAGACTGTAAAAAGAATAGTGTTATTGTTACCCAGCACTTGTATTCTTGTTTTACAAGCAATATGCAATTTAATTTGGATTTACCTTCCCCATTCAGTAATCTGTAGTTCTTTCAGAATGCCAATATGAAGGAAGTGGCAAATCAGAAGAGTCTGGTAAATGTGCATTCTAAACATAAGGCGAGCATTATTAGATCTACCATGTGTCCAATCTTTGTTCTTGGTTCATTGGGCCACGATTCATGTCAAATCATTTATCTTATTTTTATTTCAAGACTACAATTGATAATGATGCTTAGCAGTTAGAGAACATGATTAATAGGCCTCCTTACCTTCTGATGAATGGTGGGTAATATAAAAGTGAAGCCAAATCAACAACAACCACAGAATATACAAATAGTGAGCCAGAAGTATAAGGCCAATCTTTCACCAGTTTCTGGGAAAGAGGGCAACAATCTGATGAGAATCTGTATTTTCCTGCCTGGGGCGTCTGATTTACAAGTCAATTTCTATTCTTAATTTATTTTCTGATAAGGCAGGAGATCAGGACTATATTTTAACCAGATTGTGTCATAGAGGTTTTTAAAACTGCTTTCTCTACGCGTCTAATTTGAGGTTAATGGGCGCTTTGGTTCAGCGAGGGTGTCTAATGTCTCTTGTTCCCATTTCGCAAGCAGAACATTTGGACCACAATTTGTCAGATGATTATGATCTGCTTATATCCATTCAGGTGGCCACTGAATTGCCCGCAATCTGCACCATTAATCAACTCGCCTTCTTGGTTGTTAAGGGAACTGAAAACAGCAGCTCAGCTATTTTTTCCAATCTGGTGTTTTTCATGTTTCCCCCACTTTACCATTTTAGTTACTTAATTTCTCCATTTTTGCATTCATTTTTCCACTCATGGTGGAAAAATATATCAGCATTTTGCTGTTACCATGATTTTGTTTAGCCTGCATAAAAACCTGAGTGTCTTTTAACTTGACCTTGATAAGCAGACTAGTAAAATTTTCACAGTAAGAGACGTAGAAGGCCTCCAAAAAAAAAATAGGCTACTTCAGTAGCGTGAGAAATAATGAAAGCGGAATCAGTTTCTTCTTTACTGAACAAAATTATGTTCATGTTTTGCCACTATCTTCATCTATATCACACTTAGTGGAAATTCTTCAGTAAACACTAATAATCACTATAATATTCCTGAGAACTTTGGCTCTGTCTTCACAGATAAAACTAAGGAGAAAGCTGGGCAATGATTACACGGGTTTCATTCACAAAGACAAGTGTGTAGGAAAATAAGGCCATTGCCATTTGGCTTTGTCCTCAATTAAAAAAAAAAAAAGTCCTTTCTTTAATTCTTTTCCATCTTTTTAAAATAGTAATCCAACAAATATTTAATGGGTACTTAATCTGTTACAAGCTTTTAGATATTCAAAAGATAAAAGCACCCTCCAGAAATTCCAGAAATGGGGATTCACACAGTGAATTCAGTCCCATGCCTCCTCTTCATTCCTTATCCACTCACCAAACTGTACCACTGAACACAAGATACCTCTATGAAAAATGCAGGAAGCTATATAAATTACAAAATACACTCATGATGTCTTCAGCTAAGGTGAAAAGTGTGCCTTCTGCAGGAGAGTCAGCTTCAAAGTTTATGACTTTCACCTTCAGGGTTGATGAGCCACTATGCCATCCAAGTTGTACGCACCACACCCCATACCAAGTATATTCCGGCAAAGACAAGAGAAGATACAAAGCTTTGATAAAGACAAGGACAGGATACCATGGGTAGGCACACAGGGACCGGCTAAACAACAAGTCTGTCTAAGACTCCTTGCTTCAGTAGGAATGAATGTCCTTCCCAGCAAAATCTTTTCCCTGATCAAGAGACTGGATCTCTAGGAGACAGTGGCAAGAAATAAGCTCCAGGCAATCCCTTACTAAATGTTTGCTCATCATTTATTATTCATTGGACATACATTCAATAAATACTTCCTGAGTATGTACTGTATGTAAGGCATATGGCATTTACCAAGAACCCCTTATACACCAAGTAATGTAGCGCTACCAGGGATTCTTCTATGTCCTTGAGAAGTAAACTGAAAATTCTAGAAAGAACTTCAAATTCATTCTTTCCCTCCACTCAGTGATGACCCAAACCCTTCTAAACTTCTCTTTAGGAGAGCCAGGCCCATTTTCTTGGGATAAGTTTCCCAAATACTCTGTGGAGGAAAAAACAAACATTCCCATTATGAAAATTATACATTATGGAAATCAAATCAGTTCTTTCCAGCTTGTAAACCACTGGTGAAGAAATAAAGAACACCCAAGCCTAAGGCAAATCCTAGATGACACCTAAAAATAGAAATATTTCCAGCAGGGGATATTGAGAAGAAACCACAAAGAAGGTAATTACTTGACCACCTTTGTCTCCACAGTGCTGAAAACTTGTAGAAGCAAAGATTTCTCATTAAAAAAAGGAAAATTGTGAGTTGTTTCACTTAAATTAGATGGAATTTTACCTGAAAGGACTCATTTTTCCTTTCAAGAATTTAATTTGGCTGTTAACCCCTCAAGTATCAGACATAGGCATCTCGTTAAAACCATCCTGAAATTTGTAGTAAGCAATGAAATAGATCCCAAGACCAGGAAAATAGTTCAGCTATGCACACCAGGTAATAAAGATGACGACCCAGGCTTAATTAAAATCAAATACCTAGTTTCTTTTTCCTATTTTTCTATATTTGTCTCTTCACTTAAGCTAAAGTTTCAAAGTACTTTTCTGATTTTCTCCATTAAGATTTCTTCTTTTTTTCTTTCTCCTCCTTTTTCAGACAGGTTGTCATGAGTTCAGAAGCTACTGAAAAGAGCTTAGCTCCATTAAAAAATTAACCCACTCCCTGCTTCTCAAATATTTGGTAAGAAATTTTGCCTCTGTTAAGTCTACAACATATAATTTTGGGGGGGACTATATTATACCAATTATATTGTTCCTGCTTAAAATTTTAAAATGCTTTGGGGCAACTATGCTTGCATTTTGTGTAAAAGCAAATAGGTTTATGACTCAGAAATTGAACAGGTGCTTGGAACGACACATGAAAGAAGAAATCATTCTTGGTGATTCAAGGTATACCCTGTTCTTTATAGATGAAATTCATTTAAAGTTATATAAGTAGCATACACTTCATGTGATATAAAGCAATGAAATACTGTACAAATCTTGTATCATGTCTATATCGAATTTTTGCTATATATCACTAGTAATGACATCTTTGCCAAATGAGTAAAATAATTTAAAAAATGTTCACTAAATGGGGGTGCCTGGGTGGCTCAGTCAGTTAAGCATCCGACTTCGACTCAGGTCATGATCTCACAGTTCATGGGTTCAAGCCCTGTGTTGGGCTCTGTGCTGGCAGCTAGCTCAGAGTCTGGAGCCTATTTCGGATTCTGGGTTTCCCTCTCTTTCTGACCCTCCCCTGTGCATGCACTCATGCGTGCTCTCTCTCTAAAATAAATAAAACATTAAAAAAATGTTCACTAAATGGACAGAGCCACTAGACATATGCTTTTCATCATCTTGTCCTGCATTATCACTCATCTCTGAAATACATTTCAGCTCGCATTACTGTCTGTTGTGAACAAGAAGAATGCCACGCCCAGAGTGAGCAGGGGGCAGCGCTAAACCTTCTTGGTTATCAACATTTCAATAGTCAAAGCGTACTTGCTGAATTTGCTTCTTCCAGAGCTGACCCTACTGCAGAACGACACACACTGACTCATGAGTATCTTCCCACTGTTGCAGTGTCTCCTGTTTGCAAAATCGAAAGTGGTAGGAAAAGAGCAGAGCCATGTAGGTGGGCAGCCATGCCATGTACAATATAAGACTTCTATATCCAGTCTTGGTGTCTTCATGGGAGGGGGCCTATGGTTAGTTCCGGATCTCAGTTATGCAAAGGAAATGTGTTCATTTACCAGAAATACTTGCACTGCTTATAAAAGGTCCTCTCTGAGAAGGAGGTACTGGGGAGACTGTGAAAAGTGAAGAGGAGTAAGCATGCTGAGGGGCAGACTAGAAAGAATGAGATGGAGAGGCTTATTTGAGCTTTGATACAATCCCAGAGGAATGGAACCAAAGGAAAGGGGGGTGGGGAGTGAGACAGGAAAGGAGGGAAAGCATTCGAGGGTTGGAACAGTCATCTGTCTACCCTGAGAACAGATGCAGGTGATTTCCCCCGGTCCTCAGAGAGGCCTTGCACACTACTGTGTCTCAAGATAGTCTATCAGTGGGAAAGGAAGACCAAGGACAAATGTGATGGCTTCTTCTCGTTCACTGATTCCGACTCAAGTCTGCCCTTTGGAACGTCAGTATCCTTACATTTATCTACGCATCTCTGAGCTGCTCTGGGTAACCACCACTCTAATGTGGCTAGTGTGCATGTGCCATGACCAACATTGCGAGTGGGGTTTCTAAACCTGCATTCACCTCTGTAAAAGGAGTGCAAGTCATCCCCAGGGCCGCACCAGCAAGCCACGCAAATCTGTGCATCTAGAGTGGTGCAGAAATTGACCCTGTACAAGAGTAAGTAGATTGAGAAAGCTGATCATCCAAGGGAGGATCGGTTACTTCCTCCTTTGTGTTTCTGGAGCACCTGATACAGGCCAATATTAGGATTGTAACCCACTGAATCATAATTAGTTATTTATATGTCTGCCTCTCTCCAAAAGACAGTGAACTCCTTATGTAGGGAGATTTGAGTATTGCTTTCACTCCTGTTCAGATTGGTTAACAACTGATAATTATTTTAATTCCTTCTTTCAATGACAAGGGGTCCGCTCTGGATAATGAATTATGGGATTACCATACTCACATAACACGGGCCATATCTTATTTAATATTCAGCGTATGTGAGTACCTGGTGTAATGTCTGGATCTTAACACATGTCCAAATAAGGATACAATAACTTTTTTCAAAAAAGGGAAGAGTGACAAGATTGAACACCTTGAATGATTTGCAATGTTAAAAAGAAAAAGCAAAGATATCAACAATATTTGTCAAATTAAGAAATGTAATTGGCTTCCAAGAATTTCATGGATGGAAGGCAAAAATGTTAGAAGATAAACACATCTCAGTAGGCAGACTTCCATCTTTGGTTACGGAGAGAGTTGTGAGAAGGAAATAATACTGGTTGATGAAAAAGCGTTAAGTGCTACCATTTCCTCAGGGGTAATTATGTGGCAGGCATTAGGCATTTCACCTGCTGGTAAAACCCTCCTAGGACTCACCCAGTGACTAGTCTCTGATTTTGTTTGGAGTGGAAATATGTCCAACCAAAAATCCCCTAATTTTCTAGCTTCCATTACAAGGGATTGTCATGATATGCAGTAATAGCCTCTGAGACATAGTAGAAACCTGCTCAAAGGATTTTTGGAAAAGGAGATTCTTCCTCCTTCTCGTTCAACTAGTAGGAGTGAACACAACATCATAACCCAAAATAGGAAACACACATTAGTAGAAGACCCAGTCGCATGCTGCCTAATTCCACGCTTATCACATTGTGAGAAATGAAACCCTAACTGTTCAAACCACCGTTACTTGCATTTCTGTTGCCAACAAAATTTCCAACTGATATTTTAATTTCTCCAATAGCCCTATGGATTGGAATCATATACAATTTTGACCTACAGAAGTAGTAATTTCATCCATTCATTCATTCATTCATTCGTTTTTCAAAATCCATTTAACAAATATTTACTGAATGCCTACTATGTGCCAAGCACTGACACATGATGTCAACTGGAAAAACAGTAGTCCTTATTTCCAAATATATTACCAAACTGTTACTGTTTAGCCCTCCAATTCATAAAACTGTTACTGAACCAGTGAGCCACAGGAAAAGGATAATGACTTGAGGATGAGTCCGACATGATTAAGATGAAAATTATACAGAAAAATTAATTTAAACCAAACAGATCATTTGCTTTTTAACATTCATACGTGAGCAACTGGAAATTCAGTATCCTGTATAGTAGCTTTTCCCGAGTTCAGAAAATTGGAACTCTATAAAAATAAGGAAAAGAGATTAGGGCAATTCTTGTAAAAGCCTGCAGTTTAAAAAGAAAATGCTATAATTCAGGACCCGTCGGGGAAGTACTTTAGTTCTTGTACAGTCTCTCTTAAAAATGTAGGCCACGGACTTAGGACCCCAGCTTCAATCTGAGTCCACATGCAAGTGATCTTTTTTGTTTGTTTCATTGCCAAGAAGAGTCAGACTTGGCGGGAAAGCTGTGACACACAAAAGTTTGTTCCCAAACAGGACCAAACGTGTCTTCCAAGAACTGTGCTCAGACATTCTAATAAGGTTCTTACGGGGAAAAATAACAACTCTTGATGTAAGATCTCAAAAACAAAACAACAACAACAACAAAAAAGTTGCTTTAGTTCATTTTTAAAAACTTTTATAATGTTAGAAGAAATTCTCTTGATTTATAATTTTTTCTTAATCTTTCTTCTACAGGGGCACCTGCATGGCTCAGTTGGTTAAGCATCTAACTCGTGATTTTGGCTCAGGTCATGATCTCACAGTTTGTGAGACCAAGCTCATAGTTTGTGAGATTGAGCCCGGCATGGGGCCCTGTGCTGCGAGTGCAGAGCCTGCTTGGGATTCTCTCTCCCTCTCTCTCTGTGTATCCCCTTTCAAAACAGATAAATAAACATTAAAAAAATACTCTTTCTTCGACAAAATCTTTGATTGGGAAACAAAGCATACTTTGCAAACATGTACACAGAAAGAACCCTCTAATGGTTCAGGAGATAAAGCAGTTATTTTGAGATTTAACAATTTAACTTAAAAAAATAGAACAATCAGTTTTGCTGTGTGAGATTTCCACAGAGGTTACATGAGGATTATCTGATAAGACCACATAATATTCTGTCTTTAGAACTAGAGGAACTAAAATAAAACACAAACTGTCAGTGAGAACACTCAAGATTTTCACTCAATAAATATGTAGTAACATTTGAGCAAAAATGTCATATTATCTATTTAGGGCTTACCTCTATCAGTTAGCTAATCCCAACCACTAGCACATGATAATCTATTGTAGGCAGCATGGGTGTTGAAATACCTCTTTCCCCAGAATGCTATGCTTGTATAAGTGCTTTCTGGTTTGGCTAAGGTTATTAGCTTATCAGAAAAGTACTAATCATTTCTGAGAGGAGCTAAATAAAGGGGATCTGGGGTTCTGGTCTGCCTGGTACCACTTTCTCCAAAGCAGAACTTACGTCCTGCACACAGGAGCCTGAGGAACCCAAGAGCCTGTCCTGGTTTTAAGGATGAAACCCCCAAAGGAATACAAATGATTGCATATTAAACGCAAATGATCACATATTAAAGAAAGAAATTTTTTTCAAAAAATTATTTGATTCTTTAATTTTGTAAAATTGTTTAGAGACAGACACAATGTGACTTGGGGAGGGGCAGGGAAAAGGGGCGGGGTGGGGGACAGAGGATCTGAACTTGGCTCTCCAGTGACAGGAGAGAGGTGGACAAGGAGCTTGAACTCACAAACCAAGAGACCCTGACCTGAGTCGAAGTCGGATGCTTAATTGACTGAGCCACCCAGGTGCCCCCAAAATTATTTGATTCTTAAAATTCTTAAAAAAAAAAAAAAAGGCAACAAATAAAGGCTTCTAGACGTGATGGTGAGTCAGCTCCAGGGGATGGAAGAACAAGGTTCCAGCCATCTACCAAGCATTCCACTTAAAAGAAGTACTTGCGGGGGCAACTGGCTGGTGCAGTCAGGTAAGTGTCAGACTTCTGAGCTCAGCTCAGCTCATGATCTCACAGTCTGTGAGTTTGAGCCCCACATCCGGCTCTGTGCTAAAGATGCAGAGCCAGCTTGGAATTCTGTCTCTCCTCTCTATCCCTCCCAAGTCTTGTGCTTTCTGTCTCTCTCAAAATAATAAATTTAAAAAGAAAAAAAAAGTACATTGACTTTATTACCAGCTAAAAAAGAAAACCCTTGAAAATAAATAGAATCTAGGGGCACCTGGGTAGCTCAGTCAGTTAAGCGTCCAACTTCAGTTCAGGTCATGACCTTGTGGTTCCTGGCTCTAAGCCCTGCATCGCATCGGGCTCTGTGCTGACAGCATGGAGCCTGGAGCCTGCTTCAGATTCCATGTCTCCCTCTCTCTCTGCCGCTCCCCTGCCCATGCCCCACCTCTCAAAAATAAATAAGCATAAAAAGAATGAATAAATAAAAATCTTGGCCTATTTTGATAATAAAAATAAGGAAAATTTTTAATGAAATGAACTTAATTTTGAATTCTCAAAATTACGAGTTTAAAACTAATATCTTCCTTTCTTCCTTCCTTCCTTTCTTTTCTAAAAAAAAAAAAATGTAGGGCTCAAACTCATGAACTGTGAGATCATGACCTGAGCTAAATGAAGTCCGACACCTAACCAACTGAGCCACCAGGCACCCCTATTTATTTTTAATTATAAGAGAAATTTATGTTGACTGTAGGTAAGGTGGCATACATTGAAACATACAAATGAAGTTAAGAGCCTTTGCTACATATGCACATATATGTATGTTTTCTGTCTTGTATTTTATATAGACTTCATAAAACTCTGACATATATTTAACATAAACACTCTTACTAGTTTTTGTCTTTTTTTAAACCTCATATCATCCATGGAGAAATCTGCCACACCTAAACCAATTTTTTTGAAAGCGTAATTTTAATGTTGCAGAGTGTGACGGACAGAGTCTAAGGGTAGCCCACATTATCCCCAGCCCTGGTGTTCACACTCCGTGTGTCCTCTGAGTTTGTGTGGGACCTGTGACTGGATTCTAATCAATGAAGCACAGAGAAACTGACAGGGCACATGAGGTGACTCGTGTGTGAATGTCACGAGGCTCTCTACCTTGGTAGCATCCATCTTTCCGTGGTCCCTCTCCCTTCTTAGCTTGGAGGAAGTGCACGGCCACGTTGGGTGTCCCACGTGGCAAGGAATGGCAGGTGGACCCTGGTTGCCGAGGGCAGAATTCCAGGTGACAGCCAGCAAGAATGGGAGGCTCTCGGTCTTGCAGCTGGAATTCTGCCAACAGCCTGAGTAAGCTTGGCAACAGATCCTCACCCGGTCAAGCCTCAGATGTCACTGCAGACTTTGTGGACACCTAGACTGTAGGCTTGCTATGTCCTGAGCAAAAGACCCAGCCAGGCCATGCCAAGACTTGTGACTCACAGAAACCGTGAGCTAACGAATTAGGTGGGTTTCAAGCCACTAAGTTTGTGGTAACGTTGTGACACGGCAATTGAAATACACAGAGTGTCTCACCTTATGAAGACACTAGGATTGATGGGGACAAACCCTATTTGGACAGTTGACTTGTTTTCTTATATTTAAACTTTTATAAATAAGTCTGGAATGACTTGCTTGAACATGCACATTTTTAGTTAAAAAGTCATAGATTGTGTGCGCATTTATTTTACTTTTTTAAGGTTATATGCTGCATTCTGATACCTTCACTCAGACATGTATCTCCTGGTTGCTGATAGGTATCCTCCAGGACTTACAAACTGATAAATAACAACAACAAAAGCACAACGTCCTGACTAAAGTCATAGGACTGTCTAAGGATTATTAAGTTGGATAATGTCTGGCATGCCAGATGAAAGTTTGCTGAATAAATAGGGGACATCTGAGTGCAAAATTATTTATGCTCAGTAGGCTCTCTAGCAACTTATTATCCAAAGCAAACGGATGTATTTTACAAAGCATTCCACATGAAACACACTTGAGATTCAGTTTAACAGGGAATCGGGATTTTTTTCCCCCTCTATATGCCCATAGGCTTTATTTGACCCAACCGCCCATCACATTTCATGGCTTCTAATTTTCCCTTTAAAGATCTGAAAAAGTTATAAACTTTTTCGGTGCCCCATCCTATAAAATCAATTTCTAATGTAGAGAACAGATACAGAAAACATGGCTCTGAACACCATATTTTTACGAATATTTGTAATGCAAATCATGAATAGTAAGTAATGTCTTTTTAAACTTTTGGTCAGAAAATTGTAGCTATGGACTATAATAACTAATTTAAGGGAAGATCCAAATCAGCACTATCTTACTAGGAAAGCCTGGGCTATTTAAAGGGCTCTGATTTAACTCATGGGGACTTTTATGCAAGCATCTTCTAGTATTCACAATCAGAACTAGTTTATTCAAAGCCTGTAGGGGACAGATGGGCAGTTAATGACTGGGGAGCCAGGGCGAGGGCTCATGAGGGTCACCAGAAGAATCCTGCCTTTCTCTGTTCCAGGCACCTGTCACTCAGCATGCAGGAGAGGTGGGCAGAGTGACGAGGGACCTTTGGATTTTTCAAGACAAAGCTGGGAAATGTCCTATTTTAAATGCGTTACAAAACAAATCAAATAGATCTGCTGGGTTCCACCATCAGGCTGCCAGCTTGTGACCCATAGTCTTAGGATGTGCCTCTTCAATATGACAATTGTACACCTACTAAGCAACTAAGGAAAAGAATGTAAATTAAGTGGAACAGGGAATTAGCAGGAACTAATTTTCGAAAAGGAATTACGAGTCAGGCATAAAAAAAAACCAATAAATCGATAGATGTATTTTTCCGAGGCCTCGTGTACTTTCCGCTGGAGAACAGAACATCATCAGCTGAGTCCACCCTGAAATTCACAGCCGCTTAAAATTTTAGGATATGTGCTTGTGAAGATGTTCATCAACACCTTTTCTGGTGGTGCAGGTAAATATGCAGAGAATTAATTATTGAAAAAGAAGAAATGAAAGCAACACATCATCTGGGAAAAAAGGTTCTGCTGAAGCTCTCTCTGGTTGTCATGAATGTAGGCAAACAATTAGCAGACTTTCAGCTCTGCTTTCCAAATACACGGTGTTTGATCACTGAACTAGATAGTGCTCTATTTGGCAAAGCTTGCGCTGCATCTTGAATTTCAAAAGCACTGAGGTAACCTTAGGAGCCAGCTTTCTTGAAAGAGCTCCCCCATGGTGGACATAAAAAATGCAAAGTGCTCTATGAAAATATGCTCTCAAAAGCTACGCAGTATTACATCCAGCCAAACTAAAACTCTTCTGATATAAGCAGGTCAGGTTGGAATGTTCTTTTAGTTTTAGCAGAGACCTGGTTTTTTATAACTTGCTATGTCTACACCCTTGTAAATTCACATCTTGGTTTTAACCAGAGTAGGAAATTAGAGAACTGCTCATACAGTTACAAATACAGAATAGACTATTCAGAGGAGGATTTTTTTCTCTCCCAAGTTAGGTTTCACTTCGATAGGGCAGACACTGTCCACCTTCGTGATAATTTACTCCACTTACAGAAAAGTATAGTATTTTTTGCAAGGGTCTTGAGATTCACAACGAATAGGAAAAATAAAACACATATGAGGACTCCAAGTCGGGGAACATACTGTTACCCAAAGAAGACTAGCCCAGAGGGGAGTCTGGAGGAATGTGCTGGTTGTGGCCAATGCCCAGGGCAAAGCTAACAGGTGGGAGGGGTCGAGAACAGAGCAGGAAGCCAAAGTAGCTAAAGGAAGCCACAGTAAGAGACAGCAGACAAGAAGACAGGAGCCTTCTGAACAGCAGACATGAAAAGGTACAGAGTGGATCCAAGAATGTCCTGCCTTCTTGCCAGCATTTGATAGGTCAGAGAGTAGGAAGTAAATGGAAGGTTCTGTCTACAAAGTCATCTTTAAATTTAGATTTTAGGGAAAACCAAGTTCCAAAATACATTCTGGTGGGTTTTTCTTTTCTTTCTAAGGTTCTAAGTCAGGACTCCAGTGAAAATACAGACAACTTTAAATTGTGCCCACACCCCACAATCTGGTTACATAACTACGTTTTTGGACACGCCTTTTAAAGGTGCCATTTTTCACTAACGTCACTCAGCTCCCCATGCTCTGAATACCTTATGTCAGAGCAACCTATAAGAAGTTAATGGATTTGAATACATCTTCCATGATCTACATTTAAATGATCAAGAGCATATATTTTTTTTATAATTTTCTTTTAAGTTTATTCATACTGACAGTACAGAGTCTGATGCAGGGCTCTATCTCATGAACCACAAGATCATGACCTGAGCTGAAATCAAGAGTCAGACGTTTAACTGATTGAGCCACCCAAGCGCCCCTCAAGAGCATATTTTTAAAAGGGAGGGGGTCAAAACCTGCCCTAAGCCTGGAATCCAGTGGGTAAAACTATGCATGAAACCAAAACACTTATATATAAGTGGGTATATACTTTGTACCCAGGCTAATTTAACCCACCAACACCTCTTTTTCTAGGAAGCAATGCCTGCCCGATGGACAAAAGGTCTTGAACAACATCTATCTCTGAGGGAAGAAAAATAAAGATGAGGCAGAGTGAGTGGCAGTCAGGAGTAGGAACGTGTATAATTCGGTTATTTCAGGTTGCCCAAATTCTTCCGCAAACTCCCAACAAAGAATAAGACTTTTGTAAATCAGGCCCCAAATTGAGATTTTTGCAAACTGTGGGCAAATTGAACTCAGAGCCTCAAAGACATTTCATGTCCCTATCTTTGAGAAATTCAACTTTCAGAAATAAAGAAGAAAACAAAAATCTTAGTAAACGATGTTCATGATAGTGGTTTTTTTTTTTTTTAAATCTGAGTGAAAACTGATTTCCTAAAAACAGTAGAGGAAGATATTTAATTAAATTTTGCAGAATATTTGAGAGCATGTCAATTATAAATTATTATTTGGAAAATAAAGAAGGCAGAACTATTAAAAGGATTATTTTTACATGAGAGAAAATGCTATTTTGCTGTATTTCTAGGTTTTCTATTACAAACATAAAGAGAATTATTTTTTAACAAAAAAAACACATTAAGATAAAAAGATTTTTTATTTATTATTTTAAATTATTTATCTTTCAGAGAAACAGAGAGAGAGTGTGAGTGGGACAGAGGCAGAGAGAGGGAGACCAGGAATCCCCAGCAGGCTCTGTGCTGTCAGCACCAAGCCCCATGCAAGGCTCGAACTCACGAACTGTAAGATCATGACCTGAGCTGAAATTAAGTCACAGATGCTTAACCGACTGAGCCACCCAGGTGCCCCAAGATAAAAAGACTTTTAAAAACTATTTCCTAGGGGTTAAGAAAGTTGCCTGTAAGGGGCGCCTGGAACTTGCTTGGGATTCTCTCTGTCCCTCTCTCTTTGCCCCGCCTCTGCTCACATGCGTGTACTCTCTCTCTCCCTCCCTCTCTCTTCAAATAAACAAACTTAAAAAAAAAAAAAAAAAAAAGAAAGTCGCCTACCAAAAGCAAGCATGTGCTATTCCTCTTCCGCCTCCTCCTCCTCCTTCGGGTCAAACATTAATGCACGTGTGCGTGTTTCCAGCTGTCGCTGTGTACACTCTGGCTCACTGCTACCGTTTGACAATAATTCCGTTGTGTTCTTAACTTACAGATTTGTTTCCTTCAAAAATGTTATATCATTATTTGTGCAATTAAAATAAGAATCACTAGACAAGACAGCCCCGTGGATTCCTAAAGACAAGGGTGTGGCACATCTGCAGAAATCAGCAGACTTCTGTGAACCCTCCCTGTCCAAGCCCTGAAACAGTCCGTGTCCCTGTCTTGTATCTTGGGTTTTGCATTCCAACATTATTTTTTTGTTCCATTCCTAGATGTGAACGAATCTCTGCTTTTCTGTGAATTAAAAAAAGTACTTGGTAATATTTTATTGTTTCCTGTCTAGTTTCAAATCTCTGAATTTATCAATTTTCAAATTTCCAAATATCTTAGCTCCATCCTAATAGCAGTAAGTCCAATCATTTCCTTTTCAGTTTTTTTTTTTCAATCCAACTCAACTTAATCTAGTGCCTCTATCTTTTTCATAGTCTATGGGAACCTTTACTCCAACTTCAGTAAAATTAATATAGTTCTTGTTCCTTTGCAGTTGCTATCATTTCATGTTTCCTTCTTTCTTTTAGATCCCCTTCCTGTCTTTCGACCAGTTTCTTCTTGTCTTGTCTCTTTCCCAGAGGCTTTTAGAAACTCCAAAGCATCGCCTTGTACCCTGTCACACTTTTCTTTACAAAGCAATCTTTAAAAACATCATCAACAACAAGGTAAAAATGCCAGACAGGTATGCACGTGTTAATTTTTCTTTATAAAGAACTCCAGTGATTGATCAAAGACTTTCCTCAACCAATATTCTAAACTTTCTCTTCCATTTACACATCACTGAACTCATCAGAGAAGTAGTTCCTATTAACCATGCAGAGACAGCGGTTACATCTGACCCATATATTTATGGGAAGCAAGAGTTTGAACAGAGAGTGGTGGAGAACAGTCGTGGCCTAAAGTGAAACAGGGCACTTTAAAAACAGCGTTTGGGGCACATGGGTAGTTCAGTACATCGAGCTTCTGCTTCTTGATTTCAGTTCAGGTCATGATCTCACCATCCTGATATTGAGCCCTGCATCACATGCTGAGCATGGATTCTGCTTAGGATTCCCTCTCTCTCCCCCTCTCTGTCCCTCTCCCCTACTTTTGCCTGTGTTCTAGCTCACTTGAAGAATAAAAACAGAAGATTTGCTTAGTGGAAGGTAACCTTTGAAAGGTATGGGGGAAACCATCTCATAAACCTCAAGAGAAATCATTTTATATTAATAATAGGGGAAATCTAATCAGAAAGCCATTGGGAGTAGAAGGCTGCCATTTTTAGCACATTTTCTTAGCTCATTAGTAGCAGATGAACATAATAAAGAACAGGTACCAATGTTAGGTGCACAGTGAACTGTATGTGAAGATCCTCTAAAAAGAGCACTAGCGAATAGGACTAAAATCTAAGTGAGTCAGGGATGCACTTTCAAGTCTCCCTGGGTAAAGAAGAATTACGTAAAGTGCTAGCTCCCTGGGACCCTTCTGTTTAGTGTCACTATTACCAGATTACTGATCATTACAGAATGAAGCGCAGTTAAACTTAGGCTCTTCCACTGCCTGAAAATGTTATCTCCTGAAAGCGTGACAGGCCCCTAAAACATGTACCACATGAAGCACATGTCTAGTAAGTAATTCCTAATAGACACAACCAGGCTGCGCATCCAAGAGTAATTTATTGGCAAGTCTTCTAAACTGTCAGAGACTGAAGAGGTCAAATTGGGTTTTTTTCTATTATGTTTTTTTCTAGTTATTTATTTTGTGAGAGTGAGCGAGCATGTAAGCAGGGGTGAGACAGAGAGGGTAGGAGAGAGAATCTCAAGCAGAGCCCAACATGGGGCTCCAACTCACAAACCCTGAGACCATGACCTGACCCAAAATCAGGAGTAGGACGCTTAGTCAATGGAGCCACCCAGGTGCCCTCTATTATATTTTAATTAAGAATGGGGCTCAAAGGTGGAGGAAAATGGACTCCTTGTCTCATGATCTAAGTTGGAGGGGCACCAGGGAGCTCCCAGCAGTCAGGAGCAGCTATCCACCTGTGGGTCCGACTGTGAGGGGACCAGTGTTTTCCAGCTACCATCACAATGGCCTTCACCTCCATCTGTCTCCCCAAGAGTGACTCATAAAGAGATGAGGGACAGTGAAAGCAGGGGGCACTGGCACCTCAGGCCCTGGAAGGGTGCTCGTTGAGGTGCAAAACTGACAGGTCTACCGCGGGGCAGCCAGCAGAGAAGAGCCTGAGGACATCCACATTGGGAAAGATATTTAGAACCCTCAGTTTCCAGCACGTCTGTTGTCAGTGAAAGTAACTACCATGCCCTCTGCCCCATTGGGAAGAAAAAGAGGGGCATGAAATTATACTCTAACATTTTGGAGAATTACTGAATATAGACCCTGGCCCAGGGAGGTCTACCTGCATGATGCCTGCTAGATTACTCACTCTATCAAGGTTTGAAATAACCATAATATCAGGAGCCTGAAAAAAAGAGGGCATCTTTCCAGTTTTCACTGGCCTCAGAAGAACACAGAAAGGAACCCAAATACCTCCTCTGCCTCCTCATGTGAGAGAATTCAGGGTGACAAAGCAGGGACTGTGTAGAATCGGGGTGGCCATGAGCTCAAGCAAAGGGACACCCAATGCAGGAAATGGATTGTGGCATATACAAACTGGCTCTGGCAGAGACGAAAGAGGTAGCTCATTGCCCCTTTGAGGTGAAGAAGGTTCTTCCTGGTTCTAGCAACAGGGGAGGCTAGAGAGAAGGATATTTGTTTCAGGGAGCAGGGGACTACAGTACCAAAAAGACCAGACTGAACTCAAATAAGCTGGTGACACTGTCCATAGTTGATGTGCTGTGGTCTCAGGAGCAGAGTCTTCTATTATTCATTGATGGGAGACAAGACGGAGGCACCAGAAAGAGTCCAAAGGAAGGAGGGAAATGAGGTCTATTAAACAAAGTAGGGAGGAAGAGCTCATGCCTCTTCCGTGCGCCATGATTCCAGCCACTATATCCACAGCCAAGGCTGGCTCTGGCAGGATATGAGAAGGGCCAGGGAAGCAGGAAAGGAGTCAAGCTTGGGAATGAGTTTGAGACCAATCTTCTCAAAGGAACAAGACTGAATTTTCCATAGCTATTAAGAATGCATTAAACCAACACATCTGGAAAATTAAGAAAACTGGCCAAGATTTCACTACAGCAAAGCAGCATTGTCACTAGAGCACAATAGGGGGAAGGCACAATTAAAATACCCAATAAACTGACTACTAACGCATTCAAGTGAATGGAAAAAGGCATTCCGATTCCTCACTCCACTGCTGAAGAGGAACCTGATGACCTTCAAGTGGCTACTCACTTGTCTCATCTCCAAATCAGGCCACAACTATGACAGTCTGTTTAAAAACCAAAGTATTAGCCAAGGTCTACTCTTGAGTATAGCATGAGTGGTTACAAAGATGAGCTTTGGAGTCAGAAGGTCATGGGCTAGAACTCTATTAGGAGCCAGGTCGCTTTCAGGTAGTGGGGCCTCAGTTTATTCATCTGCAGCAGAGGATAGTTCTCCTCACTGTAGACAGTTGATATAAATATTGGTTGGAATAATTTATGAAAAATACTGAGTCCATAAGAAGCACACCATAAATACTGTTAATGTTGATATAAATAAAACATCTCTCTGGCTTTCCATCTAGATGGTAGCTGTGATCATGGAAAAATCAATTATTGTCAGTACACTGACCTCTTTGCTTTGTTCCAATGAAAGGTGCCAAGAACCAGTTGGCACGTATTCAGAGTGGTGCCCTGGAACAGGACAGATGGACAAAACATCTTGCAGGGACACTTAGAAAATAATAAAATGCTCAAAGTGCTTGCTAGCCAACTAACACTTTGAGATGGGAATTTACACTGATCATCACTTACTTATAAATCAAGATGAACTCAAGAAAGTAAACACAACTCTGAGTACCTACATAATACCTTTCTTGAGCACTTTTTCTTCCCTTTCCCCTCATTTATTTATTCTCCATTTTAATTTTGTTGCATGTATATGGAACTCTGCCAAGGGTGGGAAGACTTACATGTGATCTACTTCTAAATATTTGTTCAAAAAAAACTGCAGTGTTTTTTCCAAGTTGGTATTCCAGCGCACTTACCTCCCTATCCCCTACAGCTGACGCCAGCAGCCCAGGAAGCAAGGGTAGTCCTCAACTATCTAACCAGGCTGTTGGCACAGCAGACAAAAACATGTGACTAGGCAAATGGCCTCAACTCTCAAAAACTGACAAAAAAAAAAAAAAAAGAGAGAGAGAGAAAGAATAATTTGAAAATGTATTCAGAAATACTTTGGTAAAGAATTTCTGAGGGACCCTGGGTGGCCCAGTCATTTGAGCGTCCAACTTTGGCTCAGGTCATGATCTCACAGTTCATGGGTTTGGGCCCCAAGTTGGGCTCTGTGCTGACAGCTCAGAGCCTGGAGCCTGCTTCAGATTCTGTGTCTCCCTCTCTCTCTGCCCCTCCCCTGCTCGAACTCTCTCTGTCTCTCAAAAATGAATAAACATTTAAAAATATTAAAATAATAATTTCTGTAGCTATCATAAAACTCTTCCTAGGAATTGATCATCTTTTGCCACCTCATCTAGCTCCCTGTCTTCTAAAAGTGAATTCCTCCATCTTTTCCTCTAGATGCACTTGGTAAAAATTGATACTCATTGGGCACCTGGGTGGCTCAGTTGGTTAAGCATTCAACTCCTGATTTTGGCTCAGATCATAATCTTAGGGTCTGAGAGATCAAGCCTCACAGTAAGATCAAGCCCATGCTGATAGCATAGAGCCTGCTTGGGATTCTCTCTCTCTCTTTCTCTCTCTCTCTCTCTCTCTCTCTCTCTCTCTCTCTCTCTCTCCTCTCTGTCTCTCAAATATAAATAAACATTTTTAAAATATTGATATTCCTTTTGTTTTGCATTGACAATAACACTTAACTCTTGGTCTAAGGTCTTGCTGGATGCTTACCCAACTTGATTTTTAAGAATATTCTTCCCTACTATTTTTTCCCACTCCAATGTGCTCAAAATAGTACTGTCAAAAGAATACTTTTTTATTTTCAGAATCTCTAATTCCAGCATGTCTAACATCACCACTATCACAAAACACACACACACACACACCCTTCACTTCTCCTTGAGGCAAAATAAGATTAAGTCACAAGCTCAGGTAGGCGCCAATGACAAACCCATTGGCGCTCCTAGAAGTGGCATATAGAGAAAAGTGCTGAAAAAGAAGTTGCCGAGGAGAAGTAGGGACAAACTCTGGGTGCCAAACTAAAAGAACATAAGGCCCAGCAGAGCACAGTGGGCATTGTGTTTAAGTCTACCCCAGGAGCCAATCTGTTTCATTAATTGCTTTTAATTCTTTCGCTCAAGGTAAGCTGATTACAGAACCTTTCAGAATTCCCATTATGGTTCATTTCTTTTCTTACTTTGAACTCTCTTCATTTCAATTTCAACTAAAAGTTATCCTCTGTTGTCACTTCAATTTGCCAAAATTTCACTTCCAATCAGTTCTATTCATTCTCTTGAGGACAGGTTGATTACACATAAATGAAACACCAAGATGATATTGGCCATCTTTAGATAAGACTAAGACAAACCCCCTAATAGTTCATCTTTTAAACAATGCATCAACGATTTTTTTCTAAGATCCATTGCTGTCCTAACACTGTGTGCCCCAGTGCCTGAGAATATTTAAGTTAGGGAGGCATATAGCCAATAAGAGCTGATGTGACTAGAAGGAATCAACTTCAAAGGCCAGACCTCTCAGAAAGACATTCAGTGAGTAAGAACGGGGATGATGTGGGAGAGGCCGAGCGGACAGGGACTAGTTCAGAGCTCTCCAGAGCTTGTGCTGTTAGAAGCATGTCAACAACGACAACAGCCATTCATTGAATTCCTACTAATCTTCTTGGGTTTATAAAAGTGCATGAAATTCTGATAACCACCCTGTGACTTAAGCAAGAAAATCATCATGCAGTGTACATTTGCTTTTCTCTCTCTAGCATCTATTCTCCCTTTGCGGACAAGCATGGTCTAAAATTTTCCTGTGCTCAGTCCATCTGTTTGGATAGAGGTCCATGCTCAGCTCCAGGAAATAAACAATCTATCCAAGCCCTGCCAAGCTGAACACTTCCTGCCACAGGACACAAAGTGGTGGGACAGGCATGACTTGAGAGAGCAGAGGAGTGCTCTTTAAGTCCAAATGTCCACCAACCGATGAATAAAGAAGATGTGGTTTATATATGCAATGGAATACTACTTGCCAGTGAGAAAGAATGAAATCTTGCCATTTGCAACAACATGGGTGGACCTGGTGAGTGTTATGCTAAGAGAAATAAGTCCGGCAGAGAAAGACAGATGTCCTCTGTTTCCACTCATATGTGGAATCTGAGAAACTTAACAGGAGGTCATGGGGGAAGGAAGGGGACAAACAGTTTCAAACTCATGGGAGACTCCTGAATAGAGAATAAACTCAAGATAATTTTATGCTTGCTCAAGGACACACAAGAAGTGAGTGGCAGACCTGGATTTTGAATCCAAGTCCCTCTCACTCACAATACCATATTCTTCCAACACAACACAAAGCATAAAGCCAATAGTTTTGTTTTTGTTTCTTTTTACCAACAATGTGATGGTAACTTGTATGTGTCAGTTTGGCTAGGTGGCTAGGCTTTGGTGCTAGTCTAGATGTTAAGGTAAAGGCATTTTGTAGATCGGATTAACCTTTATAGTCAGGTGACTTTGAGTAAAGTAGATAATCCTGCATAATATGCAGGGTGGGTCTCATACAATCAGTTCAACGCCTTAAAAGCAAAACCTGAGGTTTCCCAGAGATGAAGGAACTTTGTCTCAAGACTATAACACAGAGGGGCGCCTGGGTGGCTCAGTCGGTTAAGCTTTCAGCTTCAGCTCAGGTCATGATGTCACAGTTTGTGGGTTCGAGCCCCTGCGTCGGGCTCTGTGCTGACAACTAGCTCAGAGCCTGGAGCCTGCTTTGGATTCTGTGTCTCCCCCTCTCTCTGACCCTCCCCTGCTCACGCTGTCTCTCTCTGTCTCTCAAAGATAAAAACATAAAAAAAAAAATAAGACTATAACACAGAAATCTTACCTGAGTTTTCAGCCTGCTGGTCTGCTCTATGGATTTTAGACTTCCTAGACTCTATAATCTTATGAGCCAATTACTTTCAATCTCTCTCAATAAAGAGAGAGAGAGAAAGAGATACAATGGGATATATTTGCACATCTATATATGTTGTATATGGTATATAGATGTGTTAATTATACCTATTTATCTCAGCTGGTATCTCTGGAGAATTCTCACAGATACAAAAACTAACTGAAGGTCACCTGGAGAATCAGGAAAAGAATCAAAGGACATTTTTTTTTTCCTTTCCTTCAACAGATTATTTCTTAGATGACTTTCCAGAATAAGGCAAGAAAAAAAGAGCTATGATCAAGGTCATCAAGAAGCTTTTCTTGTCAAGAGCCTCATGAGAAATTTTGTTTGCTTGCTTTCTTTTTTTTCCCCCAAAGTGAAAAGGGTGTATGGATATTGACAAATAATTCATATGAAATTGTCCCTGGCTACACTTTTTTTTTTTTTAATGCAGACTGACTCTGACAAATAAAAGGCAACCAAGGAGCCCTGGTTTGCATAGGTATAAGATGATTTTCACATTCTTTAGAAGCGCTCAATTACAGTCAAGTACCCCGCCGGAGTCCCAAGGGAAGCCGGACCGGTTCCACCTTGATTCACACTTGATTTGTCATATCATTCTTTCCTGTATTCATAGCATCCACTCAAAAGGTGCAGTGCTGCTCAACACAATGCAGAGGGTAACTGATCAGCTGGGCTCCATCGCAACTCTGCTGAGGTTTGCTAAAAAGCCCAAACCCGACAGAATAAATAATTCAGTTTCCCCGAAGGATGAGGGAAGGGCTCTGAGGAGTTGATAAAGAGGAATACAACTATCCTCCTCTGCTTTCAAAGGATGCAAAGGATTGTCACCTCTAGCCTGCTTCTCAAATACACCATGAAATCCACAAGCCCAAATGGAGATTCTCCTTTTCAGCAACAGCCATTCTCAATTTCTGTTAACCCAGCACGAGAGGCACGGGAGAGACAAGTCAGATGACTTGCAGCTCCAACTATAAAAGAACTTTCAGAGAAACAATAGGAGAAAAAAGAAGGTTTTGTGGGTTGAGAAAATTATTTTTCTTTTAATACACTATAAAATGTGAAGCAGAAGCACAATGGCTTAATGAGTTTCTGTCTCTGTACTGTGACAAATCTACAATTTGGCCATTGTAAAAGTAATGATATGTTTCATTAATTTCATATGTTCTTTTAATAGAGTATTTGGAGGGAAGGCATTTTTGCTTTAGAAATTAGAGCAAAGAAAAGCCGATAAAAGCTTCAAGTTGGTGTTCAGGACTTCCTGGAATACATTAATAACATTCAACTGCCTTTTCAAACACAAAGACAAATCTCAAAGCGAGGCTTTGTCTTCCCCGTCATGACGCTAATAGTGGAAGACTAGAAATCCTTACCTAGTCTCCCCTCGCTGAAAGTTTCCCTGCTCCTGCTTGCACATGCGCGTGCGCACACACACACTCACATTTTTTTATTACCACATTTGGATCTGGCAATTAACATTCTATAACCCCTACCCATCTACTTAGACACTCCTGGATCCCATCCCCTGTGCCATTTCCAAATCTACTATGAGGATCACCAACAAGTCATGTAATGCCCATGGTCTCATCTCGCCCGTGAATGAACACTGTGGGTTTTCATTCCTTGGGTATACAATGGAGCAAGGTGCTGTCGTGGGTGATGAGGATGCACTCCCACCAGGAGCCATCGGAGCCTGTGTTAAATGCATCTCTGTTATCCACACTTGGGGCATTTAGCTCTCCAACTACATGAGTTAGAGGCCAAGGCTGCTCCCCGCTGAGATTTCATTCATGGTACTGTTAGTGCATCAAGGGAAGCTGTTAGGACAGACGAGGTTTTCAGTAAAACCCCAATGGCAAGTGCAGGATGGTGAGAAGTGACAAGACAGGGACAGAGCACATGTGGCTGCTAATGGTACCACAGGACACGTCTGTCCTCTACATTATTCACTCAACAAAGTCTGTTTCCGTCGACTGTCCAAATGTTACTGCCCACGAGCGCCAGGGCAGATTTGTCAGATCGGGTCCTTCAACACCTTCATCAGCCGCATTTCCTCTTTGCCGTCTGAAGTTTGACTGTGGTGGGTTTTACCTGACTTGGTCTTTAGAAAACAGTCTTGGGCTGGGAGCATAGGGAAGGCTTAGTCGGTTGAGCGTCCAACTCTTGATTTCAGCTCAGGTCAGAATCCCAAGGTTGTGGGATCAAGCCCTGCATCCATGCTGAGAGTGGAGCCTGTTTAAGTTTCTCTCTCTCCCTCTCCCTGCTGCCCCTCCCCCACTCACTCTTGTTCTTCCTCTCTCAAAATGAATAAACTTGAAATTTTTTTATTTATTTATTTTTGAGAGACAGAGACAGTGCGAGTAGGGGAGGATCAGAGAGAGAGGGAGATACAGAATCCGAAGCAGGCTCCAGGCTCTGAGCTAGCTGTCAGCATAGCCCTGCATGAATCCACGAACCATGAGATCATGGCCTGAGCCAAAGCCAGACGCTTAACTGACTGAGCCACCCAGGCGCCCCAAAATAAATAAACTCTAAAAAAAATCTTGGGCTTATTCTTTAACTCTCTAATGAAGAAAGCTAGAATCTACAAACCCACTGTGAAATTCGGATGCGATCAATGGGTTTACCCCTAGAAACATGGTACTTTCCTTAGTGAGATGTCTGTCCCAATCCCATGAACAGAAACATGAAGCAGGGTGGGGCACGTGGCCTTGGAACAAGGGACATTTCTCAACATCGTGGAAGTGTGCATCTAGAAACAAAAATTGGTAGTGGTAGGATCAATTTCAAAGTTGGCTGTAGTTTTCTGAAGGAGAGAAGGTATTGTTGGCTGTTGTTTTTCTTAGAAATACTCTTTACCCCGGCCTGGAGAATTCAGTGCTGTCCTAGCAGCGCCTCAGGTGTGGACATTCTGGTGGTGGATTCTTTTGGTTTCCTGAGTTTTTTTTTTCTGCAGGGGCATTTGCAACTGGTGATACTCCTGGGCCCGTGAGACTGATTTTAAAAGATTCACTTGCTGCCGGACCTCCATTTATTTACTTTTTAAAAATCATTAGCCCTGTCCACGGAAAGCATTAGTTATACTGGATTGTTAATTACATCCTACTTCTCATTATCTTATCACCTGAATGCTTCCTGAGAGCTGGGGTGGTGAGGAGGAAGGAGATGGAGAGAGACTAGGGTGAGGCACAGGTGAGCAAAAATAGTGGGCTAGAAATGCTAATACTTTTTTTTTTAAATTGTTTATTTATTTTGAGAGTGAGACAGAGCACAAGTGGGGGAGGGGCAGAGAGAGGGAGACAGAATCTGAAGCAGGCTCCAGGCTCTGAGCTGTCAGCACAGAGCCCAACTCGGGACTCAAACCCACGAATCAGGAGACCATGACCTGAGCTGAGTCAGACACTTACCTGACTGAGCTGCTCAGTTGCCCCATAAATACTTCTAGTAACAAAAGGTAAGAAACCAGCTTGCAAACTAATGGACCCCTGTAAACTGCCTGAAGGGTATTCTGGCTCTCCAGTCCTAAGTCTCTGCAGGAATTCCTCAGATTAAGCACTTGGCCTCCACCTTCATGCCTGTAATACACAAGCAGGTGGCTCTCTCCAAGGACTTGCATAGCTAAGTCTGATTTTCTTATTTAAAAAAGATTTTTTTAATGTTTAAAAGAAAGAGAGAGACGTGTGTGAGCAGGGGAGGGGCAGAGAGAGAGGGAGACACAGCATCTGAAGCAGGCTCCAGGCTCCAAGCTGTCAGCACAGAGCCTAACGCGGGGCTCCAAGTCAAGAACTGTGAGATCACGACCTGAGCCAAAATCAGACGCTTCACTGAGCCACCCAGGTGCCCCTGGTTTTCTTATTTTTAAAGTGATGAGATTTCCAACCTAAAGTCCTCGGATTCCTGGAGCTGGCCGACCAGGCACCACCAGCCCCCGTCCAGAGAAGCACTTTCCTCCCTATGTTCCACCTAGTTCAGGCCACTATTAAGCCAGGTCCTTGAAGACACAGGAATGAATACCGAAATGGAGACTGTGCAGACCCGTGCGTGCGTACGTGCGTGTTTATGCATAGGCACATGCACATTTGCGTGGGCTGAGGGGAGCATGCTGATTCCCCAGCATGCCACAAACCAGAGAACAGCAGCTTGTTTCAGATATTAAAAGAACGTAAATTGGGTTGAGTTGGCTTTTGGCACAAGAACAAGGAATGCTTAAGTTTCCCACTTGCACTTAATTTATTTTTAGGTTTATTCACCACCATTTGTCAGGTTTCTCGAGGCTGACCTGAAACTAACCTTTAGATAAACGTGAAGGCAAGCAGAGCCCTGAAACTCTATCTGTATGTTCTTTTGTCTTGGGAACTGTAAATCGGGGCATTAGGTGAATAACACAGCTTGGCTTTGTGTCATGAAAAGTAATTTGGGGCTGCAGGAAGGGCAGGATTTATGAAGCTGTCTGGCCAAGCTTGGGCAGAACGCCAGCTTACACCTGCTTGGCAGACATGGCTGCGTGTGCTTGGTCACCAGGCTCAAGTAGCCAGATTCCTCTGATTGGGTGGAGTCACTGCAAAGCCAACAGCAGGTGAGGGAGGAGCCTGGACTGGGAGGAGCTTGGGACTGGAGGGGCCCATCAGTCTTTAGGAAACAAGTCAATCACAACTTCCCTTTTCTCACGCCCGAGCAAAATTCCCTCAAAAAAAAAAAAAATCCATCTTTGTTTTCAAACCATTGTTAACTCTGTCATCGAATGGGGCTGGCAAGAAGACAAAGGTCAATCAACCTGCAACATTTCAGAGCTTTCCAAACAAATATAGGCTGTGTCCTAAGTCAGCTTGCTATAGGACTTACCATCCAAGCAAGGAGAGCCCTCCAAGTGAAAGGGGGAGGGCTGTAATTAATTAGGCAGAGACAACACCTGTAAACTGGGACCCTCTGAGGCCAGGGGGATGAACGGCGACCCTAGCCATGCACCCTGATGCCACCATACAATGAACCCGCTAAATGACGGTTGTGTTACAGGCGTGCTTTTCTAAGAAGCTGACAGAAATTATATTGTCTCTTTGATGGAGCTGGGCTGCCTCCACCAAGCAGATGGCCAAGTTGTCATGATGCCAGAGTCCAGAGCAGAATATCCATGGCAAAATCACTGTGCTCTGTGCTCCCTTCATGGGATTCCTTACCCTTCCCAGAGAAGTGCAAAAAGCCCAGCAAAGCTCTGCTCTTCCTTTTAGGGAATGGCCAGCAGGTACAAGTCTTGTCAGCATCTGATTAATGATGATTCTTTGCACAGGGTAGAACTTACATGGGGAATAGCACTGGTCTTTGTGATCTCAGCATTCATGAAATGTGACATGAACTCCTGCCTCTCTAGAAGAGCCATTTCCCGGTATTTTCAACTTTCTCCCCACTTTCTCATACTTAGAGGTTCACGAGTGCACCCACTTCCTATGGTTGCCATAACAAATGACTAAAATCTTGGGGTCTTCAAAGGGTTAAGAATTTATTTTCCCTTAGTACTGGAGGCTGGAAGTCTAAAATCAAAGTTTGGGTAGGGCTATGCTTCCTCTGGAAGCTGTATCAGAGAATCCTTTCTCGCCCCTTCCAAAGCCTGGTGGGCTCTTGGTGTTTCTCGGCTCCTGGTAACATCCCTCCAGTCTTCACACCGCCCTCTCCCTGGGTCTCTGCATCATCTCTTATGTAGACAACAGTCAGCGGACTTAGAGCCCAACAAATCCAGGATGGCTTCATCTTGAGACTCTTAATGACTTCTACCAAGACCTCATTTCCAAATATGATCACACTCAGGCCTGACTGTGGGAGGGGTTACCGGTCAACCCACTACAGTAAGTAAACATGTCTTTTCCTAAAGAGTTCTTCGACTCCTGCAGTCTCCTGTACCCCACATCCAGGCGACTGACTACACGCATTCCTCCACCACCACCACCACCCCATTTATTTTCTGCAATACTTGTGGAGATCCTTCTCTAATGTCTTTGCTTCCACTGCTACATAGCAGGGAGGCCCTGAGGATAGCCTCTCGGGTCCAGTGATGGCTCTCCCTTTCCATCTGTCCTCAGCCAACCATCCCACTAAATTGCAAAAACTGCCTCATTGCTAATTTTCCAGGCTATCTATCTTCCAAGACTCTAGGCTTTAAATTTCAGGACTTATACAAACAGAAAATAACAAAGCAAGGGGGCATATGCTGGACCTCTCAAGAGTGGTACCCAGAGGTGAAAGACCACAGGAGGCTATTCAAAGTAAAGATGGAACCTGAATTCAGCCTTACTAGAAGCTTAACAAAAGTTTGGGTGAGTTAGACTAATGGGAAGGACATTTAACACAAGAGCTTTAAATCCCTCTTTGAATATGAAGCTATAACAGTGACCAGAATATCTCTTTTGGCTGAGATGTTGGTGAGAGCCAGGAATCTAACTCAAATAGGTGATTCATAAACAAGACTGATTGATCAATTCCAGGAATGGGAAAATGCAAGTTTAAGCCCAGGAATGACTAATGTTGTTTCTCTAGGAATGCTCCCAGAAACATACTTTTCTCCTCTTGACTTGGGCTTTCTCTAGTCTGACTTGATTCTTTGAGAAATGGCCATTAGCCGGTCCAGGCTGATATCATACCTGGTCAGTAAGTCCAGCAAAATGTACACGCCTCCTGTGTAGGGGTTTCAGTACAAGTGGGTAGACCAATGCTTCATGGCTGTGGCTGTCACATAGCCACTCCTGAGGAATCATTCTGGCAAGAGGCTAGTGGTCTGAGGCACCTGCCCAACTTGAAGACATAGTGGGGTCAGCCACACCCACACCATGTGGACTAAGACAGAGAGGATCTGCTCCTCCCTGGAAAGCCACGGTCATGGGATCAGAGACAAAAGAGCACATATGAGCAAGCAAAACACAGAGTGGTCCACTCACCCTACTCTGACTGCATTTACAGACACCCTCAACACTGTCGGAAGAATTTCGAGTTGGGTGCCAGAGCTGTGTCCGCTTCCAGAAAATTCACCACAATAGAAGATGACTGGTTTGGCACCACGGATAGTTCAGTATATTATTATTTACCCAGAGTGCCTTAGGCCCTGTTTTCAGGCAACCAGATTTTTAAAAAAGTGTATTATTTAGTCTGCTAGGGTTGTCATGACTAAATACAACAGAGTGGGAGGCTTAAGGGATAGAAGTTTATTTTCTCACAGTTCTGGGGGCTACAAGTCCAAGATCAAGACGTCGGCTAGGGCTGGGTTCTCCTGGGGCTTCTCTCCTTGGCGTGCACATGGCTGTCTCCTCTCTCTGTCCCCACATGGACTTTTCTCTATGGGTACATCCCAGCTTCTCTTTTTTTCTTAAAGGTTTTTTTTTTTCCATGTTTATTTTTTAGAGAGAGAGAGAGAGAGAGACAGCCTGAAGAGGGGAGGGGCTGAGAAAGAGAGGGAGACACAGAATCCGAAGCAGGCTCCAGGCTCTAAGCTGTCAGCACAGAGCCCAACATGGGGCTTGTACTCACAGACCACAAGATCATAACCTGAGCCAAAGCCGGACAGTTACCTAACTGAGCCACCCAGGTGCCGCCTTCTTTTCTTATGAGGGCACCAGTTCTATGTGAATAGGGCCCCACGGCATGATTATCATAATTTAACCATAACCTACCTTTAACCATAATTACCTTCTTAAAAGCTCTATCTCTAAGTGCAGTCATGCTGGGAGTTTGGGTTTCAACAACTCTGGGGGGTCAGGGGGACACAACTCAGTCTACAACCAAAGACCAAACTTATTTTCCTGCCCTTACATCTTACCTTTTAAGAGTAAGACGTGGAATAATACATTTTGACGCTGATTAACTGTGGCAGGTTGGGCTGCTTCAAATATTTTTTCAAGTGCAAGAACTAAAATGTTTTCCAGTTTCCAATTCATGGTATCTCGGAGGTCACATTCTGACCCCAAACACAGCCAGAATCCTATTAGTCTTCCCCTATCAATTAACCCTACATTTTTTTCCATTTAATTGCCAGATGTTTTTCCTTAGGTCAGGGGGCTGCAGCTAGACTGCTGCCTAAGGAGAGCTTTTTCAGATATGAAACACACACACACAATACACACATGCAGACAAATATTTCATAGCATGCTACAGGATTACATCTCGCATGTACACTAATGTTAGAGCAAAGCATGATTTATGCTCACCATTTCAACATATCACGGTGCTTTATTATTTGGAATCCCTTTTCCCCCTATACAACGTCAATATACAAAAAAGACCAGCAAAAACATGTGATATCTGTTAAGTAAAACATGAAATATGACACTTAAAAGCAAATTGGTGACTAATTCCTGGGGCTATGTATTCATTCCCATTTAAACTAAGTCACCTGCTCTTAAAGAAACATTTAGAAATCAAAATCCAGAAAACAAAGGCAAAACTGGACTCTGTCTATAGGCTGCCTTAATAAAATCCATTCTGACTCATTTCTTAAGCTTCCAATGAAGATAAATCTCCCTAGGACTTGTAACACAATCCTCCATCAAGCTGCCAAGATATTCATTACCCCGGATCACCAACGCAGCAAGTCACTGCACCCCTGGTTTTGCCAAAGTGACTTCCAAGTATATTTTAGACTTCGTTTGCCAAATATTGAACTATCCCTTGGATCCTAGTGTGCAGTTAGAAAAGAATTCACAAGCAGAAGAGGAATAGTATTGAAGGCAATTCTAAAATGTTTCCATTTGGAAAAAAGAATGGTATCCACTTAACACATGAGTTCCTTTTGACAAGCCATAGCTTTCGGTGACTTGCGTAGAGTTGGGTAAGTCGTTCCTGGCATTCCTTTCCTGCTGGAACCTTGACAATATCAACACCAGCATCTTTGTTAAGGCTCACACCGGAGTTACGACCAATCTTGGATTACATGTATCTCATCATTCATGCCCACAAGTTACTCATTTCATCACCTCCTTTTGAGAGAAGACCCAAAAATCAGGGTGAGGCTCATGGGAGTTCAATCTCTGAAGACTGTGTGTATATACATACTCTATATGGAGAAATCCGCATTGACGTGGTTGGTGGTCCAATTTCAAACGGTCCAATTAAAAGCTGTTTTGTATGGTTGAGATGAGTTGGTTTATAAGCGTGGGTGTCTATTTATCTTTAGCTTTGTAGAACACAACATCAATGGCAAATAACCAGCAGCTCGGGATTCGACTTAGATGTGACTGACATTAGCGAAATTCACAAAGGAAGACAGCACTGCTGGGTAATTATTATGCTTTAGCTTCATGAGGACCACTTTGAAAAAAAATTTTTTTCTAAACTGAAAATGAAGAGGATAACGTTGACAGATTCTATTATGGATTCTGTCACCTTTTAGTATATTTCCTAACTGTGCATAGTATAGAAAAGGGCAAGGAATTAATCAGGTTGCCAAAAGAGCTGGGTTACACAGCATGCACAGAGCACTTCAGCTATATTATTTGCACAATTTCTGTAGGGAGTTGTGCAATAGAGGCCTTAAATTTAATATGTCTGGCCCCCTTCCACCTGGACTCCGTTCAAACCCACTGCCTGCAGCTAACCGAATCTGGAGTGGGAAATCAGTCATTACATTACGAACGGATGGCAAATGATTCCAATTCACATTTTTCAGCTGGTATGTTTTTTAACCTGGAGCAACACCAAACTGGAAAATTCTGCAATTCTGCAAGCTGGGCATTAGATCTATAGTGCAGTCTAAATACATTTCTACTTTGAGGAAGTTGGCAAGATGATTTTTCTTGAGCATTTCTGTAGCTGCTGTGCCACCAACAGCAATTTCAAGATCCATATCATCACCTTCCTGCTGGTCCTTTTGTTTCTCACTGAGGGTGGGAGCACGTTGTGGGTGCAATTAGACTGCACTGATCTGTATCAACACTGACCTGATTCCTTGATGCTCGTGGACACATTATGTAGACTGAAAGGCCATAGTGAACAAGGACCAGTCTCTTAGAGAGTACTTTTGTGCAAAAAAGGCAAGTAAAGCTAAAAAACAAACAAACAAACAAACACAACAACAACAAAAAAGGCACAGGAAAAAGAAGAAACAAGTGATAGAAAAAGACATGGGGCACCTGGGTGGCTCCGTCGGTTGAGGGTCCGACTTCGGCTCAGGTCATGATCTCAGAGTTCATGGGTTAGAGCCCCGTGCTGGGTTCTAGGCCTATAGCTCAGAGCCTGGAGCCTGCTTCTGATTCTGTGTGTCCCTCTCTCCTCTCTCTGCTCCTCCCCTTCTAATGATCTTTGTTTCTCAAAAATAAATAAATGTAAAAAAATTTAAAAAAAAAGAAATATCAACTGTTTCCTAACCACATTAAAATGTGGTCAATCATGTCAGTAGCAAGGATATTTGAAATATATAAATGAGATCTTATTTTTTATTCATCACACTGCAAAGTAACATCTAGTGCTGGTGAGGACATGGGGCTATATGCTTCACTGAAAGAACAATATACTGCTATAACATTCATAAAAATAATCTGTAAACATAAATCAAACATTCTAATGACCTACACTTGGCCTTCACTACCATAAAAACCCTCATATGACAGGTTAAGGAGCCAATGTAGGAATTCTGACTATTGCTAAGGATGTCTTTTCCAATTATGCCTTCTAGAAATGAGGAAATGACTACAAAACGGGCTTCAGGACCCACTGGACCCACTGTGAGAGGGCCCTAAGCTAAAGCGCCACTGAGCACTGGACCCCCAAAAACCCTCACTCTGACTGGTAGACCCCAGTGATATTTTTGGTCTGCGGGAATTAATGTCAGTTCAGAGCCCTGGCTAGCAGTCCTGCAAAGACCTGATGGTTTCCTTTTCCCCAGTACACATTCACTCTTCAAACGCTGCAGGTCCCTTTGGGAAGGCAGTGATAAAGATGAACAGTATCGTTTAGGCAGCACATTAAGGTCCTTCCTCTAAGGGACCTGCCCCTCCTTCATTCAAGAGGTCCTAGGTCTGAGAACTGGCTCAAGTGTGCAAAGCAATGGAGAAGCCCTAACTCTTTTTGTGATTCAAGTCAGACTTTTGTTCCCTTGACCTGGAACTCTTCCGCTGATACAAATCAAGTAAGGACTTAGTAGGCTTGCTATCTGTTTCACTTCTAGGAACACCACAAGCAACTAGCCGATGCTGTAGGTCTTTATCAGTCAGACTATTCTCACTACTGCTGGGACTCTGCTGTCCGTTACAGAAACTATGCCCACCTTGCCTGTGCCTATCAAATGTTGCCACTTGGTCCCACCATCCTGGGATACAACCCCCACTGCATTTAGCTTTCCCAAATCAGATGCAACCGTTCCCACTATAATTTCTGACATAAAGAGTCATCACAGAGTGCTTCGAGGATACTGAGCTCCCCTCACCAACGTCGTTTTCACAGACATGGTGAAACGTGTGTCCTCTGAACCCTTCCGTGGTGAGTGAGCAGGTCTTAAATGGTAAATCCACTCGAACAGTCAATCTTCCTCAGCCCTTGAATCTTTTCCTCTACAGCATACCAAAGCAGGTCAGCCATGAGTTCTGACTTCATTTACCACAAGGCACCTTTTGGTGCCATGTTTCAGCCAGCCAACCAACCAGTTAGAGGGCTGATGCTGTAGTCCACAATGCGTCATTAAATCCCAAGTCTCTGCCTAGTGGTCCCACAGCCATCGTCATCCTCGTCCAAATTTGTGTTCCTTTCACCATTATCACACACCCTTCAAGTCCATTCCCACATATATGCCCCAGATTTCTGTCTGCATAAATTATAAACACACACATTTCTTTTGGAGTATACTGTATCTCACCCTTTGGGACCTCCTGGGGCTTGAGTGAAATTATAGATCTAAAGGCAGGTGTGGAGGGGGGTCGTGGGGATGGGTTCTGAGGAGATCAGCAGTCACCTGGAAACTTGCCTTTTATCAGCGTATGATTAGGGATATCTCATGGTGATATTTTGTGTATCTCTACTTCCATATGACACC
>NC_043705.1:16891526-16948417 GCF_006229205.1 Suricata suricatta
TCTCTCTCTCTCTCTCTCTCTCTCTCTCAAAAATAAACATTTAAAAAAAGAATACTATGTTTGGGGCTGGCCTATGGTGAACTTTCCTAAAATAGTTCTAATTGTTCTAAAAATATCTCCTCTCAATCTAACATGGACACTTTGGAGGGGAGGCAGTCCCAAGTGGATTATACATAAAATCTTTAGAAATAAGTAATGACATTAACAGACCCCTCATGTTTGTCCATTTGCTATTTGAGGAACTAACATCGGCTTTGCCTGTATTAACATGCTCAGCAGTGCCTTACACTCTTACCCTTCCGGGCTGCTCGAGTGGAGCTCAGAATTCCTGGTCTCAACTTCACAGCCTTCTTCCTCAGGCAGATGACTTCATCTCTACAATCCCAGTCAGACTCTCATCTCCACATTTCTGTTAGTCGAATTGTAACATTGAAATAATGTTAAAATGGTGAAATAACAACATAAATATACGGGCACAATACAAAATGTGGCTTTATTTCCAAATAGTCTACGTGTTTTCATGTGACATGCTTTTGAAATGGGAAAAAGAAAAATACAATTTATACTTCTATTGGAAGAGTGTTGAGGAGATTCCCCTGGAGCAATGTTCTGCATTCTGCAGCAGAGGGCGTCCTAATGGGTACTGTGCTCCCTTGAGTTGAGGTGGTGGCCATGACTTGTGGGAAGGGAAGGGTGGCCTTTGCTAAATGAAAACATTTGACCTACTGGCTGTAAAACTTGTACTTCGAATTCTGTTTGTGAGAGTACAGAATTTTTTTTTGTAGTAACTTTAGAAACACGTTTATAATTACCTGAAGAGTCAAGAACGCTGCTTGTGGAAGAGAGTTTTTCTTGGTGCAAAATGAACTAAACCTCTTAGGCATATGTGCTCATCTCTAATGCTCTGAATGTTCTAGAACCATTACAGTACTTGCTATGAATACTTACAGAGGCCTTGATTTAAAAAAAAAAGTTTATATCCAAATAGAATGTAGACTACTTTGCAATGAAACTTCTTCACCTCTTACAGCAAATGAGTTCTTGTGACAAAATGAAAAATAAGGACATTGGAAGTGGTGGTGAATTTAAAACCTGAGACAACATTTTCTAGCTGCATAGCACTGGACAGTTCACTTAAACCCTCTGAGTCTCAACTGCCTTATGTAACTGGTAATACCAATGTCTACCACTAATTATTGTGGAGATGGCCAATACCACAACAGTGTATATGAGAGATTTATAAACTTCACAATTTGGGGATTATTAATTATCATCTTACAACGTTATACTCTTCTAACATCAGAATCAGTAACAAAAGAAGCAGATGCTATTTGAGAGTCCTACCCACCATAACATCTCCTTAAAATGAAATCAGAATTTCTCAGACATAGTCAACATAAATCCACAAGGGTTCACCTTTAGAATGAGGGAAATGGGGAAAGGTTATCAGTCTTTGGTGCAATGAAAGTGTGGTTATAAGTTCAGAATAGTGCTGAAACATCAGTTTCACATGTCTGTTCCCACTGCGCAGGGAGACACCAGCCAGGAGATAAAAGACAGAGTGCTGGAGAGCACACAACTAAGCTTTCTGGAAAAAGCCTAGGGACAGCTCCTTCTGGGGAAAAATGCAGATGGGAACACTGTAGACTGCTCTACTATGCCGACTGTCAGTAAATGTCATGACTTGCAAGAAAACCTCTCAGTACAGATAGCATCTGCTTCTCCAGCTGGTTCTCAGCCGGAAATTATAAGGAAAACAATGTGGAGGCAGGAAAGGATCAGTTTGGGAAAGATTAGATTCCACTCCAGGAGCCAGAGAATCAAGAGGAAGTTCTTGGATGTGACCCTTATTCAAAATGACAAAGGGAATCCAGTAGAGAACATTCGTTCGGAATTAACGAGTTTGGAACTGACTTTCTGCCCCACTCATTAAGGATCTCTCTACTTAGGGCCCCTGGGTGGCTTAGTGAGTTAAGTATCTGACTCTTGATTTAGGCTTAGGTCATGGCCTCATGGTTTGTGAGTTTGAGCCTTGTGTCAGGCTCCACACTGACAGTGCAGAGCCTGCTTGGGATTCTCTCTCTCACCCTCTCTCTGCCAATACCCAACCACTGGCTCACTCTCTCTCAAAATAAACAAACTTTATTTAAAAAAAATATGACTAGTTTAAAACATGATTTTTAGGAAATGGTCTCTCCAGCTTCGTAGTAAAGAAATTAGACATCATTCCTGATGCTACCTCTCAAATAGTTCTCAAATATGTCTACCCCTCTTCGTGCTCACCTCTGCCTTCTAGCCCTCCAGTAGACAACTCCCTCTGGACTGTAGGCTTGCCACCTCTTGCATGGCATCCAGAATTATCCTGTTAAAATCTCAATATGCATTCCTGCTTCAGAATGTCTATGGCTTCCCAATGGACTTAAAATGCACGTCTCTTGGGGCACCTGGGTGATGTGATAGACTGAGCATCTGACTCTTGATTTTGATTCAGGGTGTGATCCCAGGGTGATGAGACTGAGTGTGGAGCCTGCTTGAGATTCTCTCTCTCTCTGCCTCTCTCCCAGGCTCATGCTCTCTTTCTCTAAACAATTTTAAAAAGCCACGCTTCTCATGGCTGCAAGACCCTATATCAGATTCTTCCTCTTCCTATAACCTCTTTTCCAGCTACTTATCTGACATGGACCTCACTCCACAGATCCTGGCCATCCTTGAATGTTCTTTATTGCATCAGCATCTTCTCCACACAACTTCGTTCTCTGAGGAGTACTCTGTTTCCCTCAGTCCTCGAATGGCTTCTTTCTACTCATTCATCATTAAAATGTGATTCCTGAAAAACTGAGGGGTCCCACAGCATTATGGGCCCTTTGGCATGCTCAGTCACTGCCCTCCATCCTCCTCTTCAAGGCAGTTTCTGGACCATGTTCAATGACAAATCTGCCTCTGTTGTCACTTCATGGCCTCCTCCTATAAGGCAGGTGCCATGAAGGCACTAACCGCCTCAACTGTGTTCATCCTTTAATATCCAATGCCTAGCATTGTGCCTGATATTGTGGTTGAATGGAAAATGACTAAATGTTAAGTTTATATTTATAGTAATTTTCTTAAAGTTTATTTAATTTTTTGAGAGAGAGAGACAGACAGAGAGACAGAAAGCATGCACAAGTTGGGGAGGGGCAGAGAGAGAGGGAGAGAGAGAGAATCCCAGGCAGACTCCACACTATCAGCACAGAACCCTATGCAGGGCTTGATCTCATGAACCATGAAATCATGACCTGAGCCAAAATCAAGAGTCAGTCGCTTAACCAACTGAAATCACCCAGGTGCCCCAATGTTTATAATAATTATTCATTTATTCACAATAGTAAAATCAACTTAAATCTGTTGTTATGGTTGGAAACCTAGCCCACCAACTACCAAGAAGTTAGTTAGTAGTAAAACCAACTACCCTTTTCAAACTTTAGAATTTAGAAATGACCCTAAATTAGGATGTTGAATTTGTATATAATTCTGTCTTCTTAGCAGGACAACAAGTCGTTTCAGACTGTAGACTGTCTTTTGTTCTTCTGTAGACACCTAATATTTGATGGTGAATATGTTTATACACTATTTTTTACCAAAATGATGAGATGGCGACATTTAAAAATATTGACATCATGATTTTTCAAAACCCATGTATAGATCTCTCTAATCTCCTTGACTGTCACATTTTACAAAGTGTAGCCTAGACAGAAACAAAGTATCATACAATGAGAAATACCAGTGCCCTTATAAAGAAAACAAGGGTAAGCAAAGTCCTAGACATAACACATTGATCTGTACATGCTTTCATGTGTTTGGCGATGACATAGGATATGGTATCATTCAGGTGTCCACTTTATTTAACAAAGGCAAGAGAGTGCAGTTAGGAAGAAGGACTATGGATCTAGAATGCCTGAGGAGAAATCCAACCTTGGGTACTGATGATAGTGTGACCTTGGCCAAGTTTCTTGACTCTGCATTTCAATGTTCTCTACTATAAAATGAGACTACTAATCATCCTGACCTAATCATCATGTAATAGAAAAAGTATCAGCCAGATGAATGGGGGCGACAGGTAGGAAATCGAAAGTCAAGAAAAGATGGAAATCTTTTAAAAATAAATAGAGCCTTGAGCGCCCAAGTGGCTCAGTTGGTTAAGCATCTGACTCAACTTCAGCTCAGGTCATGATCCTAGAGTTGTGGGATTGAGCCCTACACTGGGCTCTGTGTTAAGCATGGAGCCTGCTTTAAGATTCTCTCTCTCTTTCTCTTCCCCTCTCCCACTGGCACTCTCTAAAATAAAATAAAAATAAAAATAAACTAGAGTGGAGAATGCAAGAGAGGATATGGTAAGAAACATATTAGGATGGTCAAAAGCCTTGAATGCCACATACAGACCCTGGATTTTATGCAAGAGGTAAAAAGGATAATTTGAGCGCTTTCAGTAGGGCTTAGGCAGGATAAGAACTACAGGGCAGAGGGGCACCTGGGTGGCTCACTTGGTTGAGCGTAGGGCTTCAGCTCAGGTCATGATCTCACAGTCCGTGGGTTCAAGCCCTGCATTGGACTCTGTGCTGACAGCTCAGAGCCTGGAGCCTGTCTTCAGATTCTATATCTCTATCTCTCTCTGACACTTCCCTGCTCATGCTGTCTCTGTCTCTCCCCCCCCCCCCCCCAAAATAAAGAACTACAGGACAGATACAGTAAGTCAATGTTGCTTTTACTGCCCATTGGGCTGTCTGCTGATAACAAGACACTAGTTTTCCTCTATATAAATTCTCCTTACCCCTATCCTGGGCTTTATGCTTCTTGTGGAATTCATTTAACCTCAGCTCCAGGGGTAGCTAAGTGACTAGAAAGTTACATGCTATGGACTACTTTCTCCAACCACCAGCCTAGTTCAGAGTGCACATGTGGTCCAAACAGCCAATGAGAGATGATGGGACTCTTACTGATACTGTGGAAAGAAAAGTACACCATGTTTCTTGTTAGACCCAATGCTAAGAGGATGTGGGCTTACACTTACTGGAAGCTATGTGTCCCACCATCGAAGCCTGAGAATGAAGCCAACCTGGAGAATAGAGTTCACAGAAACAGATGATCCATGTGATACTATGTGAGCTGGTACTTAAACAACCCTGCCCTTGAACCTCACATGTATCTGAGACAGGTAATTCTCCTTCCTGAAGTTGAATTTTCTGCCCCTTGCAACACAAAGATCCTCAAGTGACAAAAATATGCACATGGCAGAAGATGTAAACATAAAAATAACAAAGGGACAAAACTAACATGATATAGGAGGGAGGGAAATTTATATGAAGATGATTTTCAAGGCTCCCCAAGTGTTTAACTACAGACTGATGATTACTACTGAACAACACAGGGAGGCTGTTTCTTTCCATCATATGACTCTTACTGGGAAACTTCCCAACCATTAAAAATAAGAATGGCAAGTTTTCATGTGGTTATCAAATTCTATCTTGAGTTTGAGTTTTCTTTCCCTCTCAAATGATTATCAGATGTAACATCCTTTCAAAGACAGGCTACCTCATTTACTATACACACTTTAAAAGTATACTTAAAACATTATGACATTTAAACGAAAGAAGGTATGGATGTCATGAGAGAACAGAGACCCACCGTGACTTCTAAAGACTAAATTTTGTCAGGAAATGTAGGGCATGGGTAGACAACAAATCCTTGCTGATGAATAGCAACAGGTAACTCTTATCAAACACCATGCTCAAAGAGCCATACGTCTGTTAACTAGGTGAATCTTAACTGTAACTTTCTCAGGAATGTACTTTTATTTCTACTTACAGTTGAAAACCACAACATGGAGAAGATCTTGCCTTGGCTCCAAATGGTCCTAGGACACAAAGTTGGCGAGTCTAGCTATTGAGCCACATCCCTCAGCACTACAGATGGAGTTAGTGAAGAAATGAATGGGAAAGAGGGAACCCCTTCTGGTGCCCCAGAGCTGGGAAAAACAGGGCAAGTGAACTGAGTCTTTGCAACACTTTGGTTCTATTGCTCTTCAGTAGAATCACACCCTTAGAATGTCTCAGTTCCTACTTGATTATCAACAAGGCATTTTGAGGAAGCTCTGTTCAATACTTCTAATCTCCCAGGTACAATTCAGTACACTGAAAAAGACAATGTACTCCAAAGAAAACCTTTTGAAATGCTGGCATGGTCAAGTGGAAGACTAAGCACTGCTTTCTTCCATTGTCTACCAGTAGTAAGGGAGTAACTGACTCACTGAAAGAATGTGGCTTATCGCCAGCCTGATACCTTGTACCCCTAGCATTTCCTGCTCATGATGAAAGGAACACCACACGTCACCTGTGTTTCAGATGAAAGCCTTGCCCAGAAGCCAATGACAATTTGCCTACCCCTTACTGACAGTCTGTAGTATTAGGTGGGATGGGTAGCATTATAATTACTAATCTGACATGAATCAACACTTACCATAATGGCACAGCATTTTCCACTTGAATTTGCCCCTGAGTTTATGCCTCTCAGCTTGCAAAGAAGTGCTAATCACATCTCCTACAGACAGCAATTTAAAAGTCAATCTCTGTGTTCATGGAAATATGGCATTTAATTTTAGGCTGATGTCACTATCACGGGAGGGGTAAGATCAACCTCTATTTAAAAATCACATAGTTCAAATGACCCTTAGTTGTGGACTCTTTCACTGTCACAGAGTACCTACTCCCTCTCTGCAGGGGGTACCTTTTTGAGTCCTTAAGGACTTTTCCTGCAGACTTCGGTACAAGCCACCAACTGCTTCTTCACCTTAAGACACACGATCTTGAAGACTTTCCTTAAGAGCATCAGAAGAGTCGTTGGGTTTGCTGATTTCTTTAGATGAAAATCTAAAGTCAGCACTGCTGACTAAAATAAGAGTTAGTTCCACCCACCTTGACCTTGTGCTTCTGCTTTTCCTCAGCTTTTGGCACCATCAGCAATGTGGTGCTTACAGTGAGACTGTACACGCTGAAAACGGATTCCTAGGGCATGTATCTGCGATTGTCTCCACCGGGTGCGATTTCCAGATGCTCAAATTAGTATCTGTTGCCTCCTTTGCCAGAGGAGGCATGGCTTCACACTAATCATCTCCTCCCCCAAGACTCTTTACACCAAATGACCTTTAATTTTATTGTAAATATTTTTAAAATGTTTATTTATCTATGAGAAAGAGAAAGAAAGGGGAGGTGCACAAGTTGGGGAGGGGCAAAAAGAGACTGAGACACAGAATCCGAAGCAGGCTCCAGGCTCTGAGCTGTCCATACACAGCCTGATGTGGGGCTTGAACTCATGAATTGCAAGACCATGACCTGAGTCGAAGTCAGACACTCAACCTACTGACTGAGCCACGCAGACACCCCCTGAATGATCTTCTAAAGCAAAGTTTTGTTTTTCTACTTTCTTTTTCACCATGCACCGATCTGAGTAAAAGTTAATATTTACCAAGTGCTGTGCTGTTTGTTGCAGAGTTCTTTAAGCTTTTATTCCCAGAAACCATGCATTACTCTGGACAGTAATAAGCTCCTAGTATTTTGGTCCTTTTTTCCTCTCCACTCTCTATGAATGGTTTCATTCATGTGAGGCTTAAAACCTTAAATGTCTACTTATACATATATGGGGTCGTTTACTTTTGGTATTCTCATTTTAGATGACTTGGTCAAGAGATGCTTGCATTTTCTTCACACTGAAGCCATTCAGCAGATCTTACTCTACGTCCTGTAGCTCAGACAGTTCTGCTCAGGGTTCATCTTTTGAAAGAAAACTGATGGAATGGATCCTTATATCCGACATATACTTTCTTGGAAAGCATGTAGTGTGGGTGTTCACCACCTGTTATTTCTGGACTATTAACCTTTAGGAATTCTTCAGTGAAGGTTTTCATATATGTAGTCATATAGACCAAGTTCCTTCGGACTTCTCTCCCTGTTCCGTTGTACTCAGCAGCTCCCCACCACTGCATTCGTTCTCTCCTTATGGTTCTGAACTAGATTCCAGTTTCTTGAATAATTTGGCCTAACCCATTTCCTTTCTGTCAATATATAGTGGAAAGTGCTTCCTCATTTATTTTCTGCCAATACCACCCATTTTTCTGTGCTATCTATAACTTCTCTCTGCTGTACATGTATTTATTATTTATTATTACCCTTTTTAAGTTTACTTATTTTATTTTGAGGGGGGAGGGTGAGTGGAGGAGGCACAGAGAGACTCCAAAGCAGGCTCAGCATTATCAGCACAGAGCCTGACACGGGGTTTGATCCCACAAACCATGAGTTCATGACCTGAGCTAAAATCAAGAGTCAGGTGCTAACCCAACTGAGCCACCCAGGCACCCCTATTATTTCTTTCATTAGCAAACTGAGCCCAGGAATTCCCAGGGCTCAGACCATCTCTACTATGACTCCTTCTGACATGGTAAGTCAAAAAGTTGATTGCTGCTCAGGGAAAAAGAGGCAAGGCAAAGAAAAATATGGAGCTTGTGGTGGGGGTCAGAGGATCCGATCTAAATGACAGATTTCATCTGTAAGTCTCAGCTGGTCTCCTCCATCTTTCTTCAGAACCCCATTCAACATCCTGTCAGAGACTCCTCTCCCCCTGAGCCCTCCTGGTGATGTCCTCCTCTGCTTTAAAACCGGCCAACTTGGAAATGCCAGCACTGCTCTCTAACCCACCTCCCTGAGTCCGTGATGATGTTAAGGCTTGTCTCTTTTTTCCACTCCACTAGCGAATAATGTGTGTCGGTTCACTGCCTTACACGTTTCCCCAGATGCGTAGCTCATGCAAAGGGGAAAAAGTAATCAAAAGTCTAGTTTCATTAGTTCAGGCTGATGCTTCCAATAAAGAGTGGAGTCAGGACCTGGGCAAGGCGAACAGGGTCCTCCTGCCCTTCTTACTGTCTAAGTGTAAGAGAGGAGCGCCTGGGTGGTTCAGTCAGGAGAGTGTCTGACTTCGGCTCAGGTCATGATCTCATGGCTCATGAGTTCGATCCCCACATCGGGCTTGCTGCTGTCAGCACAGAGCTCGCTTCAGATCCTCTGCCCTCCTCTCTCTCTGCCCCTTCCCCACTCATGCGTGAGATCACATGTGCTCTCTTTCTCTCAAAAATAAACATTAAACAATTATTAAAAAAAAGAGTAAGAGAAGTAAGACTGCAAGAAATGAGAGATGCAGATTTTAAACTATGAGCTTTTGAGGGACTGGAGAGTAGCTTTTCAAAATATGTAGGAGAGTTTTTAAATGATATTTGGAAACATGTTTCCCTAAAGGGCACCAATGTGGTCCAAACACAGAGGTTTTACTACAGTAGTGATCTCTACACCTTTTATTTGTGCATTATCAGTAAAAATGTCTGAAACTACAACCCCATATGTATTTATATGTATTACATGTATTGCTTTTCTATATCACATGTGCAATAAGACACAAAAAACAAAGTAAAAAAGGAATGATATTGAGCCACCCAGGTGGCTAGTTGGGTAAATGGTTAAGTGTCTGACTCTTGATTTTGGCTCAGATCATGATTTCATGGCTCCTAGGACTGAGCCCTGTGTCAATCAAGCCCTGTGTGCTTGGGACTGTCTCTTCCTCTCTCTGTCCCTACCCCCTCCCACACACACACACTTGGTCTCTCTCAAAATAAATAATTTTTTTAAAAAAATGAATTATATTAAAACAATTAAAAACATTTTTAACATTTTATTAATTTTTGAGAGACAGAGAAAGACAATGTGATTAGGGGAGGGCCAGAGAGAGGGAGACACAGAATCTGAAGTGGGCTCCAGGCTCTGAGCTGTCAGCATAGAGCCCAACACAGAGCTCGAACTTATGAACTGTGAGATCATGACCTGAGCTGATGTCAGATGCTTAGTTGACTGAGCTACCCAGGCGCCCCTGAAAGTGGTAAGATTTAAACACATATCTCTAAATGCAGGCTCTTAACCCAAATGCTCCGCTGCCTTCAGGTCACAGATCTCCAAATCTTTCTCATAATGTCTACCCTGACATTTGGTTCCTTCTCCTTCAAGCCTGGAACATCAGTAGTATTCTTAGGATCACTACAAGTATGTGTGCTAAGCAAAATGGTTTTACAAACTAGACGTTCCATAAAGTTTCCAAGATTCAGCAACTCTTTGGAAGTCTTGAGACCAGACTGTTTATTTGTAAGTCAAATGATTTGTTTCACCAAGTGGCTTGGCTCCAATGAATTTCACTTCCTCCAGCACTGTCTCACGAGGGGCATCATCTTCTGCCATGGTTGAAATGCACGCTCCTCCACGTGAAGTGTTTTATTTGCGTATATTTGCCTTGGCTAATTCTTACTACATCAACAACCTAAGCTGAAATTGACAATTCTTTACTGCCTGATCATTCTTCACGGATACCATATTAGATTCGCCTTGCAAACAAGGAGGTGGGCAGAGAGGTCGCTTAAAAATGATGTGTGCTTTGTATTATGGTGAAATGTTGTCTGCTAATTTCTTCATTACAAAATTACAATCCACGTGATGCTCATTAAAAATACTCAGCAAGGGTGAGGCAGAGCAGTAGAACCAGGAGAAATGCTTGCTATCTAATAAATTTAAAATGTGAAAAAAAAATCTATCAGTTTGCTTAACTTCATAAAAATACACAGGTGGTAAAGCACTTTTTATCCTCCTGCTGATTTGGTATAAGTCATTACTTGATAAAGTAGGTAAGCAACTGTTTTAGTAAGTAACCTCAAAACAATTCTGTTCCTCCAAATGTGGGAATATAAGACTTCTTATTTCACAAAATTTTAATAAAAACTATCCATGATTCAAAGTAAAAGCATATTGAAAACAAACTGGATTTTACATTTGATAAAGGCAATATTTGGAAGGTCCTTTTGAAAATGTAAGCTATTTATTTAGATTCATTTATCACTGTCTGTATTAAATGGTATTTATTATACTTCCTCACACACAAGACTATACCAGTCTCCACAGGGGAAATGAAACAGGTGTCTGCCTACTGGAATTACACACATACTGCAATAGAAAATATGCCCAGAGTGGGCTACAAATACCGAGCTGGACCATCTTAAGGCATAATATGTGGGTAATTCCTGATTATCATGTATCTAGACCTTACTGTCTTGGTATTTGATGGATGACTAACAACCCTCTTGTCATCAAGACTTCAGTGGGAGTTACCGCTTGTACTTTGTTCCCATTAAAATCTAGACAAAGCTTTATGGGCAAAAGGCATTTTCAGGAGAATCCCGAGTATAAATGGTGGAAGCTAGGCACACAGTGAAGAAAAATTACACTGAATTAGTAAAGAGAAATCTTAAAAAGGACCTCATCTCCTATACTCCAGATCTTTCTCTATGCTTGTTTACTTGGCCTCTCCACTTAGATGTCTAAAAGTACCCTCGAATGGGCATGTTCAAAATAAAAGTCCTGGGGCACCTGTCTGGCTCAGTTGGTTAAGCATCCGACTTCGTAGGTCATGATCTCACGGTTCGTGGGTTCGAGCCCCATGTCGGGCTCTATGCTGACCGGTAGATCAGAGCCTGGAGCCTGCTTCGAATTCTGCATCTTCCTCTTTCTCTGTCTCTCCCCTGTTCATGCTCTATCTCTATCTCTCAAAAATAAATAAATGTAAATAAAATAAAATAAAAGTTCTGATCCCTCCCCTCCAGCCCCCAATCTGTTACTCTCCCAGAATCCCCCTCAGAAAATGGTACCACCGTCCAACCAAACATAACTTCTCTGAAATCTGACTCCAAAGCGTGTCCAGATCCACTCATTTACTCTCTATGCCCTCACCGCTTGTTGCTGCCACCATCACCTCGTGCCCAGACTACTTCAACAGCCTGCCACCAGCCTGTAGTCTCTCAGTAGTCATGATATTTTCCAAATTAACAGCACATCTCTACTTAAAATCCTCCAATGGCTTTTCATTTCCATTGAAGTAGAACTCCAAACTCCTAAACAAGACTTCAAGGAGTGACATAATCTGGTTCCTATTCGTTCCACCTCATTTTCTATGACTCTCCACTTAAAATCCTGCCTCAAAAGCCATATTTTCCTTAGAGTCTTGGCACATAGGTATTTTTTTAACGTTTATTTATTTTTGAGAGACAGAGACAGCGTGAGCAGGGGAACGGCAGAGAGGAGGAGACACAGAATGTGAAGCAGCTCCAGGTTCTGAGCTGTCAGCACAGAGCCTGACTCGGGGCTCAAACTAAGGAGCTGTGAGATAATGACCTGAGCCGAAGTCAGCCACTTAACCAACTGAGCCACCCAGTGCCCCAGCGCATAGATATTTTCTACACCTGGATTCATTCTTTTGATCTTCTCTTGGCTCCTCCTTCTGGTCATTCACATCTCACTTTTTCTAAGTACCCTCCACACAACCTTCTCTCACCATCCAGTCCCATTCCACCAAGTCCCTTTCTGCAACATCAGCTTGTTTTATTTTTCCCTGGTACTTAATGCTACCCCAAAATCACTGTATTTATTTATACCTTTGTTAGTTCATTGTACACCCTTACATTGTAAGCCACTTCAGGGTAGGGTTCTTGAACCACTGGTTCGTGTCGGTAGGACTTGTACACAAAATAGTCCTTAGCCCGAGAGAGCATCAATAAATGGTTGTCTAAGAAATAAAAGTGCGAGTCATAGAGTCAATGACTTTTTAGGAGTTAGAAAAGGAAAACAAGTTTGGAGAACTTGATGTTCAATGGCATGCAGTCTTAAAACGTGGAAACAACATCTGAGACCATCTGTGCACCAACTGGGTTAAGTGTCCATACTCACACATGGATCAGCTTCAATTTATAACCATCAAAGGAATGCACATAACCAAATATATTCTAAATAATATTAATGAAGGGCCACATAGTCTGTTTTGCAGAGTAAGGAGAAGCAAGAATTCTTTCTTGGATGTTTCTGTTTTCTTGTGTAATTTATGAATGCAGGTGAGGCTGGAGGGTGGCCTGCTACTTAGCCAGGGGACATACTTATCATTGACTCCTCACTTAAGCAGCATCTCAAATTCCATTGTCTTTGCAATTACTTTGGAGATGAGAGAAGAGAGCACAAGAATCAACTGAAAGTAAAGCCAACTACAGCTGGAAACCATTAACAGGAAAACCGGGTGTGCAGAAAAGAGCAGTGTGAGATCCACAAAGAATACCAACAATGCTTTCTGATGTTATTCTTTCTGCCCCCAAGCGTCACACAGTTTCCCATTTATTATTTCATTGATTCTAACGTGTATGTGTGTATAAGTGTAAAGTGGAAAACGTTAGGCACAACAGTGGGGCCCTTGGAACTGAAGACTAGATTTTAAGATATCTCTAAAACTGAGGCCACTGAACTTCAATGCACAGCAGCAAAGATGAGCCTTAGGCAAAGCAACTGAGGGTCTTGGCGGGGGTTGGTGAAGGTTTTGCTGCTAGGACGAAGGCATCTCCAAAATTTTGTCGACACCGGAAGGTTTTATAATTTCCATCTGGAGAATATTAAGCTAAAGTAAGATGCAACCAGGCCCATGTACTGGCTACCGTGAAGATATTTTAGGACAGGAAGTTTCTGCATGAGGCGGTGAGATGGGATGAAATGGACAAATGGGACTTGTGTTTTTCTGTCTGACTTCTCTCACTTAGCATCATATGCTCAAGGTCCATCCGCGTTTTCCCAGATGGCAGGATATCCTTTTTTCACAGGGAAATCACATTATAATACATAAATGTGTCAAATCCACACATCATACACCTTAAATGTATGCAAATGTTATACATCAAATATGTCTCAATTAAAAAAAATCCCAGGAGAGGGAATCAACTACCTTTTTCTTACACATTAGGGACTAATATTGTATTCCCGAAACACAAAGACATCTATTCCAGTCACTGCTATGTGATACTCCTTTAGGACACACCTTTGATAAAATTCCAAAAGCAATGACAACAATAAAATTCTAAAAATCTCTTGGGGTTTCACTGATTTATATTTAATCATGGTTCTTTTAATAGAACATTAAAAACCTTGGGCAAAACCACTCAACACTCCTATGCTTGGAGAAGACGCACCCACCTTCCTCCTTCTTGGGTGAGTACACTCACAAAACAAACTGCTGAAATGCTGAGTTACATCAGATTTTTATATCTCCCCCCCAACACTTAAAAAGCCCAGCTCTCCCATTGCCAGAGATAACTGAGAACTGAACATTTTTGTTATCTGGTTAAAAATCTACACTTTCTAGGCACCTGGGCGGCTCACTCGGTTAAGCATCTGACTCTTGGTTTCAGCACAGGTCATGATCTCATGGTTTGTGAGTTCGAGTCCCGCATCTGGCTCAGCACTGACAGCCAAAGCTGGCCTGAGATTCTCCCTCCCTCTCTCTCTCTCTCTTTCTTTCTCTCTCTCTCTCTCTGCCCTTCCTGTCTCTCAAAATAAATAAAACTTAATTTTTAAAAATTCTATCATTTCCAAAAAGAAAAAGGTGTTTAAAACCAAAATACAACTGATACTTTATATTACATTATAATAGATCATTATAATCCAAGTCGGATAATACTTTACTTATTTCAGTAAAAATCAATAAGATTTTTTTTTTTTTTTTTTTGGTCAGCAATAACTTCCAGAAAAAAGCTTTTACTGTTTGGAATTTGGGAGAGGGTTTTAGTAAATCAATGACTCATGGCATCACTTCTGCCAACGCCCCCCATGAAATCATGATACATAAATTAGACTTAACCTCTGCAGAAAGACTCATCCTTATAATAATATCATTAGACCATAATGACTGATGAAAATGAGAAAGCAGGAGGAGGAAATAGGTGTTTGGAAGACATTTATGTAGCTCCATGGAAAGGTTGGTGGCAGGTGCCATGTTACTAATAGCTAAAATGTCTTATTTATTACACCTCCAGTTTACTACGTAGCAACACGCTTCTCTTCTACAGGTGCTGGAACACTGTGGAGAAGTAGAACCTGGGAAAATAAGGGAATAGGTCCATCTGAACGGCTATGTATTTGGTTGCAAGCGTGTGGACGTATGTGTCTGTCTAAATGTGAATGAGCGCTTCTAGTTCAGACCAACAGCACTCCAAGGCCCGATGGCTACGTGGTCATTAGGGTTCATGTTTTATGAGCTGCAGCATTAGCGAACATGTATTTCAGCTCCTGTCCGGTGGTGTCATTTAGGCTTTATATCATTTCCTTTACATTTTTATTGGAAAGAAGAGGATCCTAAGAATAATAATGTACCAATGACTTCACCATGAGACCTTAGGGACTTGACAGTCCTAATGCCCTGTGCCTTTTTCACATAATGATGAGTTTTTGTCTCTTCTTTTTACTTTGGTAGTTCCATCCAACTGGGGCTGCTTTGCTGGAAAGGATTCATCTGTTTTGTTTTCTTTCTTTAAGAAACATTACTGAGGGACATGAGAATAACACAGTGTGTGGCTGATTTCCCCTAAAGATAGAAAGGCAATGAAATGAAAAAGAAACAGGGGTGATGGGGTGTCTAATCCTTCCTGGGAATGAAAAGCTCAAGTTAAAAGGGCAAAACTAGCCCATGCTTCTTGAGGCAAGGAGTGGAAAGACGATTGTTATTTTGACCTAATGGCAACCACAAAGGGAATAATGAGGTTACCTGACCCCATGCGAGTTTGTAAATGACTACTTTCTTAGCGAACAATTCTGTTTCAGCAGCTGCCTACCAAATGCATTCTACACACACACACACACACACACACACACACACACACACACACACACAGATGGGGGCTGCGCCTCTTCCTTTCTAAATCCCAAAATACTTCATTCCCACCTCAAGTGCTGTTTCAGTGGGTTTAGAACACGTTAATTCAAAACAATCCTCTGTTATTCAGCCGGAGGTTTTGCCTTTCCCTTTAATTACCCCTGTGCGAGCTCTTTTTTTAGGCAGCTTCATGTAGGCATTTGTCTGTCCTTTGCAGCTTTATGCAAATTTTTTAAAGACATTCAGGTAGTGGAACTTGAGCCTCTCTGTGTGTCTCTTTGGAGACCCACTGAGGTAGAGATAAAGATCGTTCGTGCGTGTGTTACCAGCACCCACCGACACCCATTTTACCCATGCTTCCCTGTCAGAGAGCCCCTCTACTTCTGCAAAGTAAACAGCTTTCTGTCTTGCCTGTCACCGTTTGATCAATGTCTTTATGATAACACAATAGCATTATGAAAACAGTAAAAGTAAATTGGAAGATGATGAACACAAACGAGAGTTCTGGAACCCAAAATAGGACTGCCAAGTGGGGAGGGGGAATAGGAAAATGGCGGGGAGGGGTGGAGCGGGTAGGAGAAAGCAAGACAGGAAACCCAATGGCTGTAACTCCATATGGGCTTCGATTGGCTTTATTGATTCCTTCACCCTCTCATCACCTCTACCTCTAAAACAGGCAGCCAACTCCAGACTTAATTATTTTCTTTCTAAGAAAAAGAAAGTGTGAGAGGGAGAGAAAAGCCAGAATCTGTTCATATAAGGGAAGCAGTCATCACTGCTCATTTTTTTTAAAGCACTTAAGGGTCATTAGTCTAACACTGCAGCAAATGTATTATTCATTTTGCCTCAGCCCAATTTCTCGGCTAAGACTTCTGCAAGAAAACGACGCACAGTTCAGTAGGAAGGTGATTGATCAAGCCAGAAGGAACAGAATTTGGGCATACTGATAAAAATTTTTCTCAGGCTTCTCTGTTAGCATAAATCAATTTTATTTATGTAGTAACACTTGAATACTAACTACCCAATGCCATCCGTCAGAGCAAAATTGATGACTATACCTTTAGGTTAATATTACTTGAACATTTCATTCTGAATAATTTATACACATTTCTGTCTGACTGTCAATTCGGGAGTGTTTATTTGGTTTCAGCAAGTGCAGCTGAACCACAACTTTTATTAGAAAAAGGTTCTCATCTCTATTTATTTTGAGCATTAAAGGGGCTTGTCCTCTTTGGGAGCCTTGATAATATTCCAAAGGAATGGAAACATGGAACAAGGTGGTACCCAGCCTAGGGTGGCTTAGGGTATTTTTAAGAGCCTTTTTCTAAATGCTCTGTATTCTTCTGTGGCAAAAAACAACCAGAACTATATGTGACCAGATAAAAAGGTGGAAAAGTAGAAGTGAGCAGGTACTTAATAACAACACTTAGCTGTTGTTTGTGAAGAGGATGTGAGTGTATTTCATTAGCAAACTCAAGTGTTACATTTGCTCTTCGGCAAATAATCTAATCTGTCCGCCAAGACTTGTGCTAACGTTACCCTCTCCTTTTGGGGGACTTTCCATGTGTCGATTACTCTTCATCTCATAAAGAACGTGATCTATTTTATAATCACTCTATCTGCCTCTTTTTCGGTTTTATGGTAATCCCCTTCCTCTGGGCAGATGACATGAATACATGTGCAACACAGACTGCGTCTGAGATGAGGGCTTAATTATGAAATGCTGGTAAGTTTCACAGAGTAAAAAAAACAGAAAGGTTTTTTTTTTTTTCAAGTCAACTCAATTATTTATGATCTTGACCTAAGTCATCCTTGCATCAGACTGCGTTTCTTCTTGTCGGAAATGCACCCACGGTATCAGTCAAGCACCTCTGTACCTCAGAGAGAGGTTTTACCTAACTGTGTGTATTTTTACACTGAGGAAGAGAGTCTTCCATTTAATTGGAGAAATTCTGACTACTAGATAAGATTCTCCCTTCCTCTCCACACTCTCCCCTCTTTCTCTCTCCAACACGTTGCTCTACTTTTAGGAAACTTCTTCTCCAGTAGTTATCAGAGTTCAGTCTCATGAGAATGTCTGACAACCTATAGGAGGAAACAGCAGCTTACACAAGGTGATGTTTTACACATCAGAGGAAAGACTCAAAACAAGGCATCAATTCCAGATAAATCACTCTCCGGCTGAATTTATAGAAACATTTCTTCTGTGTTCAGAGTCCTCATTAGCAGAAACCAGCAGAGGAGTTGGATTTTACAGGAATGCACATACACACTATAATTCAATCTCGGTCTTGTGCGCATGCTCGCTCGCTCTCTCTCTCTCTCTCTCTCTCTCTCTCTCTCTCTCTCACACACACACACACACACACACTTTTGGAAGTGAGTTAGGGCTACCATTAGAAGAGGGGAAGGGTGAAAGAGAGTTGGGGAGAGAGGGGCATAAATCATGAGAGACTACTGAATACTGAAAACAAACTGAGGGCTGAAGGGGGAGGGGGTGATGGTCATAGAGCGGGGGTACTTGTGGGGAGAAGCACTGGGTGTTATATAGAAACCAACTTGACAATAAACTATTATAAAAAAATAAAATAAATAAAATTCTGTCCCACACACAAAAAAAGAAAGCATGCCTTTAGATTTGCCTCAGATGTAATTATGATGTTAAAAGAAGAAAGAATCTGTCCATGAAAGACACATGTATTTAGGCACTGATTACAAAGTAGCCTGTACTTACCTCTGCCTTGACCATCTCATGTACACCTTCATCTCTTAAAGACTTTGGATCATTTACTCGACTCAAGAGATATTCACTGAATTCCAATTATTTGGAAGACACTATTCGCGAAGCCACACAGCTGCCCAGCTGAGGAAGTCATAATCCTTAAGTAACCTTGTGGTTAAAAGAGGATGAGGATACAAGTCACACAGTAAATACATTACTATGTACCTACACATACATATGTATAAATACACAAAGGCCAATTTCATAAAAGCAGCGTTACCACACTTTTGAATTACTAGAGCATGATATATTTTATTGGAGGCATTGATTTGGTTGTATGATACCCATGATGCATCATGCTATGTGTTGATTAAAGTTTACACAAGTTTTAATTAAGAATTTTTTAAGCACTCTGCATGTTCTGCATTGTTTTGCAAGGATTAGCAGGTAGTAGAGTTACAAGGGTCTTTTGGCCAAGAGAAGAAAGGCACTGGGCATTTTTAAGGCTCAACTGTGAGATCAGACTCCGGAAGCATTATGTTAAAATTGGACCAGCTGTAGGGGTGCCTGGGAGGCTCAGTCAGTTAAGCATCGACTTCAGCTCAGACCATGATCTCACGGTTCATGGGTTCAAGCCCCACATCGGGCTCTGTGCTGACAGCTCAGAGCCTGGAGCCTGCTTGAGATTCTTCGTCTCCTTCTCGCTCTGCCCCTTCCCTGCTCACAGTCTCCCTCTGCCTCTCAAAAAATGAATAAAAACATTAAAAAACAAAAAATTTGGACCAGCTGTAGATTACATTCAGGAAGTCTAAACACCCCGATATTTTTATAAAAGCCAATCTCATTACTCTGTAGAAAATCCTATATTATGTATTCCCAACATATATAGTCCAAGTCTCACTAAAAAATCATAACAGCATGTAACAGTGAGTATCTACTGTCAATATTAGGAATATTGCGCAATGACATCCACTTGCCTTTATCTTATTAAATCTGCCTAAAACATGCAATTGTTATCAATTAAGAGATTTAATTATATATTTATTGCTTATCTAATTCTACTTTATTAAGGAATAGCCCCATATATCGCTTAATAAAATTCAATAAATGTTCTTTTTTAATTTTTTTAATGTTTTATTTATTTTTGAGAGAGACACTGTGAGCAAAGGAGGGTCAGAGAGAGAGGGGACACAGAACCTGAAGACAGGCTCCAGGCTCTGAACTAGCTGTCAGCACAGATCCTGATGCAGGTCTCGAACCCACAAACCGCGAGAACATGACCTGAGTCGAAGCTGGACGCTCAACCAACTGAGCCACCCAGGCATCCCTCAATAAATGTTCTTAATAATCAATGGTGTCAAAGCCATATTTAGAGCCCTCGATGACTGAAGTCTCAGTTAAAAATTCATTTTAGATGCTCTGCTGTCTGTGCTATTCATCCACAAGACTTCTGAAATCTTTCTAATTCAAGATTATTTTTTTCATCTTAAGATTTAGTTTGGGACATAATTTAAAAACCTATCCAGATGGATCAAAACAACTTGATGAATAATTTTTTTAAACAACTTAAGAGACAGAAGGAAAGTGAAAAGTGTTACACCAAGAGAACGTCTGCATCTTGCCCTTGATGATGCTTTCTCTTCAAGCTTCCTAGATTTTCTCATTGAGCTGAAGTAATAGGACTTTATTGAATGTTTCAGAACTAAAATCTATGGCTGATATGTCCTTCACATTTTCAGGTGAATCTCAGTACCTCAGAGACACATGGGTTTGTTTGCAGGCTGGTGGGCGCCAAGGTAAACTTAGGATACAAGTAGTTCAAGCTAATCCTTCCCAGGATTCTGATTGAGGGTGGGCTTGGTGTGGGCCTATGGGTGGGGTGTGTGGCCACTGTGTGTTCTTGTAGCCAAAGGAGTGCCAAGAACAAGAGCAGTAGGGTGCCTGGGTGGCTCAGTCAGTTAAATGGCCAACTTTGGCTCAAGTCATGATCTCATGGTTCCTGGGTTCAAGCCCCATGTTGGGCTTCATGGTAACAGCTCAGAGCCTGGAGCCAGCTTTGGATTCTGTCTCCCTCTCTCTGCCTCTCCCCCAGTCGCCCTCTGTCTGTCTGACTCTCCCTCTCTCTCTCAAAAATAAATAAATATTTTAAAAAATAAGAAAAAAATCTTAAAACCTAAACTCAGGGCCTAAGAATATTCAAAACTCTTGAGGGTTATATAAATGCTCACAGTAATCCTAGGAGATAACACGCTACCATCAACCATTTATAGGACAGGAAATTAAAGCTCAGAAGCCATGTAGCTAATAAGAGGTAAGGCTTGAGTAAGAATCTGGAGCACTTTAAATAACCCTTGGTCTATCTGCTACACAGCTTCACCCTCAGTGAGAAACAACCCAAGGTGTTCAGGTGGGAGTTTAAGTTCATGGCTGTTTCTCTGTTGGCCTATGAGTAGAATGAAGCCACCAAAAATGATTCCTTGGGGGCAAAAATATCCGACTTAAAAAAAAGCACTCTATGTAGATTTTACTGTAAGAAGCAATGATTAGCCTACTGGTGAGACTGTCCGTCAAGCGAAGTAGTTACCTGGCCATAACATGTTCAAAGCGGAAGTGAGGTGTGAAACAACTAAACGCACCCGTTTTAAAATGTTTCCCACAGGGATCTTAAAATAAAACTGCGAGACGTCAGGTTTGTTTGCTTTTCTCATGTTTCCCCTTGCCAGTGCTGACTTAAGTAAGGAAAATAATGTTTTGTTAAAATTTTTCAAATGAGTAAGAAAACAGAAAAACAGAAAACAGAAAATATCTAGTATATTAATCTGGGAGACATTCATATTATTCAAATGTGAAATCTATGAAGCATAAAGTAACCCCAACAGCTAATTTGGACGGTATCACAATCCCTGGCAGTAAGGAGTATTCTCACCCGGTCTACCTACTCTAGGAGTGAGAATTTGCTTAACACTTCTCACTTTGACACACCTGAGTGAAAAAGCAATCTTGAACAATACCGGAAGGAGTTCTTCAACATGTGTTATTGAAAGACAATAATTATGGAATAAATTGTACACAGTCCATCTAACATAGTAAACTATATCCATTGTTATATTTGAACTAATATGTATGTTTATACAACTATATTCTACAAATACATTTTTTAAGTTCCCATTATCCATCTCTCCTCATGTATTCAATTTTTCATTAACACATATTCGACAAATATTTGTTGTGGATCTGCCAGGCATTGGAGATACAGGGCGAATAAGACATCTGATCTGAATGTACTAAATGTCTACTATTACAGAGTTTTCAGAATATGCAGCACCACCAGGGAAAATCTTGGTGCAAAGAGATCAGACCCTAGAACAGGACCACAATTCTTAAGTAAAACATACCTAAGTAATCCTCTCTTGCTAAGAGATAAGCTGCATCTTCACAAAAAAAGAAAACCTTCAAGCACCTGAAAAATACCCGTATGTCTAGACATCCTTGTTTGGTATTTTGATGTGCATGCCTCTATAATTCAACTAAGCAGAAAATTTCTACTTGGTAACGAACAAGGAAAAAGAAAGTCATCAACGGATGTTAACACCAATTCAGAATTCTGTACCTAGGGAGTACACAGAAACAGGCAACCTTCAAGGTGCCTAGGTAGCTCAGCTGGTTGAGCGTTCGACTTCAGCTCAGGTCATAATCTCACGGTTCCTGATTTCGAGCCCCATGTCAGCCTCTGTGCTGACAACTCAGAGCCTGAAGCCTGTTTCAGATTCTGTGTCTCCATTTCTGTCTCTGCCCCTCCCTCACTTGTGCTTTGTCTCTCTCTTTCTCTCAAAAATAAACATTAAAAATTTTTCTTTAAATAAAAAATAAAAAAAAGAAAGGCACAACCTCCCTCCCTCCACCACCTTGCTGGAAAGGTCTTAGCTTGGCTACAGCCGTTGGGAAAAGTTGCTTTTATGCTAGCTCTCAAGTATAAAGGGTTTTACAGAAAACATTTAGAATGTTATATAAGGAATAAGTTACAGAAATACCCTCTCACCATGAGAGTTTTGAACATGGCAGCTCCCTCCACACCTCTGCCCATCAAAATGCTGCTTTCAATTGGCACCTCTTTTTAGAAGTCTCTTTGGGACCAAAGTATTAGGATTTTTTTAAAAAAAGCTTAAATAGAATCATGTTGTAGACATTTTTCTCAATTAAATTTTAATGCCTCAGATGTCCTTTCACATCAGCACATCAGGATCAATCTCATTATTTTAATGATGGAGTATTACTCCAAATACAGAAGTCTAAGAAGGCATTTAATCCCTATTGATGTATTTTTACAACTTTTCTAATTCTTTGCTAGTTCTTTGCAAGCGATAGTTCTGGAAAGACAAACAACATCATCTGAATAGCTTTGGGAATACATTTATAGGGTGTGGTTTTCCACAGAAGAGCTTGCTAGGAGAATTCTGAGTCACAGCCTCCAATGGCTGATAGGTCCTGCTGACTTTGTGCAGAATGGCTTTGCCTCTGGGATCCATGGTTTTGGGGGTCTGACGGGTGCCTAACATTATCATCGGCTCATGATACTATCAGTCAATACAATGGTGTCATTGACTCATTACTGTGAGTGTGGATTACAGTGAATAAAACGTAGTGGAGAAATTTTTTATAGGTTTGCCATTTCTTTGTAATTTTTCCTTAACTTGCACTTTGAATTATCAGTCCATTAAGAATGGTTTTTTTGTGTCCTTTTATCATTGATATTTTTGGAGTTCTATCGTATTCCATAAATTAATCCAGGGTCTATGAACTATGTTGGCATTATTTCTCTCTCCTTCTCTCACTTGCCTTTTAAGTTGATAATACTGGTTTCGGTAAGGAAATTTGGTATTTCTATCAGGTGAAATCTATACTATTTTCCATGTTCTGCCTCACCTAGGAAATTTTTTTTACCATCTTTTATCAACTCAAGATGATATACAACTCAATATGATATTTTTTAATCCTAGTCTTTTATGTTATCTTTTCATGCTTTTCATGCTTTGCTCTTCTATTCATCAGATATTTCTTTGTGTAAAGTGTTAACTAAAGGCCTAATTTTATTATCCGTTTGCTATAAATTACTTCTTGAATATTTTATCTGGTCCCCATTGATATGAAATGCTACATTTATCAAAAATATTCTTTCCACAATACAATCTGCTTCCTGGCAGTTTATTCTGTTTATGACGTATGTACTTATTCACACACCAAGATCAAACTGTTGTAATTACTCTAATTTTAAAGTATGTTTTGATAAACATAAGGACATAAGGATAAGGACAATTCCTCTACTTTTTAACTTACTTTTCTAAATATCTTTGACTGGAGGGTGGATGAAATGGTCAACGGTGGTCAAAAGGTACCAAGTTCCACTAATAAGTCATGTGATATAACGTATCACATAGTGACTATTGTAAAATTGAAAATTGCTGAGAAGAAATCTTAAAATTTTTAGTCACAAGAAAAAAATCTGTACTATGAAGAGTGATGAAAGTTAACTAGACTACTGTGCTATCAATCTGCAATATATACAAATATTGAACATGTTGTATACCTAAAACTAATGTTATATGACAACTGTATTTCAATTTAAAAATATATCAATCTGTATATTTTCCCTAACATATAAACTTATCATTTTGCCAATATTTATTATAAAAAGTGTTGGGACTTGGATTAGGTTTGCATTACATATACAGAAGTTTATGTGGATAAATATTTAAAGGGAAAAATGTTTCAGTGTGTTCAAGTTTTCTTTTAGGCCTTTTGGTTAAGGATTATCATTTTCCTTATATATGTTACACCTTGTTGTTAGGTTTCTTTTCAGATATTTTGTAGATATTATTTGGTTTATTATAAATAGGCTTGTTTTTTCAGTACATTTTTAAATGGACTATTTTTGACATGCAGGAAAACTGCCGTATTTGTACACGCATCTTACATCCAGCAACTTACTGACTTCTCTATCTCTAATGTACTTTCTTCAGTCTTTTGGATTTTCTAGGTCTAAAATTACTGAGAGCAAATACTGAAAGTTTATTCTCTTCCAACATCATTACCTCTACACTTTTTTTTATTACATTGAGTACACTGTTGAAAACTAGGGATGATAATAGATAATTTTCTTTACATCTTGACTTTAGTGGGAAAGCTATTAACGAGTTACCATCAAATATTTTGCTTACTATACGTTTCTTGTAGACACTTGCTACATTTTGGAAATATGTTTGTTTTACTACTTAGTAAATATTTTTTAATTAAAAAATGAGAACTAAATTTTATCAAATGAAGTTATTTAGGTATCTATTTAAACAAATGGGATTTTCCAGTTAATATTCTATTAATCTATTAATTGATGAATTACATGTATAGGTTTATTGATGTTAAACCATTCTTACATTCCTGAAAAACACTCTGTTGTGAAGTGAGTCTTCAAGTTGCTAATGATTTATTTAGATATTTGTATCTTTGTTCATAAGTGAGATTAGCCTAGAGTGTGTGTGCCTGTAACGTTACCCTTACAGAAAGGGTTGAGAAGCTTTCCCGTAATTTCCATGCCATAGAAATTTTTATGCACCCGAGAAAGATTCAGAGACCTGACGATTAAATATAACCTGTCTATATGGCCATTTGAGTTTCATATTTTTTCCTACTGTTGACATCTATATAATTATGGTGTATTTGCTGAAACTAAGAAATCAACTAGCATTACTCATATTTATATTATTTCCCCTCCACCTCTTCTATCTCAACCACATTACTTTAGTCCAAGGTAGTCTTCTTCCTAACACACCATTGCAAAAGCTGCAACATAAAAACAATCCAAGTCACTAGTTCTAGCTATCGATTTCTCTGGTAGAACTAGACCTCTGCAATCTGAGTGTACTGAGCATGCTTGCGCGCTCGCTCTCTCTCTCTCTCTCTCTCTCTCTCTCTCTCTCTCTCTATCTCTACACTGGGTACTCTCTGTTATGAAAAGCCAGGAAGTGGTTTGGAGGAGGAAGTGTGAGATAAAAGGAAAAGACCGATTCAAAATCAACCATACTAAGTGCAATGTGGGATCCTCATAGTATTAGTTCATAATATTGCACCGATATTAATTTCTTAGTCTCAAAAAATGTACTATGGTTATACAAATGTTAACACTAGGAGAAATGATGAAGAATATGACAGAACTCTTTGTACTATCTCTGCAAGTTTCCCATAATCTAAAATTTGTCCAAAATAAAGTATTGACATAGTTTCAGCCACAGATTTTGGTGAGAAAACAGCAACTTTAAAACTTAATAGAACTGAAAAGGAGTCTAGTGCATAGTAGTCATTGACTTTGTCAACTTCTCTCTTATCCACCATTCCACATCTTTCCTCACCAAGAGCACAGTGTCGTATTATTTATTTCTTTTGTGCTTATGAGGCATGGGTCTTCCATGTTAATGGCAGAGGTTGTGTGTACATGTGCATTCATATATGCATGTGTGAGGGGTTCTGCAGATACAAAATGGTTAAGAGACAAAGTTGCAGAAATAATAGTCATGATCCTAAAAGTAAAGGGATCAGCTACCATGTACTCTGTATTATTCTGCATCTCTATGCTGAAAACTTCACATGCATTATCTCATTTCATGCTTCCAACAACCCTCTAAGTTTAATGACTATTTAAAAGTGAAAAACCAGGCACAGAAAAACAGGTCATGTATCCTAATTCACAGAACCAGTAAACTCCACAGTTCAGCGATCTCTCTTTCTGGCTTCAGGTATCATGTGCTAAAATGCCACTCAGATATTTATGATAATAATGTGGTTGAAACTTAATTTTCAAAAACAAAAAGACTGATGCTCAATTTAATAATCTGGCTACTTGGGGTCATAAAATTACCATGCCACCATTAACTCACTATATGAACCCAGGGCAGTCACAATTCCTCTATGGCTTTCTTTGTTTTTTCCCAGATATAAACAGGTATAGTACCTACAGTTTTACAGACTGGTGGGGAAGATTAAATAAGACAGTGTAAGTGGCCTGATGCAACATCTGGTACGGGGTAGGTACTCAACAAACGTCAGTTTCTTGCCCATAGTTCCATGTTATCACTGCTTTACTGGCACGTCTAGAGAGTGGAATTGTCCCATCCTTATATCTGTTATTAGTTACACTTTAGTAGCTAAGAGAAACCTGATATTTCAGAGTAACAACAACAATAATAATAGTAAACACAAACACTTAAAGAGCACTATGCAGTACTTTATATATTTGGATATAAACATATACATATATAAACACATATACATTAACATTTAATTTGTACTGTCACAAAATATATATGTGCCAACATATATATTAATAGGTATATGTATCCAAATAATTCTCCGAGTAGTTGAAGTAGGTATTATTATCCAGTTTTACAAATAAGGAGTCCAGGTAGAGAGCATTAAATAACAGGCTCCTAATCAAAAGCTGGCGAGGAGTAGGCCGAGGATTTCAGCTCAGTCAGGTTGGCTACTGAGTCCATGCTAGAAGCCAGTACTCACTGGTTTTAAATCTGCTGTCTGAGGATAATATTTGGTATGGATTTTAAAAGCAATAGCATTACTGCTCATAAGGCCATGTGACAGAAAAGGCAGGCAGAAATCTAAGTGCCAAAATCTCTCAAGCTACATCCCCAATGAGATGTGCACAGCTTTCTGTTCAACTCAAGCTGAGTACCACCTCCTTACTTTAAAAATTTGGGACATATTCTTTAATTGATGTGATTAATGTACCAAGTATTTCTGAGTGTCTCATAGCTAAATTCTGTGTCCTTCGTGACAGAATGCCAATGGAAGTCATTACTGGCTAAAGGAGGGACAACACTGAGTGATGGGCACAAGACCACATGATAACCTTGCACTTGATTGAAATGACAGATGTTAAAATGACATTATTCTGATGGTTCTGGGACATGCATCTGAAAGAGGTCAGAAGTGCAGACAATTTTACCTTAAGGTTATCATTAATTCAGGTTCACAGAGATAGTTTCAGACATAATCAAAAGAATCAACATTCTTTAACATTGCCTGAGTTCCCTCAACTTTCTATTATATTGACATTTGCAGGGGGCGGGGGGGGGCGGTCTTCTGCCACAAGATACAAAAGATAGTGGAGATAGGAATGGGAAATACAATCCCAAATTCAGATACAAAATACTTTATATTTTAGATACATCTTTAGCTTTCAAAGTGGCAACCTGCTTTTTGTGGAGTCCAAGGTCAGCACTTGAACCAGACTGTGCTCTAACCATTTTACAGGTTTATCTTTTTAATTTAGGTGCACAGAACAGGTAATTATCATTCCTGCTATATTCCTATTGACCAATTGTGTGGCTGGTTTGTACTTATGTACTTGGCCATGTATTTTAAATCAAAGACACAACAGTAACTCCACTATTCAAGGGAAAAAACCCAAAGGCTAAGTTCTTGACAAGCACCAAAAACTAGCTATGGGATCCCCCTAGCTCCCTTAAACAAAAAGTGAACATGACCTTGAGTTCCTTGATCTCCAGCCCCTCATTCTCCCTTGAGATGATTTTTATTCCATATTTACTCCTTAAAAATTAACATTTTCATATTGTTGTTTTCCCTTCCATAAGATGGTATCAGAGAACTTTTTCTGCTTAATACATTGCTAAGGTATGCCTGTCTCGTTTGCAAGACACAGCACCCCAGTTATTTTGACCTGCTATAGAGTTCTGTACCCAAAATTGGTTCATCTGCTCTTCTAAAGGCAAAGCATTGATTCCAGGCTGTTTTTATCCACTGCTGTGAACAGCGATGCGACAAATATTACTTTGTTCTACATATGCAAAGCTTTCCCTGGAATTCATCCCCAGGTGTGGAATTGCCAGGTTGCAAGTAATGAACGTTTGACTTTAAGAGAAATGCATTTTCCAGAGCGATTTTCCTCTCAATGTACCCACCCCTAATGCATGAAAAATCCAGGGGTTCTAAACCGCCCCAACACTGGGTATTTGTCCAATATTTTCATTTCTCCAACTGGATGGGTAAAAATGGTCTTTTGTTTCCATCTTAATTTTTCCCCCCTGATCATTATGGAAAAAGAAGAAGTCACTTCTAAGGGATAAGAGTACCAATTTGAGGAAGTTAATTTTTATTTATCGACAGATCTTAGATTAATATGAATTAACCATAAAAGGAAATTTGGTACCTGAGACGGGGGTTGGGGGAGGGGAGGATGATTCTACCTTATTACTCTATGAATCAGAATATAAGTGGAAGGTGCATAGAAACTTCTCACTAGATAAAACTTTTTCTGTCCCTTCTCTTTAACCACCAGCATAAAAGGTTAGTTGCTTTCTGCTCATTTTTAATTTTTCTCTGTATCTTGATTTTACATGACTGTAGGTGAAGAATTCTGAGACAGGTTGAAAATCAAGATCTCTACAGATGGGCCACGTCCCCATGAAGAGTTCCAAGGGTCTTACATCATCAGATCTGCTGAAGAAATATCACTGCCCTGGGAATTTTAATCTTAAAATGTTTATACACCACAAATTTTCTATGCTACAGAAATATTTCATTGTCCTGTACTAATTAAGATTAAAGGCCAGTAAAATGTTCTGGAAAACAGTAAACGTTTTAGGCTTTGCATGTCAGATGAAATCTGTTACAACTCCTCAGCTTTTCCTTTCCACAAAGAAGTGGCCATAGGTAATTATAAATGAAGAATGTGGTGATGTTCCAATGAAACGTTATAAAAACCTGTGGTGGACCAGCTTTGGCCCCAGAGGTCTTCATGGCCCTGTGGATCACAAATGTTACTAGTCTATCTATTATCAGAGTGGCTAATTATTTAAAATCATCACTACGTATTGAACATATACTTTCTGCTATCATCTGTTATAGTATGTCATATTATGTATATATCATTGTAGTATAATATGCATTTATTTTTCCAGCTGTTTGTCTTAAGCAAGAAAGTGTTACCTCAACATTTCTGATGTATCTTTAAGTCCAACAAATAAAACAAACCTTACTAACAGCTCAGCAGGGTAGATACGGTTCTGTCCAATGTACAGGTCAAGAAACTGAGGTTCAGAGAATGTAAATGACTGCCTCATGGTCACCCTGGGAATAAACAGCAAAGGTTAGTACGTGAACTTTGATTTTCCTTGTCCCAATTCTTGCACATCTTCAACTGAAGTGTGCCCCCAGTGTGTCCATATGAAATGAAATATCAGCATGTTCTTTATTTGTGGACCCTGACAGTTACCACTGTAGGATCTATTAGAAGTTTGTTTTGTTTTCCTTTTGAAAAATATACCCAAAACTGGTCCAAGCCCTTTGCATGCGGTGTCTCATATGACACTTACTAAAGTCATTAATATAAAATATTTAATATTGATGTTATACTCTCCTGTTGTACACAGTGGCTTGGAGAAGTAAAGGAAGTTGCTCAGAGTCACATAGGCAGGCATTTGCTGAATCAAAAACCACAAAGGAGCACCAAGGCTGGCACCCGTGGCAGCCTGACTGCCTCCCGTCTGACCACATAAACACACAGTAGGTGAGGAACTCTTCCAGGAAAAGTGAATTCATTGAAAAGGGCTGGTCATGCAGCTGTCTGGCTGTGGGCTCTCATCATATACCCTACCACCATTCATATTTCCTTGCAACGTGTTCTTTTCCTCCAGAGCCGTAAAATATCTTCTGTCTAATGTCCTTGGTTTCCATAACCCAGGGTACCTCTTTCTCAAAAATGTTGCTACTATTTCTGTTGAAGGGCAGAAAGAAGCTGCCTTCCTAGAGACGATAATTTCTGGCACAATTGTCAAAATATTGCTGAGAGGGCTCTACAGAAGTTTGATTTTAAAGGTGTGCTCATTTGCCTAAATGAAGCATTTCATTCCACTCATCCATCTATCCATCCAGTCATCCACCAATCCCTAGCTCACCCAGTCATTCATCATGTGTTCACACATGCAGTACTTACTGGGTGACAGGATTGTGTGAAGCACTGATCTCAGATTGTGCCATTGTCCTCAGGAATTAGACAACAAAGAGAGGTAATCAAAACAGGTGAATTTAGTAACGCCTACTACCCAACATGCAGTTCACCTGGGAGCTAGTTAAGAATTCAGGATGGCAGGCCCCCCGCCCAGACCTACCGAATCAGTCTGCATTTAAGAAATGTGCATCTGTGTGCACCTTAAAGCTTGAGAAGTCCTGAAAAATAGTACCATCACAGATGTGCAGCCGGCCAGGAGCATCATGGGGCACAAGGGTAGCAGGAGATACTTTTCCTTAGTTAGAGTAGGTATTTTTAGAAATGTTTCATAGGGGGTAATGCCTGAGCTCAGTCCTACGCGTGTACAGATGTTTGCCAGGGGAGACAAGTTAAGGTAACCTATGGAGAAGAGGAGCTGGGGCCCTGACCTCGGAGTTCTGAAACAACTCCGTGCTCTTGGAAGCCACACGGAGGTCAGGGTGGATGAGAGGTATCCAAAGACGATACTGGAGCGTGTGTGTGGCTGATAGTCTGGCTAACCACCGAGTCATTTGGGAACTGGGAATCTATTCTATTGGCCCATGGTTTACTCCTGGCTGCAAATTAGAATCCTTCTGGGAACGTTACCAACATAGATACCACCCTCACTGACTGATTCAATTGGCCTGGGGTGAGATTTTTTTTTTAAAGTTCATTGCATAATTCAGATGCACAAAGTAGGTTTAGACCACTGTTTAGGGAAGGGGGAAGGCTGTGACACACGTTATGGAGGAGAGCAGGGTGATGTGATCATTCTGCTGGTGTCCACAAACAACACAGGAGAGACGGAGTGGGTGTGAGCCAGGGGGAAACCTAAAGGGACCAGGTTAGTGGCATAACTGCAGACAGCGGGCTGGGGTCATCCCACAAGTAGTGACGGGGCCGGTGGCAAGCAGAAGACCACACGCCCACCTGAAGGCACCGACACACAAATCTGAAACTAAACTTGTCTATGAGCCAGATCGAGCCAGAGGCTTACCAGGTTATAGCCTCTGGTGTAATAATGCTCTAAGGAAATTACAAGGTTAAGCAGACAGAATCTAAAGACTTCAAAATTAGTCTAGTGTAGGGTAGGGTAGAAGGGAAGTAAGTCACATGAATGGTACTCCCATTCACACAAACAGGAGGGCGAAGTCCAAGGGGAAAGGTGAAAATCCAGTTTAGGTGAGTTTGAAGTACTTGTAGGACTTGAAAGAGACAGTTAAATATCCACCTCATTTATTTGGGACTGGAATGAGAATAAGCACTTGCCAATGTGTAAATGTTGACTGATGCCAAAAAAATGGCTGAGACTCTCTTGAAGGAGCTGGTACACTGAACAGGAGGAAATATCGGTATTTCAGAGGCCCAAAGAAGCCCACCAAAGGCTGAAGGAGAAAGGTGAGTGGGTTGCAGATCAGCAAGGGGGCTGTGATGCAAGATGGGCCAAGAAGGAAGAGGGAGACAGGGTCCACTATCTCCACTTACCCCAGGACTTTCTTTGTTAGATCCTTTCTTAATATTATTCTTAATATGAGAGATATAGCCTAACTAGTTGATTTTAATATCTTCCAATTTGGAATACTTCCAAACCCTTAGAATTTTAGAGTAGTTGAGACCAGAGATTAATCTACCTTGAACTTCTCCAAGAGGGTCCCCACACTGTCCCTTACAAGTGGATGTCAGATTCCAATTTAACATAACGACATCATTGCCCTTCTTTCTAAGAAAGCTCTCCTCTATTGTACGAAAATCAACACATCTAAAAATTTTCAGTTATGGAACACTAACAGAGATACTACCCTAGACTCTGTGGATAACAAACATAGTTTATTTCCACATTCATTTAAAAACTCCATGTAGGAAGCATTAGGGATATCAAGAGGAGTGAAACTGGGTTCCAGGTCCTTAAGAAATGCATAGCCTGATAGTGGAGACAGATGTATCAACCAAGTGCCTTCCATATGTCAAGTGCAGTCAATGGCATGCACTGTGTGATGAGCGCTGTCTAGCCTGACCTAGCCTGAGTTTCTGGGAGTGACAAACAGTAAAAACTTTCTGGAAGACATTACAACTGAGTTGAGCGATGAGGAGTTAGAATTAGGCAAAGAAAAGAGGGTAAGAGTGGCAGGGGAATGAGATGACCAAACTGCCTGTCTTGGGGGCTGTGTGGAGAACAAAAGGTGTAAGTGGGAAGCTCGACTGGCCAACCAGGAAGCGGGAGTAATACTCCACTGGACCATCTGATGTGTCCTCCCAAGAAGCTGGGTTTTTCAAATGCTTGATCTTTTAGTACCCTTGTTCACACAAAAGCTAATGCAGAACCCCACCAAGTAAAGCGAAGATAGAACTTTCAAATAATCACAATCCACAGTGCAACGTTATCACTTGCCTGATCAGTCCATTTCTGAGCTGTCTGTGGAAGATGGCCTTAACGAGACGAGACCAGTAGTAGGGGAGACATTATTTTCCCGGAGAAAAATAATGACTTTCTTAACTAGGATCATTCTAGGAAGGCAAGGGTTTGGGGCGGGGGGTAGGTAGCCAAATAAAAATGGCAGGTGAGGAGGCAGGAATTCATGACTGATTGGATATAGAAACTGAGGAGCAAAGAGGAGTCCAAAAAGACCTCCGGGTTAGACTCAAGTCAGTAAGTATAAAACACTGCCTAGACAAACTTCTAAGACAGTCAACAAGACAAGTGCCCAGAGAAAGAATGAAACGCTGTGCACCACAGAAGAGAGGCGACAAGAGTGAGGAAGGGAATTCTTTTCTTCCATGGATAAGACAGAAATACACATGCATTCGCTCAGAAGAGCCGAAGGAAAGCAACAAAGAAAAAGAGAACCTCTGAAGCAGGGGTCCCTAGTTTTATTTTAAAATCAGGTAGTTTCCAACTCTACACGCTAATGAAGAGGGCGAAATAGGTTCAAAATACTCAGACTGTCGGCTCGAAACTGTCTGTGCAAACGTTCGTTTTGATTAATATAATTGAAGTGTTAAATGTGTCTCTGCTAAATTGCAATCAAATCAGTAAAATGGTATTCAATTTTTGAACGAACCTGTCAGAAGATCTACAGGTATGTTGCCCACAGTGAACTGGCTTCCCACAGCCCACGTGCAGATATGAGTATTTTATAAACAGGTAAACCGAGACATTGAAAATTCAACCCCCTGATGAGGGGGAGTCAATAGTTGACTATCAAGCAGACCACGAAGGTCCCTAATAAACCAAACTGATGTTGTCCCCAGTGACTCCCTTGTCAAGTGCAACAGATTTAATTACGTTCTCAATCAAGATTTTGAGAGGCACCTAGGCAGGTAATAAAAAAAATCACTACTTCATTCTATCCTAATTCACCACAATCATAGATAGAGGTTCAAAAAAATCTCAAGATTTTCTATATGATACATTCTGCAGAATACAAAGTGTAATTTCTAGCACTGGGAGTTAATTAGTAAAGAAGTTCTCCCAAGTCCCTGTCCTTCTGAGCCAGACATGTCAGCAGTAAATGCCCCAACCCTTCCTCCAATTTTCTTTCCGCCAATTCTTCCTCCTCCCCCTCCTATCCACATCTCCACCTCCTCTTCACTCTCCTTGACATCCAGTCTTGAAAATATTTGAAGACACAAGGTAGTACTTAGACCCTTCTGAGAAAGTAACATTTTAAAGTAATTATTCCACAATAAACATCAGTAAGTAGTCACTTAGTTTCTCCTCCATGGCCAGGAAGACGATGATGAAAAATACAGTCAGTCAGGACCTTGCTTTCACAGGTCTTAGAGCCTCATATGGAAAAGCCAATCCAAATAAATGTATTAAATGCCTTGAAACAGGGAGCCTAGGGTCCCAGGAAAGCCAACAGCAAAGGTTCCTGGCCCAGTCTCTCTGGGAGCAAGGGGGGCGAGGGGGACATGGAGGGGGTTGCGTGTTTGCTGGAAAAACTTCTGAAAGACACAGGGTTCCTTCAATTAGGGAGAAAGCGAGAGACACAAAAGAGAATAAACAAACACAAACATGTGTGGGAATGGATCCTCACCCTGGATGCACACAAGAAACCTCCTGAAGAGCTTTACGACTTTTAAATGCCCTTTTAAAATGCCATTTCTATCAGAATCCCTGGGGGTGGGGCCCAAGCATCAGTGTTTGCCGGCAAGTCCGTAGGTGATTGTACCGTGCAGCCAAGGTCGGCGTCTACCAACGCACACACTGAGGCAAAGAAGGATTTCTAAATAAAGTATTGTTACTCACTCACTCTTGATATTAAGTTTGCTCTTCAGAATGCTGCTTTAGATATTTAGGGGCACCTGGGTGGCTCAGTTGGTGATGCATCCCACTTCAGCTCAGGTCACTGTCACTGTCACTGTCACTGAGTTCAAGCCCTGCAATAGGCTCTGTGCTGACAGCTCAGAGCCTGGAACCTGCTTCAGATTCTGTGTCTCCCTCTCTCTCTGCCCCTCCCTCACTTGCGCTTTCTCTCTCTCAAACATAAACATCTAAAAATAAATTATTAAAAAATCCTTTAGACCTTTAAAATGAATATACCAACATGTAACAACACTACAAAACAGAGAGAGAGACAAGCCAAGGACTCTACCTTATGCTGACCATCTTTTTTTTTTTTTAACCTTTATTCATTTTTCAAAGACAAAGAGGGAGAGAGCACGAGTGGGGAGGGGGCGTAGAAAGGGAGAAAGACGCACAATCCGAAGCAGGCTCCAGGCTCTGAGATGTCAGCGGAGAGCCCGACACAAGGTTCAAACCCATAAACTGTGAGTTCATGACCTAAACCAAAGTTGGATGCTTAAATGACTGAGCCACCCAGGCACCCGTGACCAACATTTTTAAAGTTCACAAAAAAGTTGAATAAACTGGCCCTGTTTTAATGAAACAATGCATATTTTCTTTATTCATTCACATTTTTTACTCCACTGTCATGATCAGTTTACGTTCCCTGCAGAAAAGAAAATGCTAAAAACCTAAAGATTTTTTGCATAGATTTGACGACACTAATCTCAAGAAAGGTTTGGGGTTCTATTTGCTTTATAATAATAATGATTATTATTTTCATTAAAGTCTCTTCACAAAAGAACCACAGCATTAGTTGTAAGGAAAGTTATTAAGGAGCTGGCTTGTTCCCTTGGGAGAGATTAAAAAAAAAAAAGAAAAGAAAAGAAATATCCGAAGAGCACCTACTATGAGTGGAGGGCAATTTTCAAAGTGTTAGTGATTTCAGTCCTCACAACCCTCTGATCAATCCCACTTACGGACAAAGAAACCAAAGCTCAGAGAGCAAGTGGCTTGCCCTGTGTCACACAGGGACTCGTCCCCAGGGCCCGTTGCCAAAGCCCATACTAAGTACCCTGGCCTCAGGGGGCATGATAAGGTGGGCCCTTTGAGTCAGGGGGTTAGAACTCTTTCACACAGGTGGAATTAAATTTTTTTTAATATTTATTTTTGAGAGAGACAGAGACAGAGACACAGAGAGAAATCAAGAGGGAGCAGGGGACAGGCAGAGAGAGGGAGACACAGAATCCGAAGCAGGCTCCTGGCTCTGAGCTGTCATTTTTAAGTTGTAGGATTCTCATGGGGGAAAAGTGATGTTCATTTATGACACTTAGGACACCTCACAGAAATCTGGTACAACAGACTTAAATGCCTGAATTACATGAAAGGACACTGCAACAACAAAGTTTAATTCAGGGTATTTAAAGCTCCTCCTACATACTACCATAAAATCATGAAAAAGTTTTAGACAGCTAACGATTATAGAGCGGGAAAACGTTCAGGCAATAGTGAGGGCCAGTAGTTACTAGATATCTAGTAGTAAGGGAAAAACCAACTGCCCAGTCTATATAAGAAACATCTATTACCTAAATCTTTACATTGATTTGGGTAAGTTAATACGCCTTTCACACTATGATTTGTTCCACAAATGACTTCCAGAATTCATGGCTCACCTCTAGTAAAAGTGGGATTTCTTGGGACATCATTTGTGTGCGAAGTTCAATCCTGTGTACCTTTTTCCTTAACCTCATTTTTCTTATTTCAAGTTAATCTATTTTTTAAATATTTTTTATTTATTTTTGAGAGACACAGAGAGACAGTGTGAGCAGGGGAGGGTCAGAGAGAGATGGAGATACAGAATCTGAATCTGGCTTCAGGCTCTGAGCTAGCTGTCAGCACAGAGTCCTACGCAGGGCTCGAACCCACGAGCTGTGAGATCATGACATGAGCTGAAGCCAGACGCTTAACCAACTGAGCCACCCAGGCGCCCCATGTTAATCTTATTTTTATGGAGTGTATGCATCCTATCACAATGGGAGCATACAGAAATACAGTACTTTTTATAACGATCGTATACCTGGGGGCCATAGTAAAGAAGATACTATAGGGGCGCCCAGGTGGCTCAGGTATTTGAACATCTGACTTTGGCTCAGGTCATGATCTCACAGTTCGTGGGTTCAAGCCCCACATCAAGCTCTGTGCTGACAGCTCAGAAACTGGAGCCTGCTTCAGATTCTGTTTCTCCCTTTCTCTCTGCCCCTTCTCTACTCATGGTCTGTCTCTCAAAAATAAATAAATGTTAAAAAAATTTAAAAAAAAACAAAGAAGATACTAGAGACAAATTTTTAGTAAATATTTTCTAACCAATCAATCCTCAAAAGCCAAATTATTTAATATTAGTGATGTAATAAGAAGGGAGAAGCAGGCTTGGAAAATGGCAGGAACTAAGACAGCTGTGAAGGACCAAGAGGCATCAGGCATTGAAATAATCTTTTTTTAAAGTCTATTTCATTTATTTTAAGCTTTTAGTATTTATTTAAGAGACAGAGAGAGTGCGAGTCAATGCATGCACAAGCAAGGGAGGGGCAAGGAGAGAGGAAGAAACAGAATCTGAAGTAGGCTCCAGCCTCTGAGCTGTTAGCACAGAGCTTGATGCAGGGCTCAACTCAAAAACCACACATCATGACCTAAGCTGAAGTCAGAGACTTAACCACCCCAGCCACCCACGTGTTCTATATGTTTATTTTGAGAGAGAGAAATCGTGCAAATATGAGTGTGTGAGAAGGAGAGAGGCGGAGGGGGGTGGGGGGAGAGAAAATCCCTAGCAAGCTCCACACTGTCAGCATAGAGCCTGACATGAGGCTCCATCCCAAGAACCGTAAGATCATGACCTGAGCCCATACCAAGAGTTGGGTGCTTAACCAACAGAGCTACCCAGGAGCTCCTGAAATGATCTTTCACCAAGAATAGTTTGGCCAGGCAAAGAGACATTGGACATGGTAGGGTGGCTCCAGGAGACCAGTGCTACTGGACACTGTCCCCCCTGGACACTGACACTACTGCTTGAGTAAATTCAAACCAGCCCTGTGCCTATCATTCACTCAAAACAGATTCCAGTTGGCTGACTAAGGCCATATATTCACTTTCCAGTTGCCTTAGGGGGGAGGCGTGGGGAGCCTTTGCCCTGAGACAAGACTCCTGCTGGTCAACACTGCTGCCGCCATGCTTTATTCTACTGGGCTGGTGCCAGTCCCACATGAGTCCGCAATTTGAATATTACCAAAGAATCCCAGCTCCCTCTTGCTGGATGCAGACTTCTGAATTCCATCAAGACTCACACAGGATGACATTCTCTCAAAGAGGAAGATACTAGGCAGCCAAAATGTTGATCAATAAAAATTCAGGCCAAGACTTGAATGAGATCAGCCAAAGAGTCTGCTAAGCTCCTATGTATCTAAGCAGGATGGACAATTATAAACATTGCTGAGGAAATATGATATAATTTGGGGAATAAGAAACACACCTCTCTCAAATAGAAATCAAGGAGTTGGAGGGCCTGTGGCTAAAGATCCAATCAAATACTTATTCACAGTAATCTCAAAGCTTTGACTAGGCCTTTGTGTATCTGAAGGAAAAGTCATTAAAGAGTAAGTGGCTTAGCAGTGGGGCCTTTCTTACACCAGACATGCCTTTAGTTTAACAACCCGAAAGGAAGGGAAGGGAGAAAGAAATAATGTTGCTCTCCATAATTATGTGAAGTACCAACTCCACTGTATAAAAAAATCACCTCCACTAAGTAGGAGTTCAGACCGCAGTGTCTCTGGGAATTCACTTTTGTCCTTGGAAGTTCCAGGTATGTGTATGTGTGTTGAGTTTAACAGCCCTAACAATGGCTGATGTAACAAGGGCAGAGGTATCTAGCAAAAGTATCCTGAAAAGTTCTCTTTTCTGTCTCTTATGGAGAGCTCTCTAGAAGACTTGTCATTTACCAAGGTATCTTCAACACATGTGCCCTTCACAAAAGGTTCCCAGGGGCGCCACTGGCAGAAGTTTTCAGGAAACAGAAATACCTGCAGTAACAACTGCTCTCATAGTGGGGCGCCTGGGTGGCTCAGTCAGTTAAGCATTGGGCTCCTGATTTGGGCTCAGGTCATAATCTCACAGCTCATGAGTTCAAACCCCGCATTGGGCTCTGTGATGACAGCACAGAGCCTGGTTGGGATTCTTGCTCTTCCTCTCTTGCTACCCATCCTCTGCTCACTCATGCTCTTTCTCTCTCTCTCTCTCTCAAACTAAATAAACTTTAAAAAGAAAAAGCCGGTAGGCAATTTCTCTAGCTGTGGTTCCCTGGCAGGGCCTACGGTAATGTTTACTGTGGACTCATCAAAACTCTTCAGAATTCCCTTTTCCTTTGCTTGCCTCTACTGAGCAGGCTGAAGAACCGACATAATCACTTTCCCACACTCCACCACAGCGAGGGGTGACCATGAATCACAGCCCTCACCCATAGGTGTATGCAGAGCCTGGGGGTGAATGAACATACCTTATCAAGTAAAATTTGTGCTCAATGATACAACCTTTCTCTCACCCATTTTCTTTGTTCCTGCCTGGAACAAGGACTTAATACCTTGAATTGTAGCAGGCATCTTACATCTTTGGGAACAAAAGTCCCAAGCTGTGGAAGACAGAGTAGGAAGTTAGAAGCCTAGGGATCTGATTGTACCAATGACCCACTCCTGGACTATTTACCCTCAGATGTCACCTTCCATGAAGCATATTGACCCTGACACGTTTAAGCTTCTGAGTCGGGGGCTTTGTTAATTGCAATGAAATGCAATCCTAACTGTGCAGTATCTCTAACATGGGTGATTCCAGTGACAGTCATGTCTCTAGCAAAGCTCAAAAGCACTGCCTTCAAAGATTCAATGATAGTGCTCGCTTCGGCAGCACATATACTAAAAATTGGAACGATACAGAGAAGATTAGCATGGCCCCTGCGCAAGGACGACACACAAAGATTCAATGATATTGGTCTTACCATGAGAATGATACTCTGACTGATGCATTTAACAAATGCTATTGGGTGAACTATAAAAAGCTTTCTTTTGGGACACCTGGGGGCTCACTTGTTTAAGGATCTGACTCTGGCTCAAGGTATGATCTTACGGCTCGTGGGTTCAAATCCCACACCAGGCTCTGGGCTGACAGCTCAGACCCTGGAGCCTGCTTCAGATTCTGTGTCTCCCTCTCTCTCTGATCCTCCCCTGCTCATGCTCACACTCCCTCTCTCCCTCTCTCTCTCAAAATTAACAAATATTTAAACAATTTTGTTAAATAATTTATTGTCAAGTTGGCTTATATACAGCATATCGAATGTGTTCTTGGGTTTGGAGGTAGATTCCCATGATTCATCAGTTACATACAACACCCAGAGCTCCTCCCAACAAGTGCCCTCCTCAGTGCCCATCACCCATTATCCCCATCAATCCTCCATTCCTTCTCTGTATTTTAGAGTCTCTAATGGTTTGCCTCCCTCCCTGTTTGTAACTTATTTTTTCCTTCCCTGCCCATATAGTCTGTTAAGTTTCTCATATTCCACATATGAGATAAAACATGTATCTGTCTTTTTCTAACTTGTTTCACTTAGAAAAAAATTTTTTAAGCATTCTTCTGTAATGTGGAAGTCATGTGCATGTCTATGCTTCTTTTGCTTCCTAACCATTGAAACTGGGGTTGTGATAGATTCCCAGGTTTCACTGCTGTCATTTTTATTGTTACCACTATTACTTGATTTTATTTGCCTTGTTTTGAGCTGCCCCCAACTATAAACTTGAAAACAAGGAGTAGGAAAAGAAATGAGATAATATTTTCTTTCATTCTTTTTATTTATACAAATTAGTTGTATTACATGAATTACACAATTATACAAAATACAGTGATAATAAATTTCGTTCCACTGATGGTAAACTTTTTTAATTTTTTTAATGTTTTATTTATTTTTGAGAGAATGAGAGTCATGGTGGGAGCAGGAGGAGGTCAGAGAGAGAAAGACACAGAATCTGAACACAGAGTCCAAGCTCTGAGCTGTCAGCACTGAGCCCTACGCGGGACTCAAACCCATGAACTGTGAGATCATGACCTGAGCTGAAGCCAGACATTCAACCAAGTGAGCCACCCAGGTGCCCCGATGGTGAAAAATTTCTAAATTGTTTCTTTCTTTTCAAATTATTTTTCTTCTTAAAGTGAATCATAGTCTTAGATTCCAACGCATTACTCTAAATCAATGAATTCATTCTTTTCACATTCTACCCTCTTAAAACCTCATTTTCTCCCTGAACTTGGTCAAAGTTATGATCAAAACGATTGCAGAAATCAGTTTTAACTAAAACAAACAAACAAATTTTTCCTCAATGGCAGAAAATGCAGAACATATAAATAAAGACTTGTCATTTGGGGGGGAAATGAATATATTTTAGAAACACATAAGTTTTTTAATTCCTATGCTTCCAGTTTTAGCTGAACAAAATGTTTTCCTTTATAACACCCTGTAGAGTTTTAATGCCTCCACCTGTGAAACATGCCTGTGGTGGCTTTTAAATGGGTAAAGTCTGTGGTCTCAGAACCACAAAAGGCTTCTGAGTGTCAGTCTCAAGACCTCAGGGCAGAATGGCTTCTCTGTTACTCAATACTGAGTAACGGTATACGGTGAGAAAACACTAAGGAAATTGTCCTTGGTTTTTGTCCTTATTCTTTAATGATGTGCTTATTATTTTAGAAAAGTTTGATTTCACAGAATGGCAGGCATTGACAGCTTGTTGGGTGCCTAAATTCATTACAACTTATAAACAAGCAAAGCCAGATCCAACATGGAGGGAGAGCAGCAGATATGTGTAATTGGCATAGAAGATGAACTCTCTTAGACATTCACTAAAAAGAAGAACGAAAGCCTCTCTTTGGAAGTTGAATTTGGCAGATACATCTGGTGACATTACAATCAACAAAGGCCCACTGTTAAGTATTAAATTTAAATAGGTCATCCTCTATTTTTATCTCCAGCACTGTTGATATATATAAACTCTTCATTGAATAGGGCCTTATTTGTTTCACTGAGGAAAAGAGAGAACATGAAATAAATTCCACTTTATTTTATGGTTTAGGATTAAAGTGGAAGGTCCAAAGTTGGTAAAATTAACTCACATTACTAATGTCTCTTTTATCTTCTAGAACACAGAGCTTCCTCATGCTTAGAACACATGGAGGCAACAGAGAAACATCTAGGCGGAAGACAGCATATGAATAGGACAGATGCCCCTGGTAGATGAAGTGCAACAAATACAGCTGAAACTCCTGGTTAGGAATTTATTCCCCAAAATAACTGACAATCAAATTCCAAAAATATATCCATTCTTAAATCTTCCAAGGTAGTTTACTTATAGGGATTCCATGAGAAAGAAATTAATTTTTCCAAGTCTAAAACAGTAATAAGAAATCTCCAAATGTAGTTGGTACTGACTTCCTAGCTTCTCTACATACTTAGTATCCATAATCAAAAAAAGCTTTAAAAAGGTTTATCATAAAAAAAAAGAGTATGTTCATAAGGACAAGAATGGTAGTAAAATAAGAAAATATCAAGAATAGAGGCCCAGAAGCAAAATTCCTGGATCTAAACTTAGCTGTAGTATAATGGTTCTAAACTATAGTCAAGATCAAAGCTTGAGCAACACATGAGAAGTTAATTAAAATGTAAATTTTCAGGCCCAACCCTAAACCTACTTAATTGAAAACTCTAGGGATGGTGACTAGCAATCTGTTTTAAGAAATTCTTTAGGTGATTCTGGTGCTCACTAGGGTTTAAGAAAGTACTCATCTAGTACTTATCAGCTTTATCATTTGACCATGAGAATAATTTGGTGCCTTGTTGTTCTTATTCACAAAACTGGGAGAGAAGGTGGTGGATAACACTCTCTCTTTCTCTTACAGTAAGTGGTCAATTAGTTTTAGCTCTAGATAAGTCACTATAGATTTAAAGATAATGCATTTTCATTTTAAACACTTATTTTTAAAAGAGCACACATGAGTAGGGGAAGGGAAGAGGGAGGGACACAGAGGACCCAAAGCAGGTGCTCCATGCTGACAGCAGTGAGCCCAATGTAGGGCTTGAACTCAAAAACTAGAAGATCATGACCTCAGCCAAAGGTGTACACTTAACTGACTGAAGCATCCTGGCGCTCCAAAAATAACAATGTTTTTAAGTGATTGCTTTGTATAGCTTGGTGTGATAACATATTCCTTTTCTGCAAAGTGATTTCACATACATTATGATATTTTACCCTCATTTGTGCCCCCCTGAGATGGAAGAGAAAAAAATTATAATCCTCTTTCCATTTATATCCAATAAATATTTATTAATTATCCAGGCACCATGTGCCCTTCTGGGTGCTGGTGGGTGGAACAGGATATAAACAAGATAAAGAAGGCCCTACTCTCCAAGAGCCGACACTCTGATTTGATTCAACTCAACCAATGAGACACAAAGTTCCTCATAGAATTTGTAACAGCTGTGAAAAGGCTTATTGAAAATACAGATTCTTTGGCTACACATCCTAAGAATTAAATTCCTTTGTATTAAGCTAGAGCCCTGGAAACTAAAGTACTGATAACTTTTCCAGATGATGCCGACACATGTGGTCCAGGAAAAACATGGGAAGAAGCCAGCTAACCATTTGGACCCATGTGTCTAAGAACAAATCCTTACAAAGAAGCATGAATGTCATGAGGGGAACTCAGGATGAGATGGGAGACTCTTCCTTGACCAAGGGATCTCTATCAGGCTCATCCAAGGACTGTAGTTCAGGGTTGTAAGAAAAACCAAGCTAGAAAAACAAAGTGTTCTTTTGTTCTTGTTACTGAGGGTTCCTGACTTATGAAGCAGCCACCATCTTGAATACCACGAGCTGCTTTGACAAAAACAAGAGAAAGCTCTGAGCCCTTTGCACCAACAATTAAAGATACAGGTAGAGAGCAATGCTTGCCCTTTCCTTTCACAATTCACTATCCAGAATTAGAAACATGACTCCTCTCACCTACACACTGGCTAATAAAGGCAATCATACCCACAGAATTGGAGAAAAATCAGGAAATCCATGAACAACCATCATCTTGAAATCATTTCAGCAACGATGAAACTGAATTTAGCAATAAATAAATTCCTCAGAATAACACAGTCATGAAGGGCCCCCACCCCCCAGAATGATTCATTCTCCAGTTTGTCCTATAGTATCTATTACAAATCAGACTAAAACTCCAGCCCATCTCCAAATACTCTCTTAGGAGCCTAAACTAATTCAATATATTTGCGTTGTGTGAAGTCTGCTTCAGTTGCAGAGGGTTCAAAGATGAGTAAGACATCAGTCCCTGGAAGAGATAGACATAGCAGAATGAATACAGGACACCTCACACTATATAATAAGTAATGGACCAGAGGGATGAATATAAAAACTAAGTGACATCCAACCACAACAGGGGAAATTAATTCTGCAGGTGAATGAGGAAAGGGTTACAGAAGACGCCATGTTTGGAGTGAACCTGGCAGAACAATCAGTTTTGGTTTAGGAAAGGAGCAGACCACTCCAGGCAGAGATGATAGAATGGACATACAGCCAGGGGCCTTATTTTAGAAATGGTGCAGAGCCCAGGCCAGTGTTTTCCATAAGGGTTCCAAAGGTCAGCAATCAGAAACTTTCTAAGTAGGACTTTGGAATTTGAGAATGAAGGATGTAGGATGGTATGCCAAGAACTTTTTTCTTCTCTTTTCCCAAGATGAGATACTGATAAGAATTGTTAAGTAGCATAGCAATATAGGAGTTAAGAAGAAAACTGAGGCAATATGGAAAGAACGAGGCCAGAAAGAACATAAAATGATGATTCATGCTAGATCAAGTAATTGCAGCGAAGATGGGGACTCTGGATATCTAGGCCAGTAATGCTAAAATCCTAAAGTCACAACTGATATCTTCTGTTATGGAAATTAGTTTTGGCCCAAAAGACCATGAACATGGTTAGTAAGGGACATAAAAGGTCAATCCAACTACCAGCTGCACAAATGTTGGAGGACTAAGGTGAGTAGACATGCAGGTAGAGGAGAGTGGGTAGGTTGGTCTGCACTAACTGTAAGCCCATTAGAATGTTCCAAACAACCTCCATACTTCAGTATGTGACTTGGATAACCTCCAGACTAAGGGTCTTTGGAGATCTTTTGAACAAGAACCCATCATTTGACAAAAATACGAGCATAGAAATAGTTGTATAAGAACCTAATTCATACAGATTTTAGCAGACTCAGTTCTAAAATCCAGATCCAACAGTAATTATAGCATAAATTGGGTTTTCTGTCAAGTTGAACACTGAAGTACTCTTTACAGCAGTAGTTCTTTTTGCCTTTGGCCTCCAGCCATAAAGAGCTCCCTATGACCAAAGACACTTTCTCTGTTTGCTTCTGCAAAGAGTCGTTTATAGGATTTTCACAGGAGACTTCAATTTCCTGTGAGTACATGTACAGAAGAATGCACGTGTCCTGAAAAGTTCAAAGACAGAGTTTTGATGAATAATGATGTACAAAATCTTAGGTATTGGCTTATACAGTCACCTCTTGAGTATCCTACAATGGATTATCCAATAATCATTATTATCCATTCTCTCTACGTCTGTTTTTAAAAAGAAGGTTTTAGCAAAAAGAAAAAGGGAAACACTTTTGCAGTCAATTATTCAATTTGTTAAAATCATATCATATTGTATAAAACATGATCCTGGCATATAACTTATGCCTAAAGTCTTCATTTAAAAAAAATCTAATGGCAGGAGTACCCGAGTGGCTCTATCAGTTGTGTCCAACTTTATTTTGGCTCAGATTGTGATCTTATGGTTCGTGAGACCAAGTCCCATGTCAGAGTCTCTACTGAGCATGGAGCCTGCTGGGGATTCTCTCTCTCCCTCTGCCCCTCCCCTGCTCACTCTCTCTCTCAAAATAAATACATTTTTTAAAAAAATCTAATGGCAGCTATGACATCTGTATGCTTCCTTTTATTCACTGAAATGGGAGACCAAAGTATAAAAAATGAATTTTGAAAAAAAAATGAGCAATTTATGGGGCACCTGTGTGGCTCAGTCAGTAAAGTCTCTGACTTCAGCTCAGGTCATGATCTCACAGTTCATGGGTTCAAGCCCCGCATCAGGCTCTGTGCTGACAGCTCACAGCCTGGAGCAGCTTTGGATTCTCTCTCTCTCTCTCTCTCTCTCTCTCTCTCTCTCTGCCCCAGCCTCACTCATACTCTGTCTCCTTCTCTCTCAAAAACAAACAGTAAAAAAAATTTTTTTAACATGAGCAATTTGATGCTTTTCATAAAATACAGATAGGCCATTAAGCTAGCATCATATGGTGCCAATAACTGGAGTAGATGTTAAAATTCAACATGGAAACATGTCTAATCCATGCAATGACCAATACATTTAAACAACAGGGGTTAACATGTGTTGATAGTAAACTCTAACAGAAGCATCTTCCTTATCACACTAGTTCCTTTTCAGAGGCCATTTCAGCCAGCCACAGCAACTATAATTGATTGAAAGTTTTATGTCTCTTTTGGATTTTTGATGCCATCTGATTTTTGTTAGGGAAATCAGTCTAGATTGAGAATTTAAATCTAAAGTAAGGGACCGTGCTACTAGCCATAAATTCTACAACAATCACACCTCAGTTTCTTTCAAATGACCAGCTCTTTTCCATTAGGTAAAATCATTACTACCTCTCAAAAATGCTTGAGGTAAGCAAGGAAAGACAAAGAGTCAAGTTGAGAATCAAAGTGTGATAAAAACTCAGTAGGAAAGGGAAGGATGGACTTAATACATTAGCAGACTTCCAAAGAGCTATTTGAAAGGGGAACTGATGGGTATTTGAAAGCATTCATATTACTGGTCAAATACTATTGGGAAAATTTTATCAGCCCAGAAGGCTATGTGATGTATAGCTCTGTGTGTTACTGGGACTGACATGCTTCATTATTTTCCAACTTCCCCCTGGACATCTCTACTTGGATACTCTACAACGATCCATCACATCCAACACCAAAGTTATGCTGTTTCTTTGAGAGCCTACTTTTGCTTTTCTATCATATCCCATAAAGACACCACAATTATAGCTAAACAACCAGAAATCTGAGTTCTTTGCCCTGAGATGGCACTCTGCCTCCTCCCTATATTCAATCCATGATCCGGTCCCACCAATATATGTGCCTCCTTCCCGCCCCAGGCTTGAAATTTTTCCAGTACTCTCCCACATTACTGTCAAAAGTCTGGTATGGATTCTGCAAGATCTTAACATTGCCTACTGCTCAGGCTTTATCTCTACTCATTCAATTTGAGACCTCTATTACACATGGCTTCCTTTTATTTCTTCCAATATGCTGCACTTCTTCCCTGCATGGTTTTTCCACACACACTGTTGATCTTGGACTACTTCTATAGAAAGATGGACCTTGCACTGTATAGCAACACCTAGGAGGAGCCTCCAGCTCAGAACTTTATAAAGACAACATCATTAACTAATAGCAATTAGCTTGTATCTTGAAATGAGAGCTAACTACATCAGTTTACTAGATAGGCAATATAACCATGAACATAGTACACAGCTCTATGTGGCACAATAACCAACGACACGCAGTAATCTTCCATCCACTAAAAGGGGGACTAGTGGTGGTTTTGAGATTGTGTACTTTTACATCTTATACCAAAAAAATTTAAAGGTGTAATTTGTCATCCTATTTGCAAACACATTAAAAGTGGTTTAGCCTACACAGAATACAAAGCCTGAGGGAGATCTGATAAAAACAAAAGTGTCATTGGTTTCTGAACAGCTGAAGGAGAACAGAAAAGCAAAGAAGATTCATGGTGCTCAAAAGCTGTTTTGTTTTGGAACTGGATCAGTTCCACGACTTTATGTGTTTTTGTTTTTCCCTTCACCTCCAATTTCTCTAAAAGATCTTGATCTCATCAAGGTGACTTTGTCAACCTGAATACTTTTCAGGGATGTAACTTCTTGAGTAAAAGTATAGCTGGAGGGGCTGTGATACCTTTTCCAAATGTAAGAGCAGGTTTTCACGAAAAAGAAACAAATATAGAGATGTGATATATGATGAAGGGGCATCTGGGTAGCTCTGTTGGTTAAGCATTCAACTCTTTTTTTTTTTATATAATAGTTTATTGTCAAATTGGTTTCCATATAACACCCAGTGCTTCTCCCCACAAGTGCCCCCCCATGACCATCATCCCCTCCCTCCCTCCCCCTCCCCTAGCATTCAACTCTTGATTTCCACTCAGGTCATGATCCCACGGTCACGGGATTGAGCCCGGCACTGGGCTCTGTGCTGACAGCATGAAGCCTGTTTGGGATTCTCTCTCTCAAAATAAATAAACATTTTTAAAAAAAAAGAGAGACTATGATGAAGAAAATATTACATGAAACAATGAAATACACCACTGAAAACTCACATCTAAAGGCAATCCAAAGGGTGGAGTCTCTCTCTATGTGCTGGCTTCTCCATGAATGTCAACCCAATGATCCATGCCCTTGTCCCCAAAAGTCCTGTTCCACCATCTCTTCACTGTCCAGTCTTACTCCCCCTGATATTAAGACCAAGCTAAGTATCTTCTCTGGTTGCCAAGAGACTTTTGGTAACTTTCTCATCATGGGAAAAACTCTGTCTGCTTTGACTACCACCATCGGACTCGGTCCGATTCATCTACACATCATCAGATTCTGGCCCACACCATCTACTTTCCACGTACATTCTTTGCCTTGGGAAGACTTTGATGACAAAGAAATCCCAGTCTCTCCAGGGGCAGTTGTTCTAAACTAACTCAAGGCCACAGTCTCAGGGACTATGCTTTTCAGTTATGGCTCCCGCACGGATTTCTGCAATGAGAGCACTTAAAAAGTTGAGTTTTCGTTTATGCTCCTTAAAATTTTGGCTGCGACTCCACGACCTAGGAAATGTGCCTGTCATCAGTTTGATGTTTCTGGGCACAGGAGCTAGAAGAAAATTCTGGCTGTTAGAGAGGGGTATAGCTTCCCTGGTTGTTTCTGCTGGATAGAACTCCCCAATATCCCAGAATCATGAACTTTATAATATTCTCTTTACAATACACTGAAACATTTCCTTTTTGACTTATATCCCCACAGTAATAAACTATAGTTTTCATTTTTTGTTTAATTATTGGTGCCAAATGTTAATACTGCAATGTATGTCACTGAAATAACTGGATTTGTGATATTCAAGAGTCTACCACTTGCCCTCCAGCCATGATTCGACCTGTGGCCATGGGCATCCATAACACAGCAGTGGTGAGCTTATCTGTCTCCTTATTTGCACAGATGGCTAATTAGTCAGGAATTTCTGGGTAAAAAGGTAGTTTTGTGCTGTCAATTTTGTTTACCTATCCCAGTTCTGCTTCTTAGCATGGATTTCCAAAACCCAGCATCCTTTCTCAGTGGGAGAGGTGAAATCTGATAAAGAAGGCGCTTAGAGAGGTGTCTGGGGTGGGGGGCTCAGTCAATTAAGCGTCTGATTTTGGCTCAGGTCATGATCTCGTGGTTTGTGAGTTTGAGCCCCACATCGGTCTGTCTGCTGTCAGCACAAAGTCAAAATTCAATAAATAAACTAAAAAAAAAAACCCAGTGTCAAGTAACTGGAAAATCATTCTTCATGGTCACTCTCCCAAGTCATTTATTTACATTAAAGTTAAAATGGACAATTCCTTGTTAAAAGAAACAAAGTCAGTTTGGGCCAAAAGATTATAAAGATAACCTTAAAAAACTTCTTGCTGTTTAACCATAATGAGCATTAGCAAATGGTTCCCCCTGGTTTTTTAAGCCTCTCAAATGAATCCCTGTGTGTGATGAGGCTCCGTGCCAATGGGAGCGGTCATTCCTGAAACAAAAATGAAAGCTTTGTAACAGCAAGTCAGGAAGATTCCAAATAACAGCCGCGGGAGTCGTTCTGTGATAAATCTGGTCCCAGAAACTAAAAATCAACTTTGCTTCTGAAGTCATGACCATGACTCACAACCCAAACTATGAGCCCAAGTCTCAGAATATCTTGAGGAGGATAATAAGATGATGACTGAGTCAGAAGCTTGGGTCGTTCTGCCGGAGGCCCTCTGTGTGTTTTCTTGTAATCACTAACACAAGTCAGGGGAAAAACAGACACTAGCACTTCAAGCCTTGTTTGGCCTGAACGCTCACAAAGGACTTTTTGTATGTGGTGTCTAATGGGCTTTTGCTCTGAAAATCTTTGACCATGACTGTGCCAAATCCTAGCTCATGCCATATGTCATGCACGGCAATTACGTTAGGTAATAAACTCCATGTCCCCTTGATGTACCCTTCTCTATCCTCAGTCGGTGACACTGCCCAGAGAGAATGTTCTGGGCTTTCCTATTTGTAGAAAGACCCTCTGTTCAGTAAGCAGATGATTCATGTAATTGCAGTAACTCACCACTCTAGCTATATAAACACATGTCTCTGAATTTCCAAAGTAAGCATGGCCTACATTTACCACTTCTTCTATTTTTCCAGGGTAGACAGGACTGAATGCAAAATAGGAAAAGAAAAGGCTAATGACTTTATATGAGCAAATAAAGAGAAGTAGAAGAATATGTGAAAACACACACACACACACACACACACACACACACACATTCAGAAATGTGTAACAACAGAAATGTTAGCCCCTTTCCTTGATTCTTAAAGTTTATTTATTTGGAGAGACAGAGTGAAGGGCAGAGAGAGGAGGAGAGACAGAATCCCAAGCAGGCTCCCCATGGTCAGCACAGAGCCTGACACGGGGCTCGAACTCATGAAACGGAGACTTGTATGCTTAATTGAAAGCCCTTCCCCATTTGATGGTGACAGTGTAAAATAAAGCAATTAGAAATGAGTGAAAGGAGCTGGGAAGCTCATGGGCATGGAAAGCTCGTACACAAAGCTGCTGGCCCCAGGTGGCCACACATCCATGAGGCTGAAGATCCCATCCACCCTCAGCAGGCGTCCAGGGCTCCTGCATCACCCTCCCTGGGCTTAGGGCGGCCTGCCAGGCAGCTCTCCCCATGACCAGCCAGCGCCAGCCTCGCTGCAGACCGCAGTGTGAAGTGCCTAGTAGGTTTTGTGATCCCCTGAGTTTATTCAGGTGTAAGTATAAAACTGATGGCAGTTGGAGAAGGTCAACATTACATATTCATTTTATTTTAAATAATTGATGATGTTTCCTGTCTCTGCTTACATTAATTGCTCTCAGGTGTTGGAAAATGGCTTGGTGCGTTGCCTTTTAATGTGTTTCTTTAGAAAGACAGCGTGGCTGCTCTTTGGAATACTAAAAGCATCATGTACTGTGCAGGATTTCCTAACTGGAGGTTAATAAAGGGAACATATGCACAGATTCTCTCTGCCACGTGGCGGAGAGGGAAGTATTTAACTAGACAACTAAGAATGTGAGCAGTTTCTCCAATATCAGAAGAGGACTCATGTTTACCCAGATTCTCCTGGTCGGATGCGGCAGTACAAATCCATTCGGTATCTTTGGGAGGTAGTGACAATGATAATGGAGTATGAAATACAGTCATTTTTCAAGATCCGTCCACAGGGAGATGTTTTCTCTCCAGTACAACCCACAAGTATTTTTTCAAAGAGTGCTTAGCCTTCCAAAGGAATGGAGTGTTATTTTTTTAAATCTGATCAGACATACAAAGGAGTCGGGTTCTTGAAACTGTAGTTTTTCTGCCACTTTCAAAACTATGAATTGCCTCACTTCTAGCCATATATAAAAAGGTCTGCTCTTTTTGTCTAAAACATTACTTTTAAGGATTCATTGGGCCAACACCACAGCCATTTCTGAGGCTCTGCTCTACCAGGCATTGTGCACTGCTGCTAGCAGGAAGTACATTCATAATGCCTGTTTACGGCCTGAGAGTGGACCGAGAAACTTAGTTTTTAAAGACTCTTCTTGATGAGTGCTTCCAGGATGGAATACCCATCAAACCTAAACTGAATTAACTCAGAGTCAAGCTGAGTCTCAGAAGGAGAACAGTTGGCTTTCAAGAAAGGGCAAGTGGCTTTGGGGATGCCTTAGGGGGCAGCAGGCTGGGCGTGGGGTGTCCTCATCCAGTCCTCCTATGGATGAGCACCTACGTGTGTTCTCAGCCATGTCAGACCGCACTGCAAAGCAAGCCCTGTGGGACCATCGTCTTTCTCTTTTCGGCAGGGCATGTTACACAGGCCTGGGGAGTTCTAAATGATGTTTGAAGTTAGGGTCTATACTTCTTGAATTTTCAGTAAGACAGAAACAGTAACCCCAAGAGCTCCATTTTCAGTCTAAATTTTGGTTAAGAGGCAAGATCTTGGGGTGCCTGGGTGGTTCAGTCGGTTAAGCGTCCAACTTCAGCCTAGGTCATGAGCTCCCCATTTCCAAGTTGGAGAGCCACATAGGGCTCTGTGCTGACAGCTCAGAGCCTTGAGCCTGTTTCAGATTCTGTCTCTCTCTCTCTCTCTCTCTCTCTCTCTCTCTCTCTCTCTCTGCCCTTTCCCCACTCACACTCTGTCTGTATCTCTCAAAAATAAACATTAAAAAAAATTTTTTTAAAGAGGCAAGATCTTTTCTAACCACTGTGAACCATAACCTAACTAATCACATGATTAACTTTGCCAAGTAAACCTGCAGTACTTTACATCATACCAACCTACTCCTGTGCACAAGACATGTGCGCAACATTCACAGATCCAGGTCGGGGTGTGTGCGGGTGTGTACGTGCACACGCACACTGAGAGCAAGTCAGTACAACAGCTGCTCAGCGTTATTTACAATATACTGGCATCACAGCTGACCTAAAGAGCTGAAGAAAATAACAGGCCATATTTTCAGCTTAATAAAATCCTGCAGTAGGGAGCCCTTTATGAACAATTACAAGCATTTGCTGGAAATACATTTGCTGCTTTAACAAACTGGGTAGGACAAATGTTTAACATGCTGTTGTAATGATGTTCAGATGCTTTTCTTAGTATTCGTTGATCTGAGATAATGCGTTCTTGCCCAATCATGCTACAAAGAAGCCACAGAAATAAATAAATAAATACATGTAATGTGATGTGCTCTCACAAGAGCGGAGCTGCTGACTGCCCCTGACAGATGGGGGGTGGGGGGGAGAAAAGTCAATATGAGGTCTGAGACAGCCCAGGCTCGGCGCTGCAGAATAAATTACATGAGTCACTGGATTCCTGGGCTTCGCTCAGACATACAAAAAATTGGAAAGATAAAAGCTTGCATTGGCTTCAGAAGATATTTACTGCTTGATGGATTTACTAGCAGCCCCAGTACAGTCATACTGTATTGAATTATTGGCCTCTATTTAGCTGTGTGTCCGTCGGAGTTTGAGTGTCCATTTAAGCGTAAGTGAGCCGGAGGCCCGCCAAGGCTCCTGGAGGCTCTGGGTACAGAGGGAGATGCGAGCTAATGGCCACCAGCTTGAAGAACAGGGAGCTGGAGGACACTGGGGGGAGGCAACAGAGCCCACTACGAAGGACTTTCTTATCAATATTAATGCCAAAATAAATATTAATGGAGACGGCCAGCCTATCATTTTTGACTGTGCCTTGTTTTCTTTGTATTTTAACACAAATGGCTGGAAATGACTGTATGATTTTTCTCTCTCTTCTGTACTTTCCCTCTTGCTCGGGATCTACGAAGGAATTTGGAAAAGACCATTAGCTTTACTGCTACCCGTTGTCACAGCAGCAGGGTTTCTAGAAGGCAAAGGAGGCAAATGAAATGCCGGCTTTAAGAGGTATATGACTTCCAATAAAATATATGATTAGAATAGTAATGTCAAGTACAACCGCTATTGTTATGGATTCTTTATTGCATTGTGCTATGGAGAGAATTGAGAAGTAGCATTTCATGTACGATGAGACTGTTAGCAAAGTTGCATTGTTACCGTAACTTCAAAAAAAGGTGCTATGTGGAGACCAAAGGTATAGGGAAACTGCCCTGTTTGCTCAGTTTTGCTGCGAACCTACAACTGCTCTTGAAATATGAAGTTTATTAATTTCATGAACACGCACAAACACAACGAAGGTGTGGTATGGGTGTGGTGGGGGAACCAAGAGAGCATCAAGTAGAAGGCACTGGATTGAGTGAGCCAGGGTCTCAACTGCAGGTGAGCTTGGAATTGTGCACAATGTGTGTCTGATGGAGAACAGAGGGTAACCTGGGGAGCTGGGGAGTTGGAGAGGAGGTCTGGGTCTGGCTCGTCCAGGCTGATGGCTGTTTACAGGAGGGATCAGGAAGATGACCGTGTAGGGCTGCAGGGGGGAGAGCTCTCACATCTGTGCTGCCCTTAGCAGCACAAAGCAACCAAATGGTCTGGGAAGGTGCGCATGGAGCATGTCCAACGACTAAGTGTGCAAGGTCAGCATCCAGAGGACATACTGTCTCCGGGGTCAGGAAACAGGCCGCAGGCCAAGTATCCCTGCATTCACATGCCCTGTACCCACAAACAAATGGCTACGTTTCTTTGCGTCTCTATTTCTGAGCCTGTGAAACCACTGATGATATCCTCATAGTAACAATTGACTACGTTACAAGATACATAGGGGATCAGGTGGAAGAAGATCAACAGAAAGACTCACTGTTGCAGCAATATATATTTCCCAACCCTTGACGGGGGTCTCACTGTCCCCATTTTACACAGAAGAAAGGTGAGGCACAGTTACTTCTGCAGGTCACACAGCTACGTCACAGAATTGCGGAGACTGGACCCCATGCCAGTCTGGGGGTTGTGAAGGCTCTGATCTGGTACCCAATATCCCCCGCCCCTCAGTCCAACACACACCTACTTCTGATGAGAAGGTCCTGGGGTGTACGAGCTGGGGACGCCCAACATCTGGGATGAAATCCCTCAGCTGGCTCGAGGCAGAGAAGGCTCCCCAGCTGAAGGGGCAGTGGGTGCCATCGGGGGTCCCACCCACTTTCTGTGAGGTGCTGTACAACACACAAGTAGCAGCCCCCCACCCAGGATCTCACCCTCTCCACACCTGCCACCACGACACTCAAATCCATTCTTTGTGTAGCCTTTTAAGAACAAAAGAATCCATAAAGCAAATGGAAACAATCACTGTAGCTCTGACTTACAATAATGGAGAGTAATTGTTATTATCGTCTGGGTGTTTGACACGCATCATCTCACTTTGTCAGAAGAGTGCGGTGAAGTGGCTGGCGGTGTTTCCAGTTTCCACAGAGAAGTAAATTGAGGTTCCAGGAGGTTAAATCTTTGCTCAGGGTCACACAAACTGGGAAGTCAGTAAGCTCAGGTTCAAAGCCCAGGTTCCCCTTTGTGGGCGTGATCCTAAGAAGTCTCTCTTCACTAATGGTATTCTTACATTTCAGAACTTCTGTGAAATAGTCTTTCTTTTTCTAATGATTCTTTTTAAAAGGAAGGAAACTATTACTTGGATTATTACTTGTACTATTACTAGTTGTAACTCATCTGTTTTCATAGGGATTTTTTTTTCTCTTTCTTTTTAATGTTTATTTTAGAGAGATGGAGACTGACCATGAGTGGGGGAGGGGCAGAGAGAGAGGGAGACACAGAATCCGAATCAGGCTCCAGGCTCGGAACTGTCAGCACAGAGCCTGATGTGGGGCTTGAACCCACAAGCTGCAAGTTCATAACCTGAGCCCAAGTCAGATGCTCAACGCACTGAGCCACCCTGGCGCCCCAAAAGGGATTTTTTTTCTGAAAGCCCCACATGGGTTGGCGGAGTGTCAGATGCCTAACACTTAAAATCAGACTGGCTTCAGTCCCAGGTCCAGCCTCAAGGAGGGCAAATTCACAGACTATGGACAAGTTATTAAGCCCCCCTGTGCCTCACTGTTCTCAAGTTCAAGTAAAAGGAATAACAATACTTTGCTGCTGCTGCTACTTATCATTATTAGCTTTAAGAGCAACATGACTGACTATAGCAGCGTAGCTGTAAGACCCTGGACAACTGCTATCATAACATGGGCAGATCAAGACAGAGAGAGTGCCTTATTACTCCTCATAACTACCAAAATTGATCATGGTAGAAGCTAGAATAATCTGAAGACTATAGATAGGTCAGCGCCGTGCAAACGCACACTCAGAGCAGGGATCTTCCCTTAAGAAAAGCTATGCTTCAGAAAGGATGGCAGGAGGGACTTTGAATTTGGCCATCTCCGGCATCTGCCTGAGGAGGTGGTGCTAAGAGACCCTTTGTTTCTTGGCCAAGGTGACACAGTTTGTGATTTGCATCTGTTATCACACTAGGACTCAGCAAGCAGGGGACTCTCTGCAGGCAAACACTCAGCACTGCCGTGACAGGAATCCAACCATGCTCTCCAGTGACAACATAATTTCATGTGACGGCAGAAATGTATATATTATCTCAGGAGTTGATGAGGGAAAAGCAATTTAAAAAATTTTTATTAACTATGTATTTGGCCAGACTACAGATTTGTATTACTAACAGAAGGCTATGTGGCTTCTTAAAAAATGACAAATGGAACCACTTTCGTAAATGCTGGTGAAAGGTATTATGCAGAGGTCCCCCATTTTGACTTATCAAAAACAGCAACAACAAATGCTTTAACGCCATGTTCTTGTATCACTATCATTCGTACAGAGTTTTAATCCATTACTTAGAACCTTCAGCATTTTTGTCAGCAGTCATATAAAAGCCAGCTGGGGATTAGTCCTCAATATGTGTGATGTATGTCAAACCAACATACTATCATTTGCCACCAGTCACTTACAGACAGGAGAGCTCAGTTGAAATCTACCAGTAATTAAGAGTTGACTCTAGATGTTAATGGGACCCAAGTTAATGGATGTCCTAATTATTCTTCTCTGTGACAGACACAGGCACTTGTTTGGTTTCTACTTGGGACAAAGATCATTAAATGTTAGGGTAATGAAGTCATCAG